>NC_141387.1:7258293-7693293 GCF_017979445.1 Akebia trifoliata
TAAACTAAACAGATAAATATGATTTAGATCCAAATTAATTATATTAGTTTTCGTTAGAGGTGCAAACCTTTAAAATAGTTGGGTACCTGTAAACATGTTACATAGACTAGGAACAATGGTCATGCGATGCAAGGGTTACGTAGCAGTAATTTTATTTTATGACAAATGAAAATTTCAAATATTTGAATTTTTTTAGATAAAAGTAATAGAAAAAATTATTTATAAAGTAATTTTAGATGGTACATTCTAAGTTATCCCACGTAGAATACATTGCAGCATATGCATCTAATTGGACTTCCATGAAGCTAAGAGTAGGCCTATCGTCAAACTATGCTCCGATACATTCTTTGCCATGAATATGTATGTCAATGTTGATGAGGATGATCATGAAGATGTTGCACCATCTTAAACTTCTATTAATAGGACCTCAGAAGTCTTTGAAGGAACAAAATTCTTCTATGAGACTAGTCTCATTTCCTTTCTTTTAGATCCTCCCCATATTCCTTTACATCACCCTTTTTATTTGTCTCTCATTAACAGAACGATTTTTGAACATCACTAAATCCTATTTAGGCAAGAATCAAAGTCATCTCACTGAAACACTCAATTTGACGTATATGCTCACGTGCGATTGACGTGTACACTCACGTGCCTAAGATCTTATCTGCACCCCATTACAATAATCATATAAATAAATTAACTAAATCCGTGAGCACACACGTAAACACACAAACACACAAACACAAACACAAACACACAAAAACATGTTTAACCATGTTCTTACTAGCTAACCTCCCTTGTTTCCTAACTCCGAAAAAAATTGTTTCATTTGTTTTAATTCTTGTAATTAGGAATGGCAATGGGTTGGGCCGAGTTGTGTTTGTGTTGTGTTGTGTAGAGGTAAGAGTATTATGAAAATTTACCAAACCCAGACCATTTATTAATAGGTATACTTGGCCCCAATCCACATATAACATGCTTAATAAAATTCTAACCTTTATTAAAACAAAAGTTCCATTTCCCACTAAAAATAAAATACCATTTACTAAAAATAAAGTCACATGACCATAAATTAAGTTGAAAAATATTTTTCTTTTGATTTTTTTTTCAAAGATCATATAATTTTGTCTTTTATAGTCATGTGGCATTAGATCACGTTTTTAGATGCTATAAGGTGATGTGGTCAGAAAACTTTCCTTACTAACTTATTAAGGAAAATGTTTATTATTATTATTATTATTATTATTTTGGTTAAATAACGTGTATTTTATTATCACATAGACATACTAGCCTTTAATCTAACTGATGGTCGTTTTGCCCACATGAATCACCATATTAGGAATCAAACTCTACATGCCTCTAGATTTCAATGAAAAAATAGATTATAAAATATAAATATAAATATAAATATATAAATAACTTAATAAAGAAAATATTTTTTCTTTCTCAAACTAAAAGCTTAACTATTAATTATTTGAAATATATCTTAAAACACCATTTATATTTTATAGAATTTGTAAAAATAATATATTACAAAAAGATTCTAACAAAAAAATGGGTAATTTAAAAATTCTTAAATAATTGTTGATCTATTTAGAACTACATGTTAATGACAAAATAATTAAATGTGTCAAAATGGGTTAAGTGGATTGACACCCTAATCCAAATCCGACTCATTTAATAATCGTGTTAAATGGGTTGGCACTATTATGACCCAAACCCAATTAGGCTTGATCTAAATTTAGTTATTTTGTGTTGTTTTCGAGTCGTGTTAAAATTGCCACCTCTACCTATAGTACTACAGATGTTTTTAATTTCTAATAATCTTTTGATTAAAAAAATATATAAAGAAAAACAAGAAGTAACACCAAAGTAATAGTGCAATAACACTTATGAAGGAGTGATCTTTTTTTCTTCTTTAGTTGGGCATGAAGGTAAGGGAAATCATTTGATAGAAGAAAACCAAAAAAAGTAAAAGAAAGGTAACAAAGGGTCTAAGAACAATAAGTATGAGACAAGGAAAAAATCTTCCAATATTTTGGAGGTACACCCACTACATTAATCCAGTATCCATGTCTGTGACAGTTGGCTTTCATGAGTGTGGCTCATACAACATGAGACAAGAACCCTAGCTTTATGAGGTTGGAAGAAATCAAATGCAGTCCTGCAGTCATTGTTTTAGGATTTTTTATTTTTTTTTAATTTCTGATTAATTTCTTAAATTAAAAACACAACCAAAACTTTTGATTTATTGCTATCTCCACCCTTGACTTGAGTAACTCTGGTTGATCAGTGACATTAATATTGAATGACCCATCATCATAAGTTGTATTAAACATCTTTTAAGTGGCCAAAAATTTAATGATTTATTAAAAATAAGTCTTAAAAGGAAAGAACAAGAGGTATTTAATGGACATTTTTGTTATTCTAATAATCAATCAAGGATGGGATGGAAGTCCCATAAAATCAAAACTATGGACTTTTCTAATCTCAAAGGATGTTGATTGTTGAGGGTTCTCCATTAGACATACAACAGAGTTCCTCGAGATCAGTATTGATCTTCTAGGGATGAGTACAAATTATTCTAGGGAGTTTATTCAGATCATCAGTTTAAAAACACATGGACATCTCTAATATTATTCAAAACCTGGAGGGTCATCTCTAGATCACCCTTGTTTTTGTTTCTACAAAAATTAAAATGGTTAAATTATGAGAGCTGCTATTGCCACACCAACTTTTACTAACGCCACACCAATTCCCATGCACGCTGTTGGTGTGGCCATAGTTACTCTCTAAATTAACAGCCAGCAGACTTATCCAGTAAAAGACGATTATTATTCATTTTTCTGTTAAAAAAAAGCAGTTATGAAGTGTTTTAAAAACCAAGTATAGTTGTATAGATATCCTCTGATAAAATCCAGACTAAAGTGGGGTCTACAACAAGCCATCATTAGATATGATCTAAATAAACTCTTCACTACTGTGGGACCCACATTAATCTATCAGTGTAGATGTGGTCTGATCAAAATCGAGTACGATTGTACGCAAACACCTGACATAAGATCACCATTCTACTCATTTTATTTACTACGCGGCTGTGTTTGAGAACAGTAACGTGTCTTGTTTTTATTGGGCGGGAATTTTTTTTCAAGCTGTGATAGTACCACATCATCATATTATAACACTGACTCGTGATATTCGAACTCAAAATTTTTCACTTGGTTAACATGGCTAGTGCATAAAATCATAGATCGATCTTTTTCTTTGAGATACATAAGGAAAAGATCTACGATTCTGTGCACTTGCCACATCGATTGAGTAGAAACCAAGTGAAAATTTTCAGTTGATTATCATTAGTCTATTAATATATTCAATTTATTTATTTATTTATATTTTTTAAGAGAATTCCCAAAGCTGAGCACGGAAATTGATTAGTTCCCAAAAAAAGTGCACTATTCATATTAATTATGAAAATGATAAATTATCATTTTCGAAAATATTTTGTTTACAAAATTGGTACAAATTAAAATGAGCAGTGTTTCGATAATTTTTCATACCCAAAATACCTTTTTCATTCTTCTCTTTCATTTTTTTTTATAAGAAAAAAACATAATTCCTTAAAACCTTAAGTCTTATTAAGTGTCATTTTACTCAAATGGATTACTACATCAACAACCTACACTATAGCCCTCTAAATTTCATTGAAAAACTCAGATAACAAAAAAAAATTTCTTTTGAACTTGATCCAAGCTTTTGAAAATGAACAGCTAGCGAACTCCCAAACTTAAAATTAAAATTCAATGATAAAAAATAACTTTTTTTAGAATTTTTTTTTTCTTTCAAATTTCATAGAATTTTGTCCTTTACAACCATGATGATCATGTTTTTGGATGCCAAAAGGTAAGCTCAAGGACCTTGGTCTTGTTCTTTAATGGTCACCTCAATTGGTGGAGAAGAACTTGAAGAAGATTCGCACATCAGAAATCCAACACCACAACCCTTTAAATATCATAAAAAAACTCATATTCAAAAAAAAAAAAAAAATCCTTTGAGTTTGATCCAAACTTTTGAAAATGGATGTCTAGCGAACTACCTAACATAAAATTAAAATTCAACTGTGAAAAATAATTTTTTTCAAATATTTTTTTTGAAGTTCATAAAATTTTATCCTCTACTACCTTGAATCATTGAATCATGTTTTTGGATGCCAAAAGGTAAGTCCAATGACCTTGGTCAGGTTCTTTAATGGTGGCCCCAATAGGTGGAGAAGAAGAAGAACATGAAGAAGTGTTCTTCTTCGGACCACCTTGTGGCATCCAAAAACATGATCTGATCTCCAGGATTTTAGAGGATAAAATTCTATGAAATTTGAAAAAATGATTCTGAAATAAATTATTTTTCATCGTTAAATTTTAATTTTAAGTTTTATAGTTCACTAGCTATTTATTTTCAAAAGCTTGGATAAAGCTCAAAAGGGTTTTTTTTTTTTTATAGTTTTGAATCTAAGTTTTTCGATGAAATTTAGAAGGCTATGTTATTGAATTGCTGATGTAATAATCTATTTTAGCAAAACAACCCTTAGCGAGGCTTAAAATCTTCCAATGTTTGTAAGGAAAGTGTTTCAAACAAACAAAAAATAAGGGGTGGGGGGAAGTATTTTGAGTAGGAAAAATTGCCAAACACTGTTTATTTTGCTTTTTACCGATTTGGTAAAAAAAAAAAAATTCCGAAAATTTTTAAAATTAATTTGAATAGTGCACCGTTTTGGGAATTAATTAATTTTTATGCATGTTTTGGTAAATTAGCCATTTTTTACTACAGGATGTCCCACATCCCTTTTGGGATGGGATTATTCCCTACAATTGGACATTCCAACACTACAAAGGATTTTCAATGTGCAAGTCAGGAGAACCACAATTTTGAACATACGAATAGATGGAGCAAATCCCAGTTGCTAGTTTATTCTTAATAGTTAAATCATCTGATTATAAAATCACATCATAAGTGAAATTATCGTTCTTGGTTATTATATAATAGCATATCATTTATTTAGTCTATGTTTGGATTGGAAAAAGTGGAGAGAAGAGAAATCCATTAAGAGAAGAGAAACTTAGTTTCTCTCCACCATGTTTGGATTGACAGGAGAGAAATTGAGATAGCTTTGAAAATTTAAAATCTAGGGCAGAGTTGAAATTATGAAAGGGAAAATTATCAAAAAAATAAAAAAAAAATTATTTACGAAAAACAATCTAATTTTAAAAAATTAGAAAAATGATACAAATCCGGTCATTTAAAGACTGGTTTTTCTCTCTCTTCAATTCTCTCACCTCTTTCTCTCTCCTCTATATTTAAAAAAAAATGAATTTTTTTTAAATACCTGTCATTCAAAGACCGGTTTTTCTCTCTCTTCAATTCTCTCACCTCTTTCTCTCTCTTCTATATTTTAAATTTTTTTTTTTTTTTAAATACCAGTCATTCAACGACCGATTTTTCTCTCTCTTCAATTTTCTCACCTCTTTCTCTCTCCTCTATATTTAAAAAAAAATGAATATTTTTTAAATACCACTTAATGTTGAGTTCACCCACTTTTTAACTTAATTAACTTACCACTTAGTGTTGAGTTCACCATTAAATAACGAATTTTAACTTAATTAAATAACAAATTTTATTTAATTATTGTCGAGTTCGATGGCTTGAGATTAAAAAATTAAGTTAATTTTGTTTTTCACCATTTTTTATTTAATTACCATCAAACTCGACAATAATTAAATAAAATTCGTTATTTAATTAAGTTAAAATTCGTTATTTAATGGTGAACTCAACACTAAGTGGTAAGTTAATTAAGTTAAAAAGTGGGTGAACTCAACATTAAGTGGTATTTAAAAAATATTAGTTTTTTTTTTTTAAAATATAGAGGAGAGAGAAAGAGGTGAGAAAATTGAAGAGAGAGAAAAATCGGTCTTTAAATGATTGGATTTGTATCATTTTTCTAATTTTTTAAAAATTAGATTATTTTTCGTAAATATTTTTTTGATTTTTTGATAATTTTCCCATTATAAAATATTTTAAAAGGATTTCTCTCCAAATCTCTTCAGTTTTGGAGAGAAAGAAAACTCACAATTTTTCTTTTATCCTCTCCCCTACTTAACAATCCAAACAAGAAAAATGGAGAGAAACTCATTTATTTTCTCTTCTCTCCATTTCTTTCAATCCAAACATAGCATAAAGGTTAAGTGTCTTTGAAAAAATCCCTCCACTTTTTAAAGTCTTGTGTTAGATTCATAATAAAAAAAAGTCAAAATTTTTTTTATATATTTTTTCTATTTTTGGTCACGATTCTTTCCAAATCAAGATACTAGATTTGTATCATTCCACGAGAAACCTTATTGTCAATAGTGTTTCCAATACATTTATAATCTTAATGAATCCAAATATTCGGATTTTTGGGTATGGATAACATCATATTGGTGAATTATACTCAGGTGCCTTCATTAGTTTATATTCATGAAACAGTGTTAATTTTTTTATTGGGATGGTCGCTAGGATTGGGGGATAGGTCTTAGCCAGTTTGATTTGATTTCACTACCACAATTATTATTAGGGATTGACTAGTTGCATACTGTAGATATGAGATGTTCATCATAGAATCTCAATGTTACATTATTTAGAGTCGTCACCATTCTTTTTTGAAAATGGGGTGAATGGGCACCTTAAATGATTATAAAATTTGATTTACCCTTGTAGTGACTCTCATTTATGGGAAATGACATGGTATACCTAAGATCTAAGTAAGAAGGTCTGATTAGATGATGGAAAAGGTGTTAGGCACCCCGTCCTTTCCATCAAAGGTGATTGGTTACTTTTGAAATTTGACCAATCTTTTGAAAAACTTAACAAAGTAAAAAATGCTTGAAGATGTATGTTTAGAGGTGGTGTGTGTATTAGGTGAAAATGTACCCTTAAAAGGATTTGGGTATCAATGTGAAACATTAGGAATATCTTATAGAAAAGAATAACTCATATAGTCTACATTATTTTTATGAGTAGGAATGTTGATTTAGTTTTTTTAGAGAGATTTTATGATGGAATTCCTTTAGAATTATTAATCTTAATGCATGTATGCAAGGTTAGAAACTTAATATTTCGACCCCAACAAGAAGGTGATACATTTCTTCATTATTGTCAAGCATATGTGAGTGGGTGCATAGTGTACAACATGATATATAAGAGACATTATAGGTGAAAAAATGTTTTGACTCCTACTTTTTTAGCCGAACCGAAGTCCAACCTACCGGATATAGGAGAGGGTGTGTATTACATCCTAAAGGCTTTCTAGAACATAAAATAAATAAAGGGTTAGAAGTAAAAGATGTAAATACTTGAAATAAAATACCTAATATACACCCACATTGTCCTTTGATGTTCTTGAATGATATTGAGTCTTGAAAGAGAAAACTTGAAAATTGAGAGTTTTAGTTGAAAGTTGGAGGTTAAAGAGATGAGGTTTCTTGATTAAGAGTTGAAAGATGGATGAAAATTCTTAAGTTAAGGGGTTGAATTGAGAGAGGGTTGGAGATGTTGAATAGAAATTTTGGTAGAGTTTTACATTGAGATATTGGGGTTTGAGAACATGAATTGCTTATAGGAAATTTGGTTATTTGTAGAGTTTTTAGAGAACTTTTATAGATAAAGTGGTCAAATCATAAAAACAAAGAGAAATGACATGAGGTTTTGATTATTTCTTTTGGAATTTTCTATCTTCACGAGCATAGAAGTGAAATTTGTAAGATAAAATCTTAATTTTTTTTTATTTTTGGTTTTTTGGTAAATAGAGGTGAGAAAACAAAAGTATTTTTAGGAGGATGAGTGTGGGAGTGACATTTGTAAAGGTAAAATGGTAAGTAAAAAAGTAGACTTAGGTTCTCTTGTAAATATTCCCAAAAGCAAGGGTAAATATATACTTTTGAAATTGACCAATGGAAGAGCCTTATGTATATACTTGAATATTCCTACCTTGGAAGTTGGATTGGAAGTTTTCTCAATTTTAAGGATTTTTGCCAAATACCAAAACACATTTTTTATTTGACCTCACTTTTTAAGGAGGGAGGAGCATTCTTGGGTATTCTTAAGAGAGTTGACTTTCCAATGATTATTATTTTTTTAAATATTAAAGCTTATGAGAAACCACAATGTGTCCTCTATTGGGGGAGGTGTAAGACTATAGACTTTTGGAGTTGACATGGATTTATAATGAGTTTGGTATTAGATTTTGGTTTTGGGCTTGAATGATGGGCTTATGGTGGTTTATAATTAAGTATTTGGACTAGATTTGAAAATGGGCTTAGTATTAGGTTAATGTATGGATAATGAATTGACGAATGGAGAGTGAGTTTGGATTGGGAAGTGGATATGAAATTGGGTCAATTCATGGATTTGGAGAAATGGATTAGGTATGGAATTGGATGAGGTTATATAGATGGACTAAGGATAAAGTTTGAGTTTGCAAAACAATATAAAATGGTGCAAGTATGCATGTATGTATGAAGAAATGTGTCAAGTAGCAATTATTATATAACGTGGACCCATTGAAGGGTTTTAGGCTCTTAATTAAAATCAACTCGAGATTTTGAAAATTTGAACTCTTTCTAATGGGTTTGTGCAAATTGGGCTGTTTACACATACCACTAGTTGTTAGTTGCACACCAATCTTAAATTTTTTTTATTTTATAAACAACCTTTATTTTAACCTATTGGTTGCACTTAATACCTAACTTTTTAGGGTTTATAGCTTTGTATTCTCTACTTGTGTTCTACTTTGCTCGTGATATCTACTCTTGTAATATTTTTATTGTGAATGATTTTGCTTGTGTTCTCTTAACTCCAATATAAGGTATTGATTTTCTAATCTCTGTATAGATTTTATTTAGGAATTAAACAAATCATACAATTTTCAAGGAAACCAAAGTATTTCTTGCAAAATGGTTCTGAAACGTACAACTTTGTAAACATGGCTCCGAAAAGGTCAAGTCTTTCTTGCAAAAATTACTGAAGTAGCAATAACTTATGTGGGATGGATGAGTAAGAAAAAAAAAGGAATGCAACATTTTTTTAATTACTTTTGGAGTGAAATCATCCAAATGGAGGGCAAAGGAAAAATTTTAAGAGATGGAGTAAATTGGTCATGGGTGGAGTGCAACTAGTCGATCCGTCGTTGTTATTATTATTATTTAACTAGGCCCAATATAGTGTATCCATCAAGTGGTTTCCAGAAAATCCTGTGATTCCCAAGTCCAATCCAAAGCTCCTTCGATTCAAGTCTGGACCTTATGCCCTGTAAACCTAAAGTCTGAACCAAATAAGCCCAAATAGAGCTCAGTCTGCACATTCCCCCCCCCCCCAAGTCAAGTTAAAAAAAAATGAGGAAACAAAGAAGAAGAAGAAAATAATTTAAAGACATAATGTAGACTCCGAGTGATTGTTACTAGGCCTGTGAAGCATGACTCGAAGGGATCACGACCCAGCCCCTAGGTTAAGTTTTATATTTAATAGGAATGATATAGTTATTTGTAAGTTTCTAACAAATGTTTTTAAATTAGAAAAGGAAAATCCTAGAGGGACTTTGTTTTACACTATGTTTCACACTGCATTGATGTGGTGGCCATAGATGTGTTTATTTGAGATACAAGTGGAGAGAATCTATATTTATGTGCGCACGTCCTTGTCGGTGCAGTGTGAAACGTAGTGAAAAACAAAGTCCCCCCAGCATGACTCAAATAGGAAAATGCTGAACTAACTTCCTTCGTCACTGCGGCAAAGGGCCATTGATTTTTAGTTTTGTATCTCAAGGAAAAATCTACGGTTCTTTGTCCAATGCCATGTAATGACTATTTATGAGTGGGCTGACCTGAGCTCAACCCGATTGGTGGGCAAGCCCGATTCAAGTTGTGTAGAGAACATGAGCTGAGCTTGGGTTAGAATAACTCAACCCAAGCTGAACCAAAACCAGAGACAATATAATAATATATAAATATTTTTACATTAACTATATATATTTTTATCTATTTTTTTTTAATTTCTTATTTAAGATATAAAATTTCTTTGCTAATCATACCAAAATAAGGCTTCTTCAACAAGCCAAACCCGCCCAAAACTATCCAACTTGGGCTAACCCGAGCTGAACCCAACTTGAGAAACTCAAGTCTGGGTTGAGCTTGGGTCTATCTCGAACCACCCAGCTTGCAGCCCACGAATTGAGTATGCTGCGTGTGTGTGTGTGTGTGTGTGTGTGTGTGTGTGTTAAAACCCCTAGCACGACCCTAAAGAGCATGGTTGCACCATGGCTCAAACCTAAACCCCTAATGATGTGTTGTAACTGGTTAGGGCCTAACCAACATAGATGGCTCTGGAATTATTTGGGATTGGTTTGATTATAAAATATTTTAATCTCACTCGCGGGGCCATTTGACGATCCCAAAATAGGTTGGTTGAGTATCTGCTTTCCCTACATTGTAGAACTCGTGTCAGGAAGGTGCCAACTTAATTAGCTAAATTGGTAAGGCGCATCGAGGTGTTAATCTCACAATCAGGGTTCAAAACCCATTGAACCTACATTCATGCTGACGACTAACCTTGTTTGCCTAGCAAAAATAAAAAAAATAAAAAATAGGTTGAGTCTATCCATGATAATCATTAAATGTGGATGGTCTCCAAAGCGTGGACAATTCATTTCATGGTTAGATCGTCTAACATGATATCTATGTGGTCTCTATAAGAAATAATACATAGAGAATAAAAATATGGCGTTATATAAAAGGAGAAAACATTAACTAATACAAGCATTAGATATACTACCAATGTTTCCAGTAAAATATATTAATCAGAAATAAAATTTTAGTTCCTTATTTGGATCATGCATACCCTCCACGTATCACCTAAAATGCAACTTGCTTAGTTTTTTTTTTCTAAATAAAATGATAAAGGAGTAGGATGTGGTCCAATGTTTTATCAAACGTGTTTTGTAAATTGGGTTAGAAGTTTCGGAATGGCCTGATTTTTTATGAGGATGATTTCTATGGTGAGGAGATTATCATCACCAAAAATCAGCCCATTCTCAAATTTCTAACCCCCATCAAAAGTGGTTTACAAAATATGGATGGTCGATAATTCTTCAACTTGTAAACTGGGGTTAAAATGAAGTTTAGGAATGGGCTGACTTTTGGAGAAATGATCTCCTCACCCAAAAGCAGCTCATTCAGAAACTTCTAACTTATATAGGACAAAATACGTTGGATCTTGATCTGGCCCAATAATAAATCCTCTTCTATGCTATTCATTAGTATTGCAAATTTAAATATATTTTTAAAAAAAGTTTCAACGGTTAGATGTTATATGTTGGAGAATTATATTCAATTGGAAGGTTATCCTTACCATGAGTGAATTAGGAAATTATTTAACAAAAAAATAGGTAATTAATGGGAAGTCAAAAACAAAGTAGAATATTAGTTACGGATGGTACTGGTTATTTTTGAAGAAATTATTTATCAAGAAGGCAGACTCAATTATCTTTGTTTCACCATATACGTGTGATTTTTCATGCGCTATCCTCTCAATTTGCAATAACTAAAAGTAGATCGACTCAACATTTGTATAGTTGATAATGTGATTGTAAATGTATAGTGTTATAGAATGTGTGATCTTTCTGTTGTATTGCAAGCCCAAGCCCAACTAGTAGTGTGAAAGTTCATCACTTTCTATCACAGTATATAAGAAAAGAAAAAAAAAAGTAACATATTTAGTTCAAAACATGGCTTATTAATAAAGAAAGATTTGATAAGACTGTAAATCTTTTCAAAATCTATTGGAACTAATAATGGATCATATCTGTGTTATCTACAAATTGGTTCAAATTATAATAGAAAAAAATATAAGGACTTATTATCAAAAAAGATTTGACAAGTTCTAGAATCTTTTGGAGTTAATGTACCATATCCATGTTATCTTTGAATTGAATGAAAAATTTTCTATATAAACCCCACTTACTCTACTAATTGTAGCATGGAGCACAACGAGCACAGGTGTTGTTGATTCCTATTTTTATATATTATTTCTTTCTTGCTATTGTCGATCTATGAAGCATTTTTGCTTATCAATATAGATCTCGATTTTTATTCTTGGCCTTTCAAACTATTAATATATTGCCAAAGGATAACCAAATGAAGAAAATGAGTCAAACATCTGATCGAATGGCTCAAAAATTTGTGAAAAATATCATAAATGATTTATTAATTTTGATGATAATGGTAGATACATATATTACTATTATCCTCTGATTAACAGTCAAGTACAAACGTAAATATGGTGACTTGTGTGTAGTTTCTTCCCTTCGGACTTCGTACTTGATCAGCTAAGAAGGTTGCTTTGATGGTGGTTTTGTTGTGCTTGATCTTCTGTAAGGTCTTTGTGTGGATTTCTTTTCCCGTGGTTCACATCTGATCAATTGATAAGGATTTTTTTGACTTTTAAAAAAGGATTTTAAGTTTGATCTTTTCTTTAATCAGAATCTTCGTCTCTTGAAGAACTTTGATTTATCTCTAGAGGAGAGCTTGAGAGTTTCTTCTTCTCTAGAAGGAGAGCTTTTGTCTTCTTAGAGGAAGTGATCCAAGCCCCCTCCAAATGAAGGAGGCCTTGATATTTATAAACTTAGAGTAAATTAACATTTTCGACTATGCCCTTGACTTGATAGGCTTTGACTAGTTGGTTAAAGATTAATTTTGTCTAATTTCAATTTTAAGGACCCTATGAATTTTTGGTGGGCCAAACTCATTTATTTGGGTATAAGGACCAATATTTTATGTTGATCACTTGAACTTGTTGGACCATGGGATTTATCTACAAAAACCCAAAATCCAAGTTGTAGGAGGGCAATTCAATGGGCCTAATTTGAATGTGTGCCCATTTATGTTTTCGAGGGACTTTCTTGTGTTTTATGAAATTTGTAAGGACCTTCAAAAAATTTTGACGCCTACATTGATCATGCATTAACGGCTCTTCTTAAGGTAGTTAAAGGTTTACCCTTGTGTATGGAGTGTAATATTTTGTGGAGCCTAATGATATTGGTTCTCAATGAGTAATGTTTATCATTTCACAGTTTTTCGGGTATTTCCTTACTTTCACTAGTATTATGTAAAATCCTAGTTATGTTTCTTGGGAATATATATTTCTCTTTACTCAATGAAAGGGTGCAATCTGTAACAAAAAGTTTTCTCTCCATGATGGAATTTGTGGATCAGTGACGTACTTCAATCTTAAGAGAACTATAGACACCTCAATTTGCCCGAATCAAGCCAAAGAGATCAATAGAATCCAATAAGAAAGATGAACTCAGGGGAATTTTGATAAATCAAGTGGGACCAACTCTAAGCATAACCTAGATTCAGGTTTTTAAGCTTTGTAGCTTGCCTTTAGGTGACCAATGACTAAGTTTGCTATTGTTTTGGCTTAGCCACCTAGAGACCATATTATTTGTTTGCATTGGCTTTTACTCACCTACAGGCAAGCTATTTTTGCCTTAGTCTTCACTTAGTTACATGCAGGCTAATTTTGCTTTGGCCTTCACTTACCTAAAGTCAATTTGGTTAGACAATTGTGCTGAGAATGTGAGCACATGTGTGTTCAAGAATTGCTTAAGGAAATTACCCTTTAAACCCTTCATTAGTGGCTTATTCCTCAAGAAAATCTCCTATTTTTCTCTCTTTGCCCTTGCCTTAGGCTTCACATAAATCATTCACCTAAGCTTTTTAGTAATTGTTTAAGTTTTCTAATCTTGACTGTTGGTCATTTTTTATCCCCACAAAGAGTCAATCCCTTTTTTGCTTTTAATTTGTTGAGACTCAATTAGGAAAATTGACCTTTAAGCTCATCATTCTAATTCTTAATTTAAAGCCTTACGTATGTAATTCTATGTGAATTGACCAAGATCAAGTAGACTTGACTTTTTTCCCAACTAAGACAATTCTCTAAAACTTGTGTGCAATGACCCTTCTATCCTCAAGTTTGTTGGAAATTATTTCAAAGTAAGTGACTAAAAAGTCCAAAATCTCAATCTGTAATTACATGCCATTGATACTAGGTTCTCTAAAATTTGACCAAATTCAAGAAACTTTAATACTTCTATATCTCAATTAGAATTCTCTAGACCTTTAAGCTTTGACACTGATAATGCGCATATTTTGTATTTTTGTCATATCTTTTTAACGCATTATCAAATTTTGATCACATAAACTCTTGATTTACATGAAGACCCAATGATTTGGCTATAGTTGTCAAAAGTCTTATTATGAATATATTTTTTTTATAATTATAAGTGTTAAGGGATCGATTAAGAGACATGAATTACTCTTGGAAGCAACTAGGAGTATATGAGCCATGAGTGAGATGATTCCCATAGATTATTTAAAAGTGCTAAGCAATAAGATTAAGGATGAGGTTTAATAAACCTTAATTAGACCCAAGTCAAAAGTCCACACAAGTTGGTCTTATGGATGCTCTCTAGTACCTCGCCATCACTTGATAAAGATGGGCCTGAGTGTTAGATGGGCCTTCCTAACCTAACTTAGATCCACCCTTTTTGACTATAGACCCCCTCTGCTTAGACGTCATACAACTCTAGGTATGTTTCGAGACATATGTCACACATGAGAGGTAGAAGATAACATACTTTAATGGTGACCATAACACGCCACCATCGCTCCTTGTTTGACTCATCTTAGTTATTGGATCGATCATAGAGTTTGATAGAAATATCACAACATTTCATTAAGTATATTATTTTAGCTATGGGATATTCTTTCTCTACTTGAGATACCCTCACATAGGTGAGAATGACATGACCTTGGGAGATCAACATATTCTCCTAAACCATTTAAAATACTCCAATGAAAACCCACCATTTTACCTATTAATTTCTCATTTATTCCCATTGGCCATCTCTTCCCAAAGTCATTAGTCATTTCTATTTTTCATATTTCCCTTCTTTTTGCTCTATATCCACTTTACCCCCATTTAAAAAAAAAAATTTGACTTTGATTTTGAATTTCTTTATTTTTCTATTTAGTTTTTTTTTCATCTCTAGAAGGGAACTTTGAAATACTTTGAGAACACACATTTTGAAAAATCCCTAGATGTCTCCTTTCTCCATCTTTTTCATCATTTTTTCGATTTTTCTTATTTTTCATGACTAGCTCAAGTATGCTTAGTTAGACTTTTTGCTAGGGCTTAGAGAAGAGGATCATCCCACTCTTCATTGGGACTTATGGGTTGTTTATCACCATTGGAGCTTCGTGTTTAGATGATTTTTACACATTCTTACTATTTTCTTGTATCTTCTCCTTATGTTATGTCATGTATATCATATAGTTGAAGTTAATGATTCTAATGAGAAATTGAATTATTTCATTTTGTTGTTTTGTCATACATGTATATCAGATGTAATTCTTCTTTAATTGTCTATGTCATACATGATTAATACTTAAGGCTTACACTTGTTTTCCACGCATTTTTAGTGCACAAAATAACTCTAAGTTAAATTTTAAATGTTTAAAAAAATCTCTTATGGAAAATCCTAACTTTAAGTGTTTATTGAGTTTCATTGTTATATTTTTGTGGGGGAGATCAACTTATTAATAGAATCTCTCCCTTCTAGTGATGAGTCAAATCTTAATGCCCTAGCCCTCTATTTTTTGTCTTCTCTTTTATATTTTCTTTAACACACTTATTTATATTTTATAGCACTTGTTTTCCACATTCCATCAGACACTTGTGCATTTCATCTTTCCTTCTTTTTTTTTTTTCCTATTATTTAATTTTTTAGTAACTCTAGTTTAAGAGCACTAACCCAATCCTTGAGGTTCGACTTTGGGGCTCCCTCAAGTTATCTTTGTTACATGTATTATACTACATGTCATGTCCTAGTTACATTTTTATTTGTTGTATTATAGACTTTAATGTCTTGGATTTGATTAGTTGCATTTATAATCCAAGGTCCATTAAGGATTTTACATTTTGCAATTTCTTAATCTTTTAATAATGTGCACATTAAAGTAGGCAATAAATGCCTCTACCATTAGTGATCATGATTGGTAAAACTTGAAAAGACTCAAAGACAATCATGACCAAGTTGATGGAGAGTATTTAAAGTCATTCATTGAGGTATTATTGAGAATATTTCGAAATGAAGAAAATTAGATAAGTTTATCCACAATGATTTCCCTATAACCTATAAATAGAGGACCCATCCAAAGTAAATGGAGGAAACAAGTCCAAAATTCAAAATTCTATCATTTTTTTTTTCTTTTTGAAGCTGTATAGTACCCTGAAACTTTGTTCAAGTGTGGTCTCACACATCCTAGAAGCCTAGCCCAAGAAGAAGAAGAAGAAGAAAGAAAGAAAACAAGCTTAAGGTGGAGAGAATTTTATATTTCTAATTATGTAATAATTCCCTCCAATTTCCCCCTCTATCTACCCCATTTTCTTTACTTTCAAGCACTTTTACATTTTAACAAAAGTGTAGTTGTTTACTTTCAATGGCATATAGTGAAAAAGAGTGTAAATCTTCACTATGTGAAGTGATCTTCTTCTTCCAAGTCCATTATAAGCTCTTCAAGAGCCTTTAAATCCTTCGCAATTTATTTTAAGTCTATTTAAATTCTAAATATTTTAAATTCCTTATTTAACTTATTGTTTTTCATGACTAAGGAGGAAGAGAGTAATCCATCTTTATGAGTAATTCACCTTTACAAGTCTATGTAATAAGTTCATATCAGGCATATACAATGAACACAGACTATATTTTCTTCATATTTTCAAATGACTATGAGTTGAAGGAATAGATCTTTGTAGATCTACATCTAACTCTCTCGGCTAACAAAAATAGTCCCATAGTGACACATCTTCATGTATAAGGTATGAGTCATCCAAAGAAATTTATCAAACCCATGGATATGTTCCTAAAAGTTCTACCAACAAAAACATGCGCCTAAAAGAGCATATATGTTTGGGCTAAGAGCTCGAGGTTCAAAGAGGTGAAATTTACTTAGATTTCTACCAAAACCTCAAGCTCATAAAAAATTTCAACAAACACAATTTTCTTCATTAGCTTGCTTATTGGTTCCATTTTGAATTTTAACTTCTCCCATCTCCTCTAACTTCAAAAATCTAAAAAAAAAATCTACTTCACTTTGGCCATGCTTTGATAATCACCACTTTGGTAAGTGAGACAAGGTGCCTAACACATTATTTGATTCTCAATTGAACCTTGTTACCCATGACATCTAGGTTAGATCAATTGTAAGTCATTATAAGTCAAAAAACAGATTTCTAAAACTCATTTTCATAGTGTCCATTCACACCTAAACTCTATGAGTGATACAATGACGACTCCTAAATCCACGTAGATGAGGTCAAAATCATTTGAACATCGCGTATCTACAAAAACAATGTAAATATTTGTGTTCTTATGTTTGATTGCATCTCTTTTTATTTTCTTCTATATTGTTCTTGGTGATTTCTTTACATGGATGGTCATAGGTTCAATACCATATGCTCTTCTTAGCTTTGTATCCCTGCTTTGCCTATTCTCTTTCAAAGAATAATGTTGTTTAGAACGATCTAAGAAGATATTCATTCTATGTCTTATCGAATATGCTTTCTAATCTAATATGGGATTAGGGGCATTTGGTTATTGACATAAGTGTAATCTACGTGAAAAAATAGGTAAATTCCGTCGAATTTGCTTGGATTTAGCCAAATTTGATAGACCTTGGCGTCACATTTACCCCCTTTTCACCCTTTTTCACGTAGTGTAATAGTGATCAGATTTAACAGTCAAAAAATTAGTCCTAATTAATAGCATATCCCCCACCCCCCTAAATTTCCATATAACCCCCCATCTCATTACTAGCAGTTTCATATCTTAAGATGGTAGAACTTTGGGGAACAGTTTCCCTTGATCCTTTTTGTTTCACTAACCTTACTTCAATACCATATATCATGCACCATGTCTAGTGGTGCAATGAAACATGAAGATCATATAAATGGAATCCCAAACAAGTATGCATGCCATGGCATTTGTACTGTTCACCATGTCATGCTCTCTCAATCGTGCTACATGCAAAAGTTATATAAATGGAATCCCAAACATGGATGCAGTTTCTTTTTTTCTTTTTCTTTTTTCTTTTTTCTTTTTTCTTTTTATTTTTTTCTTTTTCTATCCGTTGGGACATACAAATACTTTTATAAGGATGAATCCCAATAAATTCAATCCTCTAAAAGAACAGGAAAAGAAAGAAAAAGCTAACAAATGCTCAAAAGATTAGGGGGAAAAAGCAATCAATGGTATTAAAACTTATAGTCTTCGAAGTAACATTTCAAAATAAGATGATATTATCAAGAGTTCTAAGTGTTTCCCTCAATATCTCATGCACCATATGTACACTTACAAAACATATAACTAAGTATGCATGGGTGTGTAATAAAAGGCTAAGTAAGTTATTTTAAATATTGGGCTAACCCTATTTGAGCTTAAAAATCCAGCTTTATAGCACTCAAAGACTCTTTTAAGACCAGTTTGAAAAGACTACAAACAGGATAGAGATGGAAAAAAAATGCAATAATTGAGTTCAAAAGGGGATCTTGCTTTGTCCCCACTACTCCTTTTTCATTTTTTTCAAAAACAAAAGCAACCCATTTCAAAGAGTAAAACTTTAGGGTCCAAGAGAATATACATGGACCTCCTCGTTCAACCATTGAATAGTTTTCTAAGAACATCTTTTAGCCCCCATCAACCACTCATACAACTTTTTTCTCCATTGAGAACTATGTGACTCATGAAACCTAATCAGTTATACCCCTTGATTGATGAGTGGCATATGGTTTGAACACCGACCCCTAAGAAATCCCTAGTTTCCCCTCCATCCATATCATCCTTCTGAGTCTTACGACGCTTATTTATGGGGTAAAACTTCGATTGGTTCGATGTGGAGAGATCATTTACCGAGTTCTCTAGATCAGTTCCAACATTAGTAGTAGTAGGATTTGGAGAAAAGAAGTTATCATACTTGTTTCCATCTTGAGAATGATTGATGTTGCACTTCAATCCAAGGCTCCCAAGAAACGATGCATTTGTTGAACTTGTGCCTATTTGGGCTGCTTTTTGTAAAAGAGCTGTTGCGGATAGGTTAGCCGAAGGTGGTTGATGGTGCTGGTGCTGAGAGCTATACAAGGAAGGAGCACTTAATTCACCAGCATTGTTCAATGAGAGCTTACTTCCAATCACCCAATTAAACTGATAGTCCGATTGTTGAGGATTCGTACATGAGGCATATGGGTCCCCATACAATGTTCCCAAACTTACTGATCCAATTTTATGTGATTCGGGGAAGTTATTGCTTATGGGTTCACTAAGTTGGGATCCTTGGCCCATTTGTAGAGAGAGAACTGGTCTAGTACTCTGATCGATTTCTTCATCATTGCTCGAGATTGGGTTGAAAATAGAAGACAATTGTTGTACCATGTTAGGTACTATTGAAGTTCCCATAAAGTGATAATTGGAATTACCAGCTGTGACCATTGCTTGGTTTATGTAAGATGTTGCAGTGACTCTCGCTGTTTCTTCAGCTAACGCGTCACAATAGGCTCTATGAGTGAGGAAGCTATCTCTCCTGTTTGAAAACATAAACACATATTCAGATCTACCCACTTATAATAATAAAAAAATTGGGAGAGAGAGAGAGAGAGCACTAGTAGCAAATATTGATAACAACTACAACAACAACAAGAGAAATACCAGTAATAGTCACAAAGAGAAGATATAACACTAATTTTAAAGAGAGATGGAGAGCTTCTAAGAGCAGAAGATATATATCTGAATGGATAGATTGAAATCAACAACATATGTCTTTCAAACAATTTATTTGTCCTCTCTATGCCCGTTTTCCTTTTTCTCCTGAACTCTAAATGAAGAGAGAGAAAGAGACAGAGAAATGTCTTAATGTCTATGTCACACAACATAAAAAACAAAAACACAACCTCCACATAAATAACTTTCAAGCTTCCTTTAACTCCTTAATTTTCTTCTTTTAGTTCTTGACTACTACTTAATGCATCAAATTTTAATACCCAAATTCCTATATAAACCAGCAAAAAAAAAAAAAAAAGATGATAATTACCTCAAAAATATAGTACCACAATCGCATTTGTACTCTCTAGTGCCACAAGTTTTTGAATGTGCCTTACAATCCGATTGCACCGCATACCATTTCGAGCACTTTTCGCACTTCCACTTCTTCTCTCCATGTTTTCGACAAAAGTGTTTCTTTATACCGGTGAGATCTCCAAGAGCCCTTGAAGGGTGGTGGTGGACACATGTCTCCTCGGGGCACACATAGACTCGCTTCTTCGGTTCTTTGTTACTCTTTTGCTTCAGCTTCCATGGAAGGTTATGTCCACGCCGATGTAATTGTAGATTTTGATCTCTTGGAAATCCTTTCCCACAGATATCACACAAGAACCTGTTAGTAGTCATGAGAGTTTTTGGCGATAAGGTGATGACTTCTGCTTCAGGATCTGTTTAACATGAATGTTTCACATGTAATTAATCACAATTCACAAACATGAATATCCATGAATATACCCATACCATTAAAAAAAATAGATAACAATAATAGTAATAAAAGATAGAGATGATGAAGTTGATGAAGAAGAAAGAGAAGGTATATTGCCTGGGTTGCCTGGTAGGTTTCTCTTCTTCTTTATGGTGGGAGGATTGGATCCAACAATTGGGTTCAGAGTAAAAGAATTTGTGATTGATTCTACAACCATCTTCCTCGTCATTCCAGATTTTTCTTTATTCATTCAATCTAGGAGAAATTTCAAGAAGTTGAAAGATCAATAAGGGAGTGATGAAGATGAAAACAAGGGGAAACCTAAGAGTATGGGTACCGGTGTTATGGCTCTGATGTTAATAATATAAGCTGATAAATGTTTTGTTGGGTGCCTCTCTCTCTCTCTCTCTCTCTCTCTCTCTCTCTCTCCAAACTGCTTTTGGTCTGATATAAAATATATATATTATATGGGAGGGGTGAAGAGTTAAAGTTTGAGGGAGTGAAAGGAGGTTGGCCAAAGCCCAAAGGTGCATGATGACACATATGATGAGATATGAGGAAAGCTAGGCTCTATGCCTTTCCCATTTGGAATGATTATCCCATAATTTGCTTGCCTTTTTCTGTAACTAATTTATAGTCCATTTTATAAAAAAAAAATTATATAAATGTTAGACATATAGGGAGCTATTGTAGTCCCATAATGAAAACTAATGAGATTTAAGGCCCTATATGAAAGTTTAAAAATTTTGGAAGAAAATTTCCCAAAGAGAAATTTTTACTGTATAATCAGAATTTACCTGATAGTTGCTATTGCCACACCAATTTTTACTAACGCCACACTAACAATGTACAATTTTTTGATGATTTATATGGGAATTGGTGTGGCAATAGTAGCTCTCTAATTTTATCAAGAAATTGTCATGAATTAGTGATTTTTTTTATAAAAAAAATACTTTGAAAAGAAAATTTCTCCTAAAAAATATTTTGTGAAAAACTTTATTTTCTTTATAATAAAAATAAGGAAAACTTTCCAAGCAACCATACAAGGTTGGACATCCATGTCGAGATTATTTTGAGGATAATTGATTTGACTCACCTAAATTGATGACTATGATTCGACAAGTCGACTTGACTTAGTGGACACTGAGTCGAGTCGAGTTTTCAAGGTTTAAGAAATAGATTAAGATGGTAAGAGCTTACCCCATCAGAATTAAGGGTAATTGTTTGTAATTTCAGTAATGAGTCATATCCAGCGCTGAGGGGCACAGTTGCTTCTCTGATTACAACCCTCTCTCCTCATTTTTCACAAAAGTGGTCACCTTTCAATTTGCTTCACAAGTCAAAAAGAATATATGAATAGATCTACTTTTCCTAAAGTAGTCACATACAAGTCCTCCAAATTTCTCTTCATGTTCAATGTATCAATCCTTCCTACATCATATTAATCTGGCTAACTTGATCCTGATTAGGCGATCTTAGCCTTCCGATCTCTAGACTTTCTATCCTTGCTCCCATTTACTTTTTCTGTTATCTTGAATCGGATGGCTATAGTCATCCGATCATATAAACATTTTAGCATAGGAGATCACAGAGTACTTCTTTTAAAATTTCAAATATGAATGAGATTTTAAAAAAAACGTCATTATTGGAGCAAAATTTAGAATACAATGAGATCAAAACGCCATCATTGGAGCAAACAATGCTAACCCTTAGAGCAGAGAATATGGACTTGGAGGCTTTAACACAGCTAAAATTCAAACACACGCACACATATACACACAACTTGACAGGATCTGTGACCCACTTGACCATCTAATTTACTACTTAAGCAGCAAACTTGACTTTCCCATTTCAAATAGAGGAAACTACAATTAATAAAGGGTCATGTATGATAAAAAAAATTAGTGGACAAGACACGCTTTTGATATAGGCTCATTTTCGTATTTATTTATTTTTACCAAAAGGGGTATCCACTATAAGACCATTTTTCTTTATTTACTTTTATACCCTTGCTTTGAATTTCATACAATTGTTCTTTTATTTGAGGTTCATCAGAAGGATATAAGAGTTAAATCATGAAAGTGAATATCTTTTTTGATAAAAATAAATTAATTTAAAAAAATGGTTGTATGTCTTTATTTAAAAAAAAAATTGTCTCGGCAGATAATTTCGGCAAAATACTCACCCATTTTGGTAAGACATCCTTTAGAATAAATATTATTAGTATGAATAATGGAGCTAAAAAATTTTTAGTGTCATGAACACTATGTTATACACAATATAAAAAATCAGATGGTCCAAAATTGATTTATGCAGTGGTCATGTGTGTAAAAAGGTTAGGCTGGACCACTTGATTTTGATTGGTGGGTCACAACTTGGTTCATTGCTGAAAATTCATTCAAATGAGGCACTAACAAATTTTCTAATACCAACTTTTTCATCAAATATCACACCCCAAGGTTTTTTTTTTTTTTTTTTTAACTTTAATGGATAGTTAAGATTTATAACTAAGGTTTGGCTCAAACATGACCCACCAGTTTTTATTGACCCAACCCTTAATGTACAAACTATAGATCTTAACTATCCATTCAAGAAAATAAATAAAATAAAAAACTTGGGGCTTGAAGTCTATTTATATGGGCTTGTTCTTTAGATAATAATAATATTATTATTATCATAAGGAAAGTGTTAAAAGACAGTGAGCTGACAAAGGGAGTGAATTTTAAGAAGTGTGAGCAGTCGTCTCTTTATGGGCTGACTTCTCCTTATAAGCTTAATCATAATCAAATGATGTTTTACAGACATGTATGCTTTGCAACCTTTTTAAAAATACTTAATTTTTGGAGTTTTCTTGTTGAACCGTGGTGACCCAAGAATATTCTCTCCTTCTCCAACACTCTCAAGGTCTTCAACTTTAATAATTAATGAGATTCCTTCACAAACCCCAACATAAGTTACTCATCTTAAAGTAAAGAAAAGCCATTACAAGATCTCTCTCTTAATTTTTTTTCTCCTTCTCTCTTGCCTAAGTTAGAGATTAGAAACACTTGGGAGAGAAGGGGATGGGAAAAGTAAATGGTTGTCACAGAGGATATGTTTGTCTCTTTCTTTTCTTTTTCCCCCCCTTATTTCCTAATTCCAAGGGTTTTGAGGTGTCTCCAACCCCCATTAATCCCTCTCAAGAACCCAGACAAAGTTCATTTGAGATTCTCCCATACTTTATTCCATTTTTTTTGCTTTATACTTTTAGGTGGCCTAGTGAGTGGATAATTGTACTAAAAATTGTCACTTTCAAAGTAATAGAATGGATATAGAGATTAATAAGATGATGATAATGTGTGTGAAGACTTAAGTACGCTGTAACATAAGCTGTTGGATTACATCAATTTAATTATATGATTTCGATGGTTTGTGCCCTAGAAGTCAGAGTGTTTCACCGTAATCTTACTAGTAATTTTAGTTGTACATGTGGTGATTAGTTTCATTTTGATCATATCAGTCATTTTTCATGTTGACCGGGCAGCTTTGTCTTAAATAGTTGATCATAAGCTTGTTTGCAATTAATTGAAGGTTCTAATTAGCCAAGTTGGTAAAGATGTGTGGATTGTTGATCCCATGACCTTGGTGCAAACATCATTGAATCAACTTTTATGTTGACTACTAAACACCTTACTTGCCTAGTCAAAAATAAAAATGTTAGCAATTATTTATGACTTGGATACAATTCTTAATGCAGGACAAGTGGCAAAAGATTTCATGAAATGCTTAGATCATCAAAAGTTCAAGCAACAGAAGGCCTAAACACACTAATAGCAATCTTAGACTCCAGAGTCAAAATCATCGATAGGACCCATTCTTGAATGGAATTATTGAGATCTTCAATATCCATACTTTACCATGGACTTTTCATTTTTAGGTTTGATTCCTACGTTTACATTTTTCTTCTAGGCAATTTTGTCATTTTAGAAAAAAAATTATTAATAACTTCAATTGTAGAAGTCAAAATCACCCACCATCGATTCTACCTTACTTCTAAGGTTAAGTAGTATTTATTTTTTTGTTTAGTTCATTTTTACTATCTTTTAATAGTTTTTGCTATTTTCATGTTTTACTATGAATAGAACTCTTTTCTATAATAAAATAAAATAAAAATGTTGTAACTACAAAGCAAAAATCATCTTCAATTTAACAAAATTTCTTTTTAAGAGTTCTTTTGTGTTGTATTGCATATTTTTCTTATTCTTTCACTATTTCACACTACTTTAATCCTCCATTAATCAAGTGAGGAGTGTTGATTTACATGTTCAACATTTTTCCAATTCAAGAACTATTAATTTAGCATAATATACTTCAATTTTGACATCTCTTCCTTTTCTAACCTCAGTAATTTATCTATAATATGATTTTATATTTGTTATATGATAAATAAATAAATAAATATATATATATATATATATATATATATATATATATATATATATATATATATATATATATATATATATATATATATTGGTACACCTATTCTTTGCTTGTAGAGCTAATGGAAAGAAAAAATGAAAAAGCAAACCACCGAAAGCAGGCATACCAACAGTACACAGCTATGTGGCATCCTTACAGACCACCTCCCCTCCATGGTTTATGGAGCCTGTTGGTACTAGTCAACAAGGAGTATTATTAATCATTCCACAATTGTCCGTCGGTCGAGTTCTCCTCATCAAAAATTTAGTGCTCATTCCGATGGTCTAACAAATTATAAATGAAGTCCAATTCCATAAGATCTTTTTTTTTTTCGTCTTTTTTTTGAATTTATAAAAAAAAAAAAAGGTTGTGATCATCATCCATGGTTTAAAGTTTCATAATATTATTTCGGACCGTTTCAGCCAAAATTTCGGCCATGACATGAACGAAATGCTCATTGTTTCCCGAATATTTTATTATTTTGGTCGAGTCGAAACCATCTAAAATTTTCTCCTGACCAAGACAAGTTTTAAACCTTGTCTACAATCTACAACTTTGAAATTAAACACCACTCATGGGGATCACATACTACACTGAATTTCCAAAGGGCATAAGGTGATCAAGGAATTAATTATTTTTCTACAATTAGCAGAGCATGTTTGGATGCAGACTTTATTTTATTTTATTTTTTTCATATTTATCCAAAAATGGGTGTAGATTTGGATCTAGGAACATTAAATAAGCCCAACTTGCTTTTCCTTAACAAATTTGCAGAATAATTACAATATAAAAACCCTGTAAGATACGGCTTACACGTGGCACCATTATACATGGTCTCGTTTTTTTAAATTTTATTTTTTGACCTAACTTACAATGTAAGCATAAAAAAGTAATCCACATTGCTTTAGGTCTTAAGTCCTCACTAATGACAATTATGCTAATCCTGCTTTGCTTCATCTCAAAGAAAAGAGAATCAACAGGAATTTTGAGATGCAACAGATCAACTCTCGCTACCCCATGATAGATTCCCTGGCCAAGAAATTTTTTTTACAAATCAGGGGAAAAAATTAAATTACTTATCCTCAATACATGTGGTACCATGGTTTTAAAAACCATCCGCAGTTGATTGAGATATAACTCATCCGAGTCATCTTGGTATTGTTTGTGAACGAGACGAGACCATAAGACTGAATTACCCATTTTCCACCTCTTCTTCCTTTCATTACTTCTTTTTGTTTACTCACGAATCTGCAAAAACACCCTCATCTTGTCCGAGATAACGAGATTGGTCTGAGTCATCTCGTTATCGTTTATGAACCAGATGTGACATTTTTTTAGATTTAAAATCATATGTGGTACACTATTTTCTACTAAATAAAAACTTAACCAAGGGTTTTGTTGTATGCATGTATGAGATTAATTTTGCAATGCTAGAATTCATCTTTTATTAGAACTGTTATTTGTTTAATTTGGATTGGGACTTTTATTTTATTTTTTTCAAATTAAGATTAGGAAATGTTACTTATAGGGAATTGTTTTCCATTAGGTTTCTTCTTTAAGCTATATAAGTGTTAGAAACATTTAACGTAATTCAAGCATTCTACCTTCAAATATAAATGCTCTTGTGTCTACCCGTCATTCTAACAACAAAATTGATATCCGGTTTGGTACAATCAATTTTTTTTTTTTTCGTAATGAAAAATCAATCAAGAATGGGGTGCCCATCCCTTCCTTTATAGATGAAGGCAAGAGGGCTTAGAGTTCTCTATTAATTCGGATTCTTACCCATCAAGGGCACCTACTTAAATCTTAGCTTTCTAATTTGCATGAGTTCCCTTAATATCGATCGGCTTTAGGGAATATTTCAAAACAAAATAAACTTCTTGAATATGTTTTGTTATTAAAACGTGAAGGCCTATGGGCCACCAAATCGTGGGTCCAACAGTATGTAGAAGATGTAGTTCGTTCTAACAAGCCTAAAGATTATTTTGAGGAGGATTGCTGCCCTATAAAGTAAGTCAACTCGATTTATTTATCTAATATTTCTCTGAATCTATCATGTAACCATACAAAAACCATAGGTGTGATGATGACTTTGGTATTGATCAGGAGATTTTTCTTTGATTTAAAACGGTAGAAGAATAGAAGGTAGAAGGAAGAGGCCTTGGTGTGGTGCATGTTAAAGATCCTCCGAAGATTAAGTTAGTTAAATAGTGATGATCAAAAGAAATGGAGAGTTTGTGTAGAGAAGATGATAGATAGTGTATTTGCAGAGGAGGTCTTCTTCTTTTTTTTAAGACGTATGAGATGATTTTCTGAACACTCTCTTAGTTTTTGAGATGAGATTTTATAGTTCAAATTTTGAGATAAGTGTCATCACACTATTGGGCCAAGTGGATTGCCATTTAGGATATGAGTTGGCCAGGGGCTACTAACTTTATCATATCGTTCTATCAGATTAGTTGTGTAAGTTTCAATTTTGCCTACCAACCATTCTTAACTTTAGCCAGGTATTGGGCTAAGCCCCGATAATTTCTTGTTTTGGCTTGCAATGATCCAATGGTGTTGGTGGTTTAAGCTCAATGTAAACACCCCATTTTGCCTAGTTCGAGAGTACAAAAAAACTTCTGAAAATGAGCTTAACCCAAGGTTATTTCTTCAAGGGCTTCAAAGCCCATCCATTGGTAAGCCACAAGGTCCTCGAGACCACTTTAATATTAGATTCCAAGCCTGGCCATGGTTGACCCTATGACATGGCATTTTTGGCCTAGTCCTTGCCTCACCTATGGTCCAATGTTGTTTTAGCCTGGTATGAGGGTGACCTAAGACCATGGTTAAATTCGGATAGTCCACGGCTCACCCAAAAACAAATTTGTTGGGCAGTTACAACCCCATGTGTGCACAAGATTTGCTTATGGAAATGACACTCTAAACCCCAATTAAGTATTTGTTTTTCCTCAAGAAAATCCTTTATTTTTATTCTTTTATCCTCTCATTAAGCTTGTAATAAATTCCTCACCTTGACTTTCTAGTAATTCACTCATTCCTTCAACTTTGACTCTAAGTCTTCCTTAACTCCCTTGAGTTCAATTACCACCTTAACCCCATCTTGTTAAAGCTAATTTGTGGAGATTTATTCTTGTGCCCCTCAACCTTATCCTCAATCTAAAGGAAGTTAATATAATTTGACCATTTTACAAGAGCATTGACAATTTTGTCCAATGATTAGAAAGCTCTAGAATTTGAGTGCAAAGACCTCTTTATCCTCAATTTGTTAGAGAGTTTATTAAGTTAAATGATCAAAATATCTAAAAACCAATCATTAATTTACATGGCCTATTTTTCTCTAGATTGACTCAAAGTCAAGGTCTTTGGATTCTTTTAACCTCCCCCAAGAATCCTCTAGAAACTTATTATCTTTTACAATCCTATCATTTGATCATCATGATTGCTAAAACTCATACGAGTGTAAAAGACAATTAATAACTATTTGGTGAGGGCAATTGAGATTTTTCTATGTGATTTTGTTGGGAATATTGAGAACTCTAAGATTTTGAACAAGTTTATCCTCAAGAGTCTCCAAAAAACATATAAATAGGACTCATATTCAAGGCAAAAAGGAGGAGATCTCAAGTCATCTCAAAATTCTATCCAATTATTTCCTAGAAGCTTTCTAAACCTCCCAAAACTCTGTTCACATCTCTCCTTAAACCCAAGAAGTTAAAATCAAGAAGAAGAGAAATAAAGAAGAAGAAAAGACCAATGTGGGGAGGAGTTTCTTTTTATTATTTTTCATTATGCAAAAATCCCTCTCACTCACCCACTTCTGTCTAACCCTTCTTTTACTTTCTAGTTCATTTACTGTTATGCTCTTTTATTTTTAAGCAATATAGACTCGTAAATTCCCTAGTTTAAGACTTGGGGGTAAAAAGTAATCTCTCCTTGTGAGTTAATATCCCCCAATAAATCCTTAATAAGGTTATTGAGAACATTTTAGTTTCTAAATAAGTATTGATTTAGCTTATTTCCTTTTCTATGTAATTTTATATTCCTAGTGATAACTTTTTTTTTTTCTATTTTCAATGGCTTAAGAACTAGAGAGTAAACCCTTTATGAGGTGATCTTCTCTTTGTAAGCCCATTTATGCATACACATCATGCACACATTACACTCTAAAAGGTTATGAGCTGAGGTGTGAATCTTTATAAATTCATATCTAAACTTTTTTTGCCAACAAAAACAATCCCCAAAAAGGACAAAAAGCAGGCATAAAAGGTCTCTAGTCCTTCCATGGAGATGTCCAATCCATGGATGCCTCCTAAAGACTAAATCAATAAAAAGAGGCTCCCAGGGGATCACATTAACCTTTAAAAATACTTGAAGACTCAAAATTGTGGAATCCAAGTGGATTTCCAACAAAGTCCCAAGCTCACAAAAAATTTCAGTAAAAACCTACTTCCTTTTTTAAATTGCTCATTAACTTCATTTCTCCAGTTTACAAACTAAGTTATAGTCAATTTTCTTTTAATTCTCTATATTTTTAAAATATAAAAAAATGAGTTTCTTACTTCATCAATGGCTAATAATAGTAACCATCTTTGGATGGAAGGGATAAGGTGCCTAACACATTTCTCGTGTTTCAATCGGAACTCATTGTCTAATTCTATAGGTGGACCAACCCCTTTATCCTTTGGGTATATGAGGTACCATAAATCAAGAAAACAGAATTTTAAAAACCTTTCGTGGTGTCCATTCACAACAAAACTTTTTGAATAGTGACGACTCCTTAATCCACATAGATGAGCTCAAAACTCCAAAAAAAATTGAACATCATGTATCTACACTCAGTATTTGGTTTTAGGCCCAAATAATCTCTAAGGGCACACGTCCTTATCACACAAAACTGGTCTCACACATATGATGGTTAAGGGATGATATCACACCTCTCAATAATATATATATTTTTGTTTGTTAATTGGTTTTAACCTCTAGTGTTCATCATGTCATTCAGTGTGGGGTTGGGAAAGAAGCTTGAGATTTTTGAGTTGTGTTGGAATAACATTAAAATTGAGATCGATATTTACATTGCTGATGTGGAGGTGCACACATAGTCATAGTGCTTTTCACTCGTATCTCGATGAAAAAAATCTATGGTTCCATACATACATCTACGTCAGCAATGTGAGAATCAATGTCAATTTTAATGTTACTTCAGCATTTTCCAAGATTTTTTTGGCTAGTGTTCATCATGTTTTAGCTTGAGATGTCAACATATATGTACATGATGTGTGTGTGTGTACCAAAACTAATCAGATTGGATTACGAGCAATCCAAAATTTATTTAATTTTTGGATTGGATCAAATCAGATTTGGAACAACACATTTTATATCAGATTGGGTCCAAGTTTAAAATGATAAATCCGATTGGGGCCAATTCAGGTCCTGGTCTAATAATTTTTTATTCAAATGAATAACAACTTATTATTACCAATCCAATTTGAACCATTGCATTGACAGGCCTTATCAGTATTCATGGACGATTATTGAAAAGTCAGTAGGATTTTTAATAAATGTGTCTAAAATCATAATGCAAAGTTCGGATACAGTAATTATTTGGTGAGGGTTCAATTCAGTTAATTTGAAAAAGTTTCGTAAAAAAATCAGCAAAATTTCGGAGTTTATACAAAGTATTTTGTTGGATTTCCTGCCAAAATTTATCATCATCAACCTCTCTCTCTAAATCCTAACTTTTTTTAATGTTTGAATGTTGTAAAAAACTAAAATTTTGGAGGTGAAGGTAAAAATGTTTCAATATTCCATGATTAATTGAGAGATCATCGATTGATTCGTCAATTCACCTAATTAATCAGCAAACCCCTAATTTAGAGAATTTTACAATTTTTTTTGAAAAATTCAGAGAATTTTTGTGACTATGTTTAAAAGACCATCCTGACAAAAATAAGCCCTAGACTCTAGTGTGGACTTGCACATCCATGTAAAAAGAATACAAAAAGTGGTGTATAAATTTTCCAACCCAATATATTATAATAAGATGAAAAAATGAGTCCACAAATACAATTTTGTTAATTCTAGTGTGTCCATACTTGCTCTTAGTGCCAAATAACATTCTTAATCAACTTTATCTTAGCTTATTATCTTTAAGACTACTCTTACATTTTCTTGAAAGAAATTATAAATATAGAGAATCAAACAAACTGTACATTCTTGTGTGTTAAAAGAATTTTGTATGTTTATGCTCACCAAATCAGAATCTGTCTTTCTTTCTTTTTTTCAGACTCACAAATATTTTTGGTCAAAATGAAGTGACCATCATTTGTCTGAGTGCCATCTACACTAATATTACAAAATGAAATAAGAGAGAGCACTGTAACCCAACAACAAATTGATGACTTGCCCATGCACATAAGATAAAAGATTCTCTTTTTTGCTTGAAACAAAGGTAAAGCATCCCCTCACTTTATATGGATCTCATAAAAAGGACCCATAGTTTTCATTTTTTATATTTTTGATCTGTAGGGAACCATAGGTTGGACCATCAAGTAGTCCAGACAGAAAGAGAAACTGTAATGGAGTCCAATGGAGAAATGTTTGAATCCTCAATGGAAAGTGACCTTGTTAAGTAATGGACTATGAAATGCCCACTCAGAATCAGGCTTTTGTTAAAAATATGCAACACTTGTAAAGGTGCTTTAATTTAGGGTCTGTTTGGTTCACTCAACAAGTTGAAGTCGTACAATTAGGTTCTTGTAGCACCCCATTCCTCATGAACAAAGTTCCACAGCAACCTAGTGTGTCGTCATGACTTTCACTTTGTTACCCTTTTTGCAAGCCCCTAAGTAGTCTTTCCACGAGACACTAACAACTTTCACTCTGGAATCCTTCTCGGGTCTCTACATAGCCTTTTGGCGCGCACTATGTGAAAATTGGAAAATTCGACGGGCTAAGGCCCACGAATTTTAGAATTTTTATGTTCTCAAATTTCGTCGGCTTAGAGTCATCGAATCTCTCCATCCTTCATTAATTTGACGGTTTCGACCCATCAAGAAAAAAAAAAATTCGACGACTTAGTCCATCGAATAAGAGCTTTTTTTCACGTTGTGGAGGTCAGCCCTCTTGAGCCTCAAACTGAGATGTCACTACATGATAAAAGGGGTAAATTTGACATCAAGGTCCATCGAATTTGCTGGGATTTAACCGAATTTACCCCTTTTTCACATAGTGTGTGACGTTGGCTCTAATCCTTAAGTAAGAATTTAATTAATACATTAAAAACACCTACATGTTAATGGTGCGGAAAATTAAGACCTTTATATCTTTGGGATTGTAACACTTTTCCACCATAAATGCCACTACTTCATTTTTCAATCATTTAGATTATATCTCCCCATTCCATTATAATTGAGAAGAAATAGAAATGATCAAAGAGGAACCCTTCAAAAGATCCTAATACTCTTTGAAATCCTTTGAGGACAAATCCTCAATCTCTTTAGGAGGAAATAAAAACTCTAAATTTAGTGCCAGATGAAGAAAACTTAGAACTGTGATCAAAGTCCATACTAGCTATACTTTTATTTACCATGATTAAATTGATAAAAGATTATAAATATGTATGTGCATGGTCGTATGAGGACATGTCTGGACAATTAAATAAAAAAATGAACCCATATGTTACCAATCTATCTTTGGGAAAGAGACTCAGACAAATGTTTTGAAGGTTAAAATCATATATATTTAACTTGAAAAATCAAAAGATGGGCTATATCAACAAATATTTAATGTGTAAAAGATAAATACACCTTTTCTTTTTTACTAAAAGACAAAACGATAAGGAGTATTATTAGAAAAAAAAAAAAGTGTTGGACAATGTTAACGTCCCCATGAAGCATTGGATGTTATCATTCCCCTATATAAGGAATGCTAACATTCAATACCTCATAGGGACGTTAGCATTGTCTAACACTTTTTTTTTTTTTCAATAATACCCATTTTCATTTTATTTTTTAGTGAAAAAGGTAAAGTTATATTAGTCTTTTACATAATAATGCATTTATTATGTTGGCATTGATTGTCAAAACATTTACTACAAAAAAATATATATATATTTAATTCAAAATACTTAAATGCTCATAATATTTATTATGTAAACAAGCATTTATTGTGTAGAAGACCAATGTACCCTTGTCTTTTTCACTAAAAGACAAAACAAAGAAGGTATTATTGGAAAAAAAAAATGTGTTGGACAATGCTAATGTCTCCATAAAGTATTGGACATTAGCATTCCCTATATATATATGAGTAATGATATTTCAACTAGAAAGTCTTCCCTTGACTGACGTGGTAGGAACACAAAACCTAAGATATGTTTCCTTAAGATACACAACTGCACATTTTTATGAGGATTTGCTGGTGTGTATCCCAAAGAAACAGATCTATGGTTCTGTACTTATGCCACGTCAATCGAGTATTGACTGAGTGAAGACTTTCTAGTTGGAATATCAACATCATATATATATACGCAATCAACGCTTTGTCCTATATAGCTTAGAAGTTTCAAAATAAACTAATTTTTTGTGAGGATGATCTCTATGGTGAGGAGACCATCCTCACAAATATCAGCCCAATTTGAAACTTCTAACCCCATCAAAAGTTGTTTACAAATTAACAGTAAAAATTGAAGGGCCACAATTCTTCAACTTGCAAACCACTTTTGATCAGTTTAAAAGTTTTGGAATGGCTTGATTTTTTTATGATGATGATCTCCTCACCATAGAGATCATCCTCTCAAAAAATCAATATATTCCGAAACTTTTAAAATATTTACATACTCATTTAAATTTATCTGGATATGTAAAAATCATATATGGATAAATTTATCTGAGTATGTAAATATTTTAAATCCTTATATGGTCATGTAATCCTCCGACCAAAGTTTTATCTATTTCTGTATTTTTACCAAATTAAGTTAATGGAGTAAAAAATAAATAAAAAAATCTTGATGGATAAATTTGGACAGTTTAAAACCCGAAGAACCACGGAGGATTTGAATAAATTTACATAGACCGTTTACACCTTTCTTTTTTTTATGGGTAATTGGGGTTTACGCCTTTCATTTGTTGGGTGTGCAACTTAATTGGTTTGGCCCAAGATGAGGATGTTAATTGGACCTCACCCCACATCAGGCCAAGATTCCAAGGAAGTTTCAAATCTCATGTTGGGCTGGGCCTATATTTTTTAGTCCAATCAGAAATTGGGTCGGTTTGGACCATGTCTAAGATGTCTAAGATAAGGTAGAATTATGAAAAGAGACATGCTGGTGTGACATTAAAAGTGACATCGATTCACACATTGCTGAAGTGGAGGTGCACACATAACCATAGATGCTTATCATTCGAATCGATGTCAATTTTAATGTCACGTCAGCATTTTCCTAAGGGTGAGTATGGTTAAGACAAATCCACCACTACAAAATTAAGAGCTTTTAGCGACATGGCGGCCAAAATTCCCGTCGCTATAGGGCTCGTCTTTTACTTAACTCCGCTGCTGCCCATCTACCAAATCACTTCTCTGTGCAACTATTCACAAAATAATTCGCGCGAAAATTATCAAATCGAAACTCTCTCTGCTCTCTCTGTATCATCTTCTCTGCTAATGGCGGAAATTTGGTAGAAGAGGTATCCTCTCTCTCTCTCTCTCTCTCTCTCTCTCTCTCTCTCTGTATTTTCTCATTCTACATAAACAAAATGGATGAAATCATCTCACTCTCTCTACTCTTTATATCTTCTCCTCTCCTGTCCAGCTACGATTCTAGGGTTTTCGGAATTAATGGCGGAAATCTACTCTTTCTAACAGGTATCTTCTTCTTCGTCTCTTTCTCTATGTATCTTCTCATTCGATTTAATCAAATGTTTCCACTCGATTTAAGACTTCAGATTGATTTGAGATCAAATGGCAATTTCCACTTTGGTTTGATTGGAGACCAAATCGATCTCAATTATTCCATTTTATAGATTGATTTAAAGATCAAAATGCTCAAATCAGTTTTAGATTTGAGATCAAGTTATACCTTACACTTATCTCACCTTGGTAGATCTAAATTGTTCTTATTTTGGGTTGGTCGTAGCCCATGGTTTGAAGTTTCATTCCATTTTAGAATGTATTGGTTGAGACATTTTGGTATCAATTTACAGATGATTCTCTATTCTCTTGCTTAAGCTAAATTCAATTTGTGTAGAGATGTTGTCTGATCTCTGGTGATAAAGAAAACTAACTTGGATTAGACCCACAGATCATTGACATCTAATGTCTAGTTTTAATTATTTGGAAAAAAAAAATTTGTCGATTAATGTCACAAAGAAGGGCAGCAAGCTTTCAGAAGTATAGATATCTTCTACCAACCTTCCTTTTGTATCGGAACAGAAAAAAGATAAAAAAATTCAAAACATCCAACTGTAGGTCTTGTCGTGCCCATATCATACAAATTTTGGTGGTCCACAGAAACTCTCCGAAGTCCTTCATTTGCTGCCAACAGCTAAATTTAGTCCCCAACAATTTCCGCCTACAACAACTTTGGTACAAACAAAACAAGAATTCCACCTCATTTGTCTTCATAACATCAGCAAAAGACGACATCAGTCTCTATTGAATTTCACAAATAACACCACATGAACTTTTAGTTCCATATTGACGTAGACCGCAACTTGGATCAGCAAATGTTGCCATCTGTACTAGGGATTTCTTCATGGAAGAATTCAACCAATAATCTTTAACTACAGAAAAAAGAAACCGAAACACTTTTCGTATTGATCTAATTAACTTCTAGACCATAGGAATTATGTGGAGATACATTGACAAAGGTCCTTTTTTCAGTGTCTCATCCTCTTTGTAGTATACTCTATATGAGATATTCTTGTATTATGTCCTACTTTAACACTCTAACGTTAATCTCTAATCTAGATTGTCAATTTAAAATAGAACACTGCTATTGAATGTAAGATCTGTTCTTAGCATGTTTTGTGTCACTTGATTTGAATTGAAGACTTGTGCTTTTATGTGAGAATGCAAGAAAGAAATTTGATTTACAATTATATTATTGTTTTGGACATTATTATAAAAACCGGCCGACCCCAAATATTTGTGATGACTCTTCGATGGTGATCATAACATCATTGACAAAATGCGCGGAGCTTTAGATATGAGACAACATACAACTTGGTGCAATGCTTCACTAAAATCGATCAAGTATAGATTCAAACCTGAATCCAAGTCTAATGTAATGTTGAACTCATAAAATTTACCATAGATTTCTCAGAGTCGGATTTGTTATGTATCAGCAGTGGTACCAAGGTAGAAGTAGAACCCAACATGAGCTAAAATAAAATTAGCAATTTATATGATAAAGATAACCTAGCATATATACCCTTTCCAAAATATGTGGAACAGTTTGTTTCTTGATCTCCAAGAAATGGACTTTAATTCCTAACTTTCTAGCTAATAACTTGGTGTGTTCTTCTTCTTCATTTACCCAATTTTTTTTCATATTTTATTTGATCAAAGAAAGTCTTCATAACCAGCTGCCATTTTATTTATTATATTTCTAGCTCCTATGTTTTGTATAAGAGATTTTGTTAGCTAAACTTTCTATCTCATTATGTATTAAAATTAGAGTAGGCCTAGCTTGACTAACCTAGTAAGGAAAGTGTTTTTGTTAAAATTATGTTAGGAATGTGATACCGTCAACCCCAACAACACCTGATCATCATGGTGCCAAGGTTTGATTCTCATGTCTCCAATGTTGTCTATCTCGAGAACCATCCCACAGTCTGGATCTTAAGTTAAACAGTCGGATGGGGTTGATAGCAACACTACTCTTTATTTTAACAAACTCAATTCCTCATGCATTGTTTAATTAATTGAACCTTGCTCATCTCCTTCACATTTCTTATTTGCTGCTTTAGGAACCAGATATCTTATCTTACAAAAAAGATGTTGGCATGTAATCTTGCAGACATTTAGCCAATTGTGCCATTTCAATTTTACAACCAGAATAATTGAAGTTCATCTGGCCCCATGGAGCATTGTGATCAGCCTAGATTCTCTTATCGTGGACTACTAATCGGTGAGATGCTTTTTGTGCACCAATTATTACATGAGACATTAATTTCAGTTTCCTTCTTATTTTCCCTCTCTTATGCACGGAAACAGATTTCTCATGTATTTGGATAGATTATTTGTAGCTTAGGATTTCCATCTAATGCATAATTCTTAATGGATTGACGAGAAGTGGGTACCTTGTTACCAATCCCTGCAAATGTGGGTGATATGAGATTGTGGAAGGAAACAAAGGAATGTGTATTCTCGGTGTGTTCTTTTTATAGATCCTTGCAAAAGGATGGGGGCATTAGCTTTCCGACGAAGGCAATTTGGGGACCTAAGGTGCCCTCTAAGATTGCGTTTTTCATTTGGACAGCGGCTTGGGATAGCATGCTCACTTTGGATCACCTTATTTGAAGGGATTTTTGCTCCCCCAATCTCAGTTTCACATGTAGGCATGATGGGGAGTCTATGAATCACCTTCTGCTTCATTGTCCATTGGCGATGAAGATTTGGGGGTATTTTTTAGGCATCTTTGGTGTGGTGGGGTGCATTCCACAATCAATGAGAGACTTTTTCACCTGTAGAAGCATTTTTAAGCAATTTTATCATGACATGAAAACAGAACTAATCACTTCTAATAAGTACAAATTTGGGCAAAGAAAGTTGATGGTCAGTTTGAAGTTTTATGAGGAATAATGTGATGATATCATTGAAGCCAAACTATTTCCAATATTCAGTTGAAGACTTACCTCTTGAACAAACCATAGAGGAAAACAATGCGAACCCCAGATGATATCTACACTCATTCATCACTTGTTTATGTGCAAAATTGATGCTGCCAGTTAGAAAACTCAAAATCAAAGCTTAGGCAACTCTAAATCCAAATGAAACTTTTTGTAGTAGGGTGGGAAGATTTGTAGGTAACTGGGGAAATTTCATTTCTGAAATAGCTATTTGCTCTCATTTTGGTCATTTCCCCCTCTAGTATCTGCTTTTTCTCCTTTTGGAATGATTCCTTGTATCATCTTTTCCTCGTTCAATAAAATTGTGTCATCAATCCAAAAAACGGTAGATGCTTGTTACTTCCATCAGATGAAATGAGTTCAAATTTTGGTACTTGTGAATAACTTTCAGATAGAATACCGATACTTGTAATTCTAGATGACATCCCATGATCTAGTAGTGACAACACATTGACATATCAAGTTTGGAATGTAGACACATCACTACTTAAGGACTAGTAAATGGCTCAAGTTAGATTCAATTCCCAAAGTAAAAGACCCACCAATGTCAACTATTAACAAAAAATGATCTGCAATTTAAGAAAGGAATTTTTCCTATCAATAAAATAAACAAATTTATGAAAGGACTGATATATATTTATGTTAATGCTCTATATTGGTAACAACAGGGGCACAAAGAGTACCTGAGGAACTACCAGTTATCAAATCCTCGTACTTACGTCATATCTCTCAATCATTGAAAGTCTATTAACTGAAAATTCTACCATCTATGAATATTATTCTAGCATTTACCACACTAATTGTATGCAAAATGTACAAATGCTAATGCATCTGGACATCTAGATGTGTCACACATACTTTCTTATGGATTTATATTTGCTGCTAATGGGAGCATTTTCAAATACCAGATGGTACCGGTCAGGAAAGCTTACCTGTGTCCTTACCATTAATATGAAAATGAAAGTGTCCCTGCTATATCTTTTTCTTATGAATAGAAACTTGTCTATTGACGATCCTTCAACAGAGCCATGGCTTCTGTTGGTTGACGTACGTTCGTATTTTTCTTATTACATCAATCTACATTCTTCTTGTTACAACATCTTCTTTGCTATACTGAATCTATGAGTATTTAGGTTCTTAAAGTATAAATGGTCTTGCTGCCATCTCAAAAAATTTATCCTTTTTAACTTGCTTTAGGCAAGTTGGTCACTTAGCACTCCTTAAACACACCTCCATAAATTTCTCAATGGTCTGTAATTAAACAACCATCAGAATATACATTCCTTCTCACCTGCATTCATTTGTTTAGAATTTGTTGCTATATTCTTGGTATGTTTGTACCTTTTACACACCTTCTTAATGGAAATTTGTTTAAAGGCTCATTTGGATAAAATTTGTTTGGCTAATCTTTTTTCTGGAAATAAATTTTTCAAAGGACCTGTTTAGGCTAAAAAAGTTTTCTTATAAAAATACTACACTGTTATCCATTTGATTCTCAGATTCTTGGATTCTCCCATTGCACTTTTATAGTGCTATGTAGCATAATTATGCTTGCTCTGGCAGCACACATCCTTCCTGTTATTCTTTCTATTTCATTCAATAGATAATATCTTAAACACTACTATACTGGTTTTGTTCATTTTGGACATGCATTACCTTCATAGCAGATGCTTCTCAACTTGTTCATCATACTTCATTTTGGACATGCATTACCTTCATAGCTCTTGAAATTCACATACTTTGTAATGAAAGACTATCATGATGATTCAACCTACACTTAGATGAAAGTACCGGTGCAATCTCCTTCAAATTTGAACTAATAATTATCTACAAATGCCAGATTGCTTTCACATGTCTAGTATATCCCTGCTTGGTTCTTGCTTATATGGGTGAAGCTGCATTTCTTTCAAGACACCATGAAGATATTCAGAGAAGCTTCTATAAAGCCATACCAGGCAAGAATTACTGAAGGACCCATACAGTTTAGCCTATTATGTGCCCCAACTCTTCTTATTAATTTCATTATCTTGTTGTGCAGAACCTGTGTTTTGGCCAGTCTTCATTGTAGCCACTTTTGCAGCCATAATGGGAAGTCAGGCTGTTATATCTGCTACATTCTCTATGCGTGAAGATTGTTCATACGTCAAGTAAAATATACGGGCAGATATACATCCCAGAGATCAATTGGATTCTAATGTGTCTGTGTTTGGCTGTCACGGTCGGATTGAGAGACACAAACATGATGGGCCATGCTTATGGTACAAATCAGAGTTGGTTATAAGTTGTGTGTCATTTTTTTTTTTTTTCCAAAACCATATTTTAGTTTATTGGCTGATACTTTTGCTCTATTAGCAGGGCTTGCAGTCACAACTGTAATGCTTGTGACAACTTTCTTGATGTGTTTGGTGATGATAATCGTCTGGAAGCAAAGAATAATCACTGCCATTGTGTTTCTAATGTTTTTCAGATCTATCGAGTTCTTATACATCTCAGCATCCTTCATCAAGGTTCCCAAAGGCGGGTGGATCCCGCTCACATTATCTTTAATCTTCATGGGCATCATGTATGTGTGGAACTACGGCACATTGAAGAAACACCAATTTGATTTGGAGAACAAGGTTTCAATGACGAGAATATTGGCATTAGGTCCTGATAGACATGGTCGTGTTCGACTTATTATTTTGTTGTACTTGTCTCTTAACTAATTTGATTTACTTAGTAATTGAGTTTAATTGACAAGTTGTATAAAAATAGGTATTTAATTACAAATAATTTTAAAATAAAATAAATTAAAAATAAATAAATAAATCTTATTAGCGGTGGCCATTACCGCCACTATAAGCATTCAAAATTGTATTTATAGCTATGGTAAAAAATTAATTAGCGGCGGTTTTTAACCATCACCATAGATCTCACTCATATCTATAGCGACAGTAATACATTATTAGCGGCGGTTTCGGACCGTCACTATGGGACTCACTTATATCTATAGCGACGGTAATACAACATATTAGCGGCGGTTTTTGACCGTCACTATAGGGCTCATATGACCTTTTAGCGACACCACCTATAGTGGCGTTACACGTGACCATCACTATTACTGATAGCGGCGGTTTTTGACCCCCGCTAAAAACCTCAAATTTTGTAGTGCACATTAATTGATTTCAAAGTTTTCAAAAGGGCCTTTTCTTCTTCTTCTTCTTCTTCTCTCTCTCTCTCTCTCTCTCTCTCTCTCTCTCTCATTTAGGATTTTATAAAATACATCTTTTTTCTCTTCCTCTCTCCTCCTTCCCTGGGTTTATTTCGTCTCTCTAATGTCATTTCTCATTTCATCTATTTTGAATCCATTAACATTCAATCTATCCAAACTTCACTTTTGGACCGTGGCATCAATCATCTATGTTGGATTGATACAAACAACAAATTTATAAGATTCATTGAAGCTTTTAACATTTTGTTGCATTTTTATGATCTCTTGATCCATCATTTTTGGAAAAATAAATCGTATGTGGTGTTGTAGGTTAATGGATGTAATTACTGTCATTTTCATTTTCCACTCATATGCATTCTTCTAGTCTTTATGATAAATTTGGGTGTCCAAGTCAAAACTAATTAACAAGGAGTGGAGAGACCTATGAGCTTATAAGAAGAGAGACAAGGCAATGAGTATCCGATGAGAGACTAAACTTAATACACCCTCGCACTTGTGGGCGTCGTGAGCCGGACTGGGATAAAGCATGGGAAGATATGATTGGATGACATGGAGGAGAGAAAAATCAACTCTGATACCATGATAAATTTGAGAGTCCAACTCAAAACCAATTGATAATGAGTGGGGGGAAGCCCAAGAGCTTATAAGGAGAGAGAGACAAGGCAATGAGCGTCCGATGCGAGTTAAACTCAACACTTCATAAATAGAGTCAAAAAGTTTTTGGTGAAGTGTGTTCCACTTGTGCTCCGGAGCGAATGTTGGGTTCGGTTCAAGCTATGGTTTGATGAAGTTGGGTTTGGCTACTGCTAATTAGGCTGATCGAATTGAATCTTTATCCATTCCCTCGAAGAGGATGTGAATCCATTAACCCATTTCTAAGAGGGAATATTAAAACTTGAGCTCAATCAGATTGGGCCTAAAGGTAGTCAGTCCTTTCCAGCTTAATACAATAGCCCATCATGATGGTTCACTTATATATGCATGTATTGATACGACCTTACTTTTTTGTGAGGAATAAATATTAGATCTCATGTGTATAAATAAGGATGATGGATGTGTTTCAGTATTTGATCACATCCTGATTCCTGATCAACTTTGTGTCCTCATGTCATCTATCATCGAATGTTCTAATTAAAGAATGTAAATTAAAAAATCACTCAACTTATTTACCAAGTGTCGAAATTTCAATTGAGGATGCAAACTTGATCTTGATCCGAATGTGATCAAATACATCATCATTAGTATTTACATCGCATGGATTCACATCCTCTTTAAGGGAACGGATAAAGATTCAATTTGTTTGAGCACAAACCAAGTATCAGAAGTCAAGTGTTGCCAAATATGACAAGCAAGAGTGCCTTGTCAAGTGCCCATGTAACGAGTATCATTGTAACAAACCAGGGAGATAATCAATTTGGGGAAAAAACCAGCGAGTTTGTCACTTTAAACTTGTGATCTCGTTACTTTGAAAAATCTGCTATTTCTTACAATCATGTTTTGGTAATTAAAATGACCATTAAGCCGGATTCATAAATTCGTCAAAAGTTGTTCTATATAAAATATGACCATTTACTTAAGTAAATGAAACAGTGGAGAAAGTGTGACGTGTGAACTTGATGTCTCTCACTGTGGTTCTACACTTGGTCTCAAAAAAAATTTGGTTTCTTGAATCTTCCTCCCCATTTAATAAACAAAATTTGTCATGTCTTTCAAAGTTCAGATGATTTAGACTTACCTCCCTTGACTATTGACTTTAAATCAAGAAAAACAAAAGACAAAAGTATTCATTCCTTCATGGTAAAAATAAGTAAATACAGCAAAAGTATATGAATTGCCTTGCAAGTCATATTCTTTCAAATAATCAAAGGGATGTTGGTCAAGAAACCCATTTTCTTACGGTTCCAAGAGGAAAGAAAATGCATGGAGGCACCCATGAAGGCGTTGGAAACACTTTCAATGAAATCGGTCAAGATTTTTGACAATGGTGAACATTTCTAGTTTTTGTTGTCATTTTTAAATTTGACATTTTTCATGCAAATTTTAATTTCTCGCTTTTTAATAACATAAAACTTGGCCTTGATTTAAATCCTATTGAACCCACCTTCACCGTTGCTAACCATTAATCCCTTGCTTGTTGGCAAAACAATAATAAATAAATAACTCAGCATGACTCTAGATCAAGGTATTAAATTTCGATTTCGATATCTATTTTGGTTAGTCAGGAAATGAAATTATTTCGTGAAAATATTTGGATCAGTATGAAAATAAAAGCAATTTTTGAAAATGATAGAAATATTGAAGAAATTTTCATTGAAATAATAAGAAATGATATAATAATAGACATTCAAACACACTAATTACGTAATTAAAATACAATAAACAATTATATGGAGTGTGAACTTGAAGATCAACAACATTTTGCTACACATATATTAAAAGTCTAACTATGAAAAATAATAATACTTAATTAACATGGAAATAATAATATTTTTTTATATAGATAAGTTGGACTTGAACGCAAGACCTTAAAGTTGATTTTTAATGTGTCAAACCAACTTACTATGTAAAATATTGAAACAAGGTTGATTGTGTGCGTGCCTATATAAACATATTAATATATGTTTAGAATACAATAAAATAAGATAAATAGATAACTAACTAATCATAATTCATTCATATTAACGAATAAATGTTATATGCAACTTTTTATTAGTAAATATTATGTTTGATATACAAGTTTTTTCATAAAGCAATTATAAGTTTGTTTTTCAAAAAAGATTATTTTGATAGAATTTTACCATTCATCGAAATATTTTATTTTTATACATAAATTTGATTATTTCGGTCGAAATATTTTGCGAAATGAATAATAATTTTCCATCGAAATATATACAAAAAGAAAATGTCGATTAAATTTCGTGTCAGAACTAATGAAAATGAAAATATTTTAGAAGCTAAAGAGTCGTACTGGAGTGATGTTAATAATTTACTTGATTAACACTTTGTGGGGGGCATGGGTGCTTCACAGTTGTTTCTCGATGAAAAGCATGTATGATTTTGATTATGTACACATCAACATCAGCAAAGTGTGAATCGATGTAAAGTTGAAAGTCACTCCAACATCATTCTTCCTCGAAACATAATCTTCTTATGTAATCTAAACGGTAAGTTATAATTGATGGAGCGCCTGAACCCAAACAGTTGTAGTGGGCGTGTTAGCCGTTGCAATGTTGAAATGCGGTCCATTACAGTTTTACGACCATTGACCCGCATTACACTTACAGATGCGCGCATTTTAGAAAGAAATTAATTAAAAAATATTAACAGTTTTTGTCTTTGATGGTTATCAGAGAAAAAATAGATACACCCTCCACTACATGATAAAAAAAAAACAGCAGAGGTGCTTCAATAGTTATAAAGGAAATAACACAAAAAACAGTTGATAATGTGCGCCAAAAAATCATGACTTCTTTGGGTTGAAGACCAATCAATGGTCCATTAATAAGATTAGAAAATTTAGAATATTGTAGACCCTTCGCAAAGCAATGTGTAATAGTACACAAAGAAAACATGCACCATCCGATGGGGGAATCCCACCTAGGAAACTTCCTAACACAAAAATAGTCGACAGATTGGATATTCTACCCATATGATTCATCACAACATTTTAGATGGTTAGAAATAATGAAGTACCGAATGATATGTGTGTGCCACAAGTACCTCTTTGTCCTCAGTGAACATTTACTCATCGGTCTTTGAATTATAAACAGATGGCCACCAAGATCTGTTTACAAGAAGAATTGCTCTGTTTTGATTCCATATAAGGTTTCCAATCTTTGTTAAACTATAGTACCTTGACAAACAGAAACTAAAATTGCCAGTTAATATTTATAACATTGGAATGAGTCACTTCCAGCACTCTAAAACACAGCAAGTCAATTTTGCAAATCCTATATGAAAGATTATGATATTATGCAATTCATGTGTTGTCATATCATATAATAATTGAGTTTCACTTGCATTTCCACAAAATAAAATATAACAGGGAAGACCACAAACAAGTATAAGTAGAGGGAAGCTACAAATAGGTATAGTTGTATCTAACAGGATGGAATATTATATACCAACCAAAATAATACCATCTTCAAGCTAATGTCTCTTAAAAAATTATAAACAGGCTATACTTTGCCTCATTTACCTATTACAATAATACGACCAACTAATTTGTAGGAGCAAAGCACAACATTCCCTCCAAGTTAAACCCACTAACACAATTTAAAAAGAAAAAAAGATATTTAACTCCAATTGTTGTAAAGTTTGTAAAACGATACTTACTTCTGCCTTACCGTCTACCACAATACCAAGAATTGAATCCTCCATACAAAGTACATACTGTGAACAACTAAACTCACAATCCTAAGAAATACTGACTCTTTAATTTGTGTTTCCTTAACTCATCATGCACTGATAGTATGTATGAAAATGCCTAGGAGCAGAGTTCTAGGTTGAGATCATGAGAAAAAGAGATCTATATGGAGGTGTAAAATATCTCGAATAAGCATATAAACGACTGAAAAAAATAGAAAAATAGTCATAAGGGAGCATTCATAGAGTAATGACAAAGTAACAGCTTAACTTGTCTAGGAAATAAGATCTTCAACAACATTTGTTTTAAACGGTTATTTATGTTCATAAGCAAAGCTACATTCAGGTTAGGTTCTATCTACTCTAAAGTACAAAAAACAAAAAAAAAAAATTTACGCAAACAAATAAAAACATAGAATCTAACGTGCTTGCGTGGCATGAATGTTCATCAATATTAGGCCACCTTTTCAGTCATGACAAAAGAAACCACACCAATGAAGCTATCTTTCATCTAAACAAGACCTTAAATTGGATCTTCAAAACTTTGAACGTACGTGTGTGGCTCAAAAAAAACCGTGGGTTGGTTTTCTAACAAGTCAATTCAAGTAAGCAAAAGAGCAGAAGCAGAGATTAAAACAAAAATCCAATTTTCCCATGTATGAATTGTCTAATTTATATAAGAGGGAATGACACCTATTGTAAAGGTTCCTATAACTTAGGATAGTAGTTTGGTCGAATGTTTGATATAAATTTTTAGGTGGGCCATTCATATTGGTGGAAACATACAACTTATGTTTCCTTAACACACACAAACCACTTTACAAATTTATAGCATGCAGACACTCAGTAGCATAAGAAACTTGCATGGTTACCTTTACAAACCTCAACCCATCAACATTTGTTGTCAATAAAACCTGCAAAGGAACACAAATTGTTGAGCCAATGAAGGGATATTAAGCACCAATGGTGTTAGCTAATCAACTATTTACCCACAGAATAGTGGTGCAGAAACCACACTATACATAGCAAATATGCAAATAAGCTGGTAGAACATACACACACTTGAGGAACTCATGAGCCATAGTGACCAAGAAGAAATGCAGCTAACCTCTTATAATACCATAGAGGAGGTGTAGAAACCACACTGTACATACCAAATCTGCAAATAAGCTTGTAGAACACACATGCACATAAGGAACTCATGAGGCATAGTGACAAAGGAGAAATGCATCTAACCTGTTATAATACCATAGACCTTGGTTCAATTCCCCATGATTTCACCATGCACTTGACCAACATCGAATTGGAAGTCATACATATAATAAAATAGGAGGATTGTCAAGTGATCTAAACAAGTTAACTGAGCGCATTGAATGATAAATTAAGAATCAAGTGATCCTTTTGTCTATATGAGAATTAGCAATACTATCCTACCCAAGTATCGAATGTATTTGTTCTTAAAGAATACACTGAAACATCTATCTTTGTATGATGTAGGAAAAGAAACAAGTGAATTGTGATAGTAATAACTTTGAATTGTTATAGAAGATGGAATTTCGTGTATCCTCTTTGACTCCTCATCCACCCCCCCCCCCCCCTCTACGAATACATTTGGAGAAAAAACACCTACACCTACACTATAGCGAAACTAACTTTTGATATTAAACCAAAGTGCACTTGTTTATAAGGGATATATCCCATAGTAGTGCACTTCATCTTGGTGGGTAAATGCCACTAAGCCATATCAACCACTGATCTCCGTCTACACAAGTCTTCTATATAAACTTTTTCATGTAAAACTATGCAAATTACTTGACAAACCTTTCCCCAAAAGCAGTTCCAATAATTCTGATGATACCCTAAACACTGAATTTTCCACTAAAATGAAGGTACCAACAAAATTGCAGACAAATTACATGAAACATATAGCTATGCTACAAAATCTAATCTAAAATCTTTTCAATAAATTTTCTACTGATAAAAAAAAATCCCTAGAAACTGATGATAGAAATATTAATTCGAAATTGAAACACACACACAAACAACGATAGAGAGAGAAATTTAACTTATCCTTTCAAAATAAATAATGAAACAAAATTTATGTTGAAGTTGGAAAAAATAGCAGATTCTAGGGTTCAAATAGAACAAAATCACAAATTAATTGAAGAAAAATAGGATTTTGTTTAGGTTTCTTATTGGTTTGCCTTCCTTCGAACTTCTATTTGGCCCCAACAACTGTCTAAGTTGAATATGTTGAAACCGAGATGAAGAAGAGGAGTTTAAGAGATAAAAATCAGTATATGATTTCTGAAATCAAGATGAAGAATAGGGTTTGCTTTCGTTTTCTCAAAATCGAGAAGATCGAAGATGAAAGAAGATACAATTCATAGATTTAACAGATTTGTAAACGAATCCATAAAGTTCTAAGCCAAATCACAAAAGAAACATCGATTTAGAGGGAATTAGAGAGAAAATTTGATCCAATGAAGGTTTCTAATTCTAAAATGAAAACTTACTGTATATGAGATTCGATTTGCAGGAAAGTTGAGACTCAGCCGATCTACAGGTAGAATAGGTAGGGTTTGAAATCCGATTGAAAACACTTCGAATTTGTCGAAATAGAGTTAGGGTTTCAAATGAGAGGAGAAAAATGAGAAGAATTGCAGAAATCAAGACATCGTTGTCGAGCTTTCGTTCCAATCGACGATTTTGTTCTCCCTGTTAGAAAATGAGACTTAAAATCTCTCCTCTCGAAGTTTTTCATGTAAAAGGGTCTCTTTAGAAACAGTTTTGAAAAGTAAAACGGCTTAAAACCGTATTAAATTAAAAACGGCTAATTACCGTTTTACGTTGTCGTTTCTAAATAACAATTTTCTTGTAGTGAAAATAAACTTCTTGAATATGTTTTGTTATCAAAACGTGAAGGCCTATGGGCCACCAAATCGTGGGTCCAACAGTATGTAGAAGATGTAGTTCGTTCTAACAAGCCTAAAGATTATTTTGAGGAGGATTGCTGCCCTATAAAGTAAGTCAACTCGATTTATTTATCTAATATTTCTCTGAATCTATCATGTAACCATACAAAAACCATAGGTGTGATGATGACTTTGGTATTGATCAGGAGATTTTTCTTTGATTTAAAACGGTAGAAGAATAGAAGGTAGAAGGAAGAGGCCTTGGTGTGGTGCATGTTAAAGATCCTCCGAAGATTAAGTTAGTTAAATAGTGATGATCAAAAGAAATGGAGAGTTTGTGTAGAGAAGATGATAGATAGTGTATTTGCAGAGGAGGTCTTCTTCTTTTTTTTAAGACGTATGAGATGATTTTCTGAACACTCTCTTAGTTTTTGAGATGAGATTTTATAGTTCAAATTTTGAGATAAGTGTCATCACACTATTGGGCCAAGTGGATTGCCATATAGGATATGAGTTGGCCAGGGGCTACTAACTTTATCATATCGTTCTATCAGATTAGTTGTGTAAGTTTCAATTTTGCCTACCAACCATTCTTAACTTTAGCCAGGTATTAGGCTAAGCCCCGATAATTTCTTGTTTTGGCTTGCAATGATCCAATGGTGTTGGTGGTTTAAGCTCAATGTAAACACCCCATTTTGCCTAGTTCGAGAGTACAAAAAAACTTTTGAAAATGAGCTTAACCCAAGGTTATTTCTTCAAGGGCTTCAAAGCCCATCCATTGGTAAGCCACAAGGTCCTCGAGACCACTTTAATATTAGATTCCAAGCCTGGCCATGGTTGACCCTATGACATGGCATTTTTGGCCTAGTCCTTGCCTCACCTATGGTCCAATGTTGTTTTAGCCTGGTATGAGGGTGACCTAAGACCATGGTTAAATTCGGATAGTCCACGGCTCACCCAAAAATAAATTTGTTGGGCAGTTACAAGCCCATGTGTGCGCAAGATTTGCGTATGGAAATGACACTCTAAACCCCAATTAAGTATTTGTTTTTCCTCAAGAAAATCCTTTATTTTTATTCTTTTATCCTCTCATTAAGCTTGTAATAAATTCCTCACCTTGACTTTCTAGTAATTCACTCATTCCTTCAACTTTGACTCTAAGTCTTCCTTAACTCCCTTGAGTTCAATTACCACCTTAACCCCATTTTGTTAAAGCTAATTTGTGGAGATTTATTCTTGTGCCCCTCAACCTTATCCTCAATCTAAAGGAAGTTAATATAATTTGACCATTTTACAAGAGCATTGACAATTTTGTCCAATGATTAGAAAGCTCTAGAATTTGAGTGCAAAGACCTCTTTATCCTCAATTTGTTAGAGAGTTTATTAAGTTAAATGATCAAAATATCTAAAAACCAATCATTAATTTACATGGCCTATTTTTTTCTAGATTGACTCAAAGTCAAGGTCTTTGGATTCTTTTAACCTCCCCCAAGAATCCTCTAGAAACTTATTATCTTTTACAATCCTATCATTTGATCATCATGATTGCTAAAACTTATACGAGTGTAAAAGACAATTAATAACTATTTGGTGAGGACAATTGAGATTTTTCTATGTGATTTTGTTGGGAATATTGAGAACTCTAAGATTTTGAACATGTTTATCCTCAAGAGTCTCCAAAAAACATATAAATAGCACTCATATTCAAGGCAAAAAGGAGGAGATCTCAAGTCATCTCAAAATTCTATCCAATTATTTCCTAGAAGCTTTCTAAACCTCCCAAAACTCTGTTCACATCTCTCCTTAAACCCAAGAAGTTAAAATCAAGAAGAAGAGATATAAAGAAGAAGAAAAGACCAATGTGGGGAGGAGTTTCTTTTTATTATTTTTCATTATGCAAAAATCCCTCTCACTCACCCACTTCTGTCTAACCCTTCTTTTACTTTCTAGTTCATTTACTGTTATGCTCTGTTATTTTTAAGCAATATAGACTCGTAAATTCCCTAGTTTAAGACTTGGGGGTAAAGAGTAATCTCTCCTTGTGAGTTAATATCCCCAATAAATCCTTAATAAGGTTATTGAGAACATTTTAGTTTCTAAATAAGTATTGATTTAGCTTATTTCCTTTTCTATGTAATTTTACATTCTTAGTGATAACTTTTTTTTTTCTATTTTCAATGGCTTAAGAACTAGAGAGTAAACCCTTTATGAGATGATCTTCTCTTTGTAAGCCCATTTATGCATACACATCATGCACACATTACACTCTAAAAGGTTATGAGCTGAGGTGTGAATCTCTATAAATTCATATCTAAACTTTTTTTGCCAACAAAAACAATCCCCAAAAAGGACAAAAAGCAGGCATAAAAGGTCTCTAGTCCTTCCATGGAGATGTCCAATCCATGGATGCCTCCTAAAGACTAAATCAATAAAAAGAGGCTCCCAGGAGATCACATTAACCTTTAAAAATACTTGAAGACTCAAAATTGTGGAATCCAAGTGGATTTCCAACAAAGTCCCAAGCTCACAAAAAATTTCAGTAAAAACCTACTTCCTTTTTTAAATTGCTCATTAACTTCATTTCTCCAGTTTACAAACTAAGTTATAGTCAATTTTCTTTTAATTCTCTCTATTTTTAAAATATAAAAAAATGAGTTTCTTACTTCATCAATGGCTAATAATAGTAACCATCTTTGGATGGAAGGGATAAGGTGCCTAACACATTTCTCGTGTTTCAATCGGAACTCATTGTCTAATTCTATAGGTGGACCAACCCCTTTATCTTTTGGGTATATGAGGTACCATAAACCAAGAAAACAGAATTTTAAAAACCTTTTGTGGTGTCCATTCACAACAAAACTTTTTGAATAGTGACGACTCCTTAATCCACATAGATGAGCTCAAAACTCAAAAAAAAATTGAACATCATGTAACTACACTCAGTATTTGGTTTTAGGCCCAAATAATCTCTAAGGGCACACGTCCTTATCACACAAAACTGGTCTCACACATATGATGGTTAAGGGATGATATCACACCTCTCAATAATATATATATTTTTGTTTGTTAATTGGTTTTAACCTCTAGTGTTCATCATGTCATTCAGTGTGGGGTTGGGAAAGAAGCTTGAGACTTTTGAGTTGTGTTGGAATAACATTAAAATTGAGATCGATATTCACATTGCTGATGTGGAGGTGCACACATAGTCATAGTGCTTTTCACTCGTATCTCGATGAAAAGAATCTATGGTTCCATACATACATCTACGTCAGCAATGTGAGAATCAATGTCAATTTTAATGTTACTTCAGCATTTTCCAAGATTTTTTTGGCTAGTGTTCATCATGTTTTAGCTTGAGATGTCAACATATATGTACATGATGTGTGTGTGTGTACCAAAACTAATCAGATTGGATTACGAGCAATCCAAAATTTATTTAATTTTTGGATTGGATCAAATCAGATTTGGAACAACACATTTTATATCAGATTGGGTCCAAGTTTAAAATGATAAATCCGATTGGGGCCAATTCAGGTCCTGGTCTAATAATTTTTTATTCAAATGAATAACAACTTATTATTACCAATCCAATTTGAACCATTGCATTGACAGGCCTTATCAGTATTCATGGACGATTATTGAAAAGTCAGTAGGATTTTTAATAAATGTGTCTAAAATCATAATGCAAAGTTCGGATACAGTAATTATTTGGTGAGGGTTCAATTCAGTTAATTTGAAAAAGTTTCGTAAAAAAATCAGCAAAATTTCGGAGTTTATACAAAGTATTTTGTTGGATTTCCTGCCAAAATTTATCATCATCAACCTCTCTCTCTAAATCCTAACTTTTTTTAATGTTTGAATGTTGTAAAAAACTAAAATTTTGGAGGTGAAGGTAAAAATGTTTCAATATTCCATGATTAATTGAGAGATCATCGATTGATTTGTCAATTCACCTAATTAATCAGCAAACCCCTAATTTAGAGAATTTTACAATTTTTTTTGAAAAATTCAGAGAATTTTTGTGACTATGTTTAAAAGACCATCCTGACAAAAATAAGCCCTGGACTCTAGTGTGGACTTGCACATCCATGTAAAAAGAATACAAAAAGTGGTGTATAAATTTTCCAACCCAATATATTATAATAAGATGAAAAAATGAGTCCACAAATACAATTTTGTTAATTCTAGTGTGTCCATACTTGCTCTTAGTGCCAAATAACATTCTTAATCAACTTTATCTTAGCTTATTATCTTTAAGACTACTCTTACATTTTCTTGAATGAAATTATAAATATAGAGAATCAAACAAACTGTACATTCTTGTGTGTTAAAAGAATTTTGTATGTTTATGCTCACCAAATCAGAATCTGTCTTTCTTTCTTTTTTTCAGACTCACAAATATTTTTGGTCAAAATGAAGTGACCATCATTTGTCTGAGTGCCATCTACACTAATATTACAAAATGAAATAAGAGAGAGCACTGTAACCCAACAACAAATTGATGACTTGCCCATGCACATAAGATAAAAGATTCTCTTTTTTGCTTGAAACAAAGGTAAAGCATCCCCTCACTTTATATGGATCTCATAAAAAGGACCCATAGTTTTCATTTTTTATATTTTTGATCTGTAGGGAACCATAGGTTGGACCATCAAGTAGTCCAGACAGAAAGAGAAACTGTAATGGAGTCCAATGGAGAAATGTTTGAATCCTCAATGGAAAGTGACCTTGTTAAGTAATGGACTATGAAATGCCCACTCAGAATCAGGCTTTTGTTAAAAATATGCAACACTTGTAAAGGTGCTTTAATTTAGGGTCTGTTTGGTTCACTCAACAAGTTGAAGTCGTACTATTAGGTTCTTGTAGCACCCCATTCCTCATGAACAAAGTTCCACAGCAACCTAGTGTGTCGTCATGACTTTCACTTTGTTACCCTTTTTGCAAGCCCCTAAGTAGTCTTTCCACGAGACACTAACAACTTTCACTCTGGAATCCTTCTCGGGTCTCTACATAGCCTTTTGGCGCGCACTATGTGAAAATTGGAAAATTCGACGGGCTAAGGCCCACGAATTTTAGAATTTTTATGTTCTCAAATTTCGTCGGCTTAGAGTCATCGAATCTCTCCATCCTTCATTAATTTGACGGTTTCGACCCATCAAGAAAAAAAAAATTCGACGATTTAGTCCATCGAATAAGAGCTTTTTTTCACGTTGTGGAGGTCAGCCCTCTTGAGCCTCAAACTGAGATGTCACTACATGATAAAAGGGGTAAATTTGACATCAAGGTCCATCGAATTTGCTGGGATTTAACCGAATTTACCCCTTTTTCACATAGTGTGTGACGTTGGCTCTAATCCTTAAGTAAGAATTTAATTAATACATTAAAAGCACCTACATGTTAATGGTGCGGAAAATTAAGACCTTTATATCTTTGGGATTGTAACACTTTTCCACCATAAATGCCACTACTTCATTTTTCAATCATTTAGATTATATCTCCCCATTCCATTATAATTGAGAAGAAATAGAAATGATCAAAGAGGAACCCTTCAAAAGATCCTAATACTCTTTGAAATCCTTTGAGGACAAATCCTCAATCTCTTTAGGAGGCAATAAAAACTCTAAATTTAGTGCCAGATGAAGAAAACTTAGAACTGTGATCAAAGTCCATACTAGCTATACTTTTATTTACCATGATTAAATTGATAAAAGATTATAAATATGTATGTGCATGGTCGTATGAGGACATGTCTGGACAATTAAATAAAAAAATTAACCCATATGTTACCAATCTATCTTTGGGAAAGAGACTCAGACAAATGTTTTGAAGGTTAAAATCATATATATTTAACTTGAAAAATCAAAAGATGGGCTATATCAACAAATATTTAATGTGTAAAAGATAAATACACCTTTTCTTTTTTACTAAAAGACAAAACGATAAGGAGTATTATTAGAAAAAAAAAAAGTGTTGGACAATGTTAACGTCCCCATGAAGCATTGGATGTTATCATTCCCCTATATAAGGAATGCTAACATTCAATACCTCATAGGGACGTTAGCATTGTCTAACACTTTTTTTTTTTTTCAATAATACCCATTTTCATTTTATTTTTTAGTGAAAAAGGTAAAGTTATATTAGTCTTTTACATAATAATGCATTTATTATGTTGGCATTGATTGTCAAAGCATTTACTACAAAAATATATATATATATTTAATTCAAAATACTTAAATGCTCATAATATTTATTATGTAAACAAGCATTTATTGTGTAGAAGACCAATGTACCCTTGTCTTTTTCACTAAAAGACAAAACAAAGAAGGTATTATTGGAAAAAAAAAATGTGTTAGACAATGCTAATGTCTCCATAAAGTATTGGACATTAGCATTCCCTATATATATATGAGTAATGATATTTCAACTAGAAAGTCTTCCCTTGACTGACGTGGTAGGAACACAAAACCTAAGATATGTTTCCTTAAGATACACAACTGCACATTTTTATGAGGATTTGCTGGTGTGTATCCCAAAGAAACAGATCTATGGTTCTGTACTTATGCCACGTCAATCGAGTATTGACTGAGTGAAGACTTTGTAGTTGGAATATCAACATCATATATATATACGCAATCAACGCTTTGTCCTATATAGCTTAGAAGTTTCAAAATAAATTAATTTTTTGTGAGGATGATCTCTATGGTGAGGAGACCATCCTCACAAATATCAGCCCAATTTGAAACTTCTAACCCCATCAAAAGTTGTTTACAAATTAACAGTAAAAATTGAAGGGCCACAATTCTTCAACTTGCAAACCACTTTTGATCAGTTTAAAAGTTTTGGAATGGCTTGATTTTTTTATGATGATGATCTCCTCACCATAGAGATCATCCTCTCAAAAAATCAATATATTCCGAAACTTTTAAAATATTTACATACTCATTTAAATTTATCTGGATATGTAAAAATCATATATGGATAAATTTATCTGAGTATGTAAATATTTTAAATCCTTATATGGTCATGTAATCCTCCGACCAAAGTTTTATCTATTTCTGTATTTTTACCAAATTAAGTTAATGGAGTAAAAAATAAATAAAAAAATCTTGATGGATAAATTTGGACAGTTTAAAACCCGAAGAACCACGGAGGATTTGAATAAATTTACATAGACCGTTTACACCTTTCTTTTTTTTATGGGTAATTGGGGTTTACGCCTTTCATTTGTTGGGTGTGCAACTTAATTGGTTTGGCCCAAGATGAGGATGTTAATTGGACCTCACCCCACATCAGGCCAAGATTCCAAGGAAGTTTCAAATCTCATGTTGGGCTGGGCCTAGATTTTTTAGTCCAATCAGAAATTGGGTCGGTTTGGACCATGTCTAAGATAAGGTAGAATTATGAAAAGAGACATGCTGGTGTGACATTAAAAGTGACATCGATTCACACATTGCTGAAGTGGAGGTGCACACATAACCATAGATGCTTATCATTCGAATCGATGTCAATTTTAATGTCACTTCAGCATTTTCCTAAGGGTGAGTATGGTTAAGACAAATCCACATTAATTGATTTCAAAGTTTTCAAAAGGGCCTTTTCTTCTTCTTCTTCTTCTTCTTCTCTCTCTCTCATTTAGGATTTTATAAAATACATCTTTTTTCTCTTCCTCTCTCCTCCTTCCCTGGGTTTATTTCGTCTCTCTAATGTCATTTCTCATTTCATCTATTTTGAATCCATTAACATTCAATCTATCCAAACTTCACTTTTGGACCGTGGCATCAATCATCTATGTTGGATTGATACAAACAACAAATTTATAAGATTCATTGAAGCTTTTAACATTTTGTTGCATTTTTATGATCTCTTGATCCATCATTTTTGGAAAAATAAATCGTATGTGGTGTTGTAGGTTAATGGATGTAATTACTGTCATTTTCATTTTCCACTCATATGCATTCTTCTAGTCTTTATGATAAATTTGGGTGTCCAACTCAAAACTAATTAACAAGGAGTGGAGAGACCTATGAGCTTATAAGAAGAGAGACAAGGCAATGAGTATCCGATGAGAGACTAAACTTAATACACCCTCGCACTTGTGGGCGTCGTGGGCCGGACTGGGATAAAGCATGGGAAGATATGATTGGATGACATGGAGGAGAGAAAAATCAACTCTGATACCATGATAAATTTGAGAGTCCAACTCAAAACCAATTGATAATGAGTGGGGGGAAGCCCAAGAGCTTATAAGGAGAGAGAGACAAGGCAATGAGCGTCCGATGCGAGTTAAACTCAACACTTCATAAATAGAGTCAAAAAGTTTTTGGTGAAGTGTGTTCCACTTGTGCTCCGGAGCGAATGTTGGGTTCGGTTCAAGCTATGGTTTGATGAAGTTGGGTTTGGCTACTGCTAATTAGGCTGATCGAATTGAATCTTTATCCATTCCCTCGAAGAGGATGTGAATCCATTAACCCATTTCTAAGAGGGAATATTAAAACTTGAGCTCAATCAGATTGGGCCTAAAGGTAGTCAGTCCTTTCCAGCTTAATACAATAGCCCATCATGATGGTTCACTTATATATGCATGTATTGATACGACCTTACTTTTTTGTGAGGAATAAATATTAGATCTCATGTGTATAAATAAGGATGATGGATGTGTTTCAGTATTTGATCACATCCTGATTCCTGATCAACTTTGTGTCCTCATGTCATCTATCATCGAATGTTCTAATTAAAGAATGTAAATTAAAAAATCACTCAACTTATTTACCAAGTGTCGAAATTTCAATTGAGGATGCAAACTTGATCTTGATCCGAATGTGATCAAATACATCATCATTAGTATTTACATCGCATGGATTCACATCCTCTTTAAGGGAACGGATAAAGATTCAATTTGTTTGAGCACAAACCAAGTATCAGAAGTCAAGTGTTGCCAAATATGACAAGCAAGAGTGCCTTGTCAAGTGCCCATGTAACGAGTATCATTGTAACAAACCAGGGAGATAATCAATTTGGGGAAAAAACCAGCGAGTTTGTCACTTTAAACTTGTGATCTCGTTACTTTGAAAAATCTGCTATTTCTTACAATCATGTTTTGGTAATTAAAATGACCATTAAGCCGGATTCATAAATTCGTCAAAAGTTGTTCTATATAAAATATGACCATTTACTTAAGTAAATGAAACAGTGGAGAAAGTGTGACGTGTGAACTTGATGTCTCTCACTGTGGTTCTACACTTGGTCTCAAAAAAAATTTGGTTTCTTGAATCTTCCTCCCCATTTAATAAACAAAATTTGTCATGTCTTTCAAAGTTCAGATGATTTAGACTTACCTCCCTTGACTATTGACTTTAAATCAAGAAAAACAAAAGACAAAAGTATTCATTCCTTCATGGTAAAAATAAGTAAATACAGCAAAAGTATATGAATTGCCTTGCAAGTCATATTCTTTCAAATAATCAAAGGGATGTTGGTCAAGAAACCCATTTTCTTACGGTTCCAAGAGGAAAGAAAATGCATGGAGGCACCCATGAAGGCGTTGGAAACACTTTCAATGAAATCGGTCAAGATTTTTGACAATGGTGAACATTTCTAGTTTTTGTTGTCATTTTTAAATTTGACATTTTTCATGCAAATTTTAATTTCTCGCTTTTTAATAACATAAAACTTGGCCTTGATTTAAATCCTATTGAACCCACCTTCACCGTTGCTAACCATTAATCCCTTGCTTGTTGGCAAAACAATAATAAATAAATAACTCAGCATGACTCTAGATCAAGGTATTAAATTTCGATTTCGATATCTATTTTGGTTAGTCAGGAAATGAAATTATTTCGTGAAAATATTTGGATCAGTATGAAAATAAAAGCAATTTTTGAAAATGATAGAAATATTGAAGAAATTTTCATTGAAATAATAAGAAATGATATAATAATAGACATTCAACACACTAATTACGTAATTAAAATACAATAAACAATTATATGGAGTGTGAACTTGAAGATCAACAACATTTTGCTACACATATATTAAAAGTCTAACTATGAAAAATAATAATACTTAATTAACATGAAAATAATAATATTTTTTTATATAGATAAGTTGGACTTGAACGCAAGACCTTAAAGTTGATTTTTAATGTGTCAAACCAACTTACTATGTAAAATATTGAAACAAGGTTGATTGTGTGCGTGCCTATATAAACATATTAATATATGTTTAGAATACAATAAAATAAGATAAATAGATAACTAACTAATCATAATTCATTCATATTAACGAATAAATGTTATATGCAACTTTTTATTAGTAAATATTATGTTTGATATACAAGTTTTTTCATAAAGCAATTATAAGTTTGTTTTTCAAAAAAGAATATTTTGATAGAATTTTACCATTCATCGAAATATTTTATTTTTATACATAAATTTGATTATTTCGGTCGAAATATTTTGCGAAATGAATAATAATTTTCCATCGAAATATATACAAAAAGAAAATGTCGATTAAATTTCGTGTCAGAACTAATGAAAATGAAAATATTTTAATATATTTCATGGAAATATGTCGAAATTTAATACTATGCTCTAGACAAAATGATATGAAGGGACAAGAATCATTTAATCAACCAGATTCTTTGAGATGAGGTTTTACTGATGTTGTTGTTTGTAATTTTTCATTCGCACATTACGGACTTGATCAACATGGTCCATGAATGTAATATTTAGTACTAAAGCACATAAATCTACATACATTGCTTGAATACAATTATTTGTTTCTTCGTTTTCGTTTTCGTCTTCATTTTTATTTTTGTTTGTATTTTTATTGGTTGATCATCAATTTCCATGTTAAGGGTATTCTAATAAGAAACTATAGCTTTGAAAATCTCGTCGAATGGATGGTCGAAAAAAAGTCAAGGTCAACTCCATTCCAGCTAGTTGATGGTCAAGTGCATCACCAAGTATAGAAACAGATTTTTATACATTTAGTGGTGGATTAGTCCCTCTCGTCTTTTTCCCTAATTTCAACTGTTTTTTTCTTTGATGATGTTTGTTTAGGTTAGGTAGGGAAGCGCGTTCCAGTACGTACGAAGTATTATTCTTGTCCAACTAGAGAAAGACTTTTTATTTTTAATTTGTTTTATTTACCTTAATTCCTTTTTGAAAATTTAGTTAGCTGTCATTTTCTCTCTTTTTTCCTCTTATGGGTATTTGTGTAGTGAGCTTGTTGGGTGATAAAAACATTTTCTTAAGAAATCATTTGTTAGGAAAATTAATTCGGCAAATGATTTTTAGATATAGTGAAAAAAAATTTATTTGTTTGCATTTCTTCTTTTTTGGCTTGAGTAAGTAGAGTATGTATGATTGCATATGGAAATGAATTAAAAATGATTTTCCACAAAAAATATGATTTTAAGAAATGTGATTATCCATTTTTCTTGGAATTTAATTTCTCCCCCAAAAGTGATTTTTCACTTTAGGAGAGAAAATGTTTTTCCATCCCACTCCAGGGAAAATAATTTTCCCCACCTCTTAATGTTATTCTATCATGATTACCCCCACACCCTAAATTAAAATCAACACTCTTTTTTGTTTTTTTCCTTACGTGCAGTCAAATCACTATATGAAAATTGGAAAATTCGACAAAAAAAATTTGATGGGCCAAGGCCCACGAATTTTAAAAACTAAATTTTGATGATCTAGGATAGGTGAAATTTTTTATGTTCTTAGATTTGATGGTTTAGAGTTATCGAATTTCTCTCATCCTTCATTAATTTGACAGTTTTGATCCGTTGAAGAAAAAAATTGACAATGAAAAATTCGACCCCTTGGTCCATCAAATTTGGCATTTTTTCACATTGTGAATAGTAGAATTTATATTCTTTAAGGAATTCATACTCCCTTCTAGTAATAGAGACCCTTCGAAAAAATAGAAAAGAGCCATGATAATATGACGCCCCCTCTGACACATGTTCCCCTACACCCTCATCACAGAACTGTAGATAATTTGCCTCGAGATACACAAGAAAAAGATTTATGATATGCATATCCCAAGGCAAAGACCTGTGCTTCTGGTTTGGGGGCACGTTGTCGGAGGGAAGCGTCATAATCATTACACAAAAGAAAGTAAGAGAAAAAGGGGGGCCGGGGGGAGTAATCAAATTAAGAAGTTATTTAACTTTTTCTTGAAATTGTCTAAATTCAATAATTGATTTAATCATTCTCTCTAAAGCAATAATGGAAGTGCAAGGAGATTTCTCAAGCATTTTCCAAGTGTTTCCCCCAAATGGATTAAATCCTTCAAGAAACAAATTTATTAGAAAGACTAACTCTATTGGATATTATGCCTCAAAATCTAGCAATGTAAGTCATAAAATTTATGTCAATTACAAAGTATTTAAAAATAGAAAATAAAACCCATTGATCTACACAAAAGATCAACAACCAAAAAAAAAAATTCTACAAAGCCTCAAGCCAGTTGTTCTACTTAAATAACCTTAACTAGTGGTCTAATTAAGATGAAATCTAGATTATTCAAAAAAGGATTTTGCATTCTTTTCCATAAAACATCTCAAAAAAGAAAGAAACAAGCCAAGAAGAAAAATAACTAGACTCAAAGCCACAAAGCCCCAGCTTGTTTCAATATAGGTATTAGTTCCCCTGAAATATGAGCAGCCATAAGCCTATCCAAGCCTCCAAACAACTTCCCTCCTATAAACACCGACGGAAATTGTAGTCTACCATCCTTCCCACCACCACCAATCGTCGCCAATTCATTTATCACACCAATCTCATCTTCTTCATCCATATCATAAACCGTCGGATTCACCCCAAGTGCTTGAAGCAACATTTTCATAGCATGGCACATACAACACCCACGTCTTCCGAGCAATATTGCCGCATTCTCCGACACCATATCTGTAACATTTTTTACAACTCGTTCCCTGGAAGCATCGTCGACAACCACCGATGGTGGCTGAGAAATTGAGCTTTGGGAAGAAACTGGTGGCCAGACTCTAATATAAGGGAGAGATTGTTGCATGTTGTATATGGTAATTAAGTTGCCCCTTGAATGAGGGCAAGAAGTGGTGATGATTTTATAAGAGTGGTGGGATCGACTTTGGGGGAAGACTAGTCTCACGTCAACGCATTCATACAAGGCTTATTTACTGTTGATGACATGGTATGGTATCATATTGTCCATGTGGGCCCTCTTATTCCCTCGAAATAATTTGAAGTTAGTTCATTTATTTTGGTGAAATCTTTGGCCGGACATTATTACTTCTTTATTGTGTCAGACACTCGTGATAGTGCCACATGGAAGCCGACCATTAATGTTGGGGTGTTACGTGGAAAATTAGTAAGATTGGTGATTATTAGTCTGGAATTTGATAATTCTTCATGGGTAGGGCTCAAGAGTCACTGAAAGATAGTTAAAATATTTTGTCTTATATGGAATAAAAGTTTTGAAATGAGCTGATTTTTTGTGAGGATGATCTATAAATTGTATAGATCATCCTCACAAAAAATCAGCTCATTTTGAAACTTCTAATCCTATAAAAAGTGATTACAAACTATCAGTAAAAATTGACGGTTCACGATTCTTCATTTTATAAATTAGGATTAGAACTTTCAAAACAGACTGATTTTTTGCGAGTATGATCTCCTCACCATACAGATCATCTTCACAAAAAAATCAGGTTATTCCAAAAAATTTAGCCCATATAGATCAAATACTTTGTTTATAATTTTATCTATCAAACCCAACAAAAGCCTTGTGATGAAGTCAATATCCTTCAAAAAATGAAGTCAGTAAACAGTCGGAATTTTGATTTCTGAAAATATTTTTGAAATACATTTATTATTTTTATCTTCCAATATAATATTAAAAAAAAAAAAAACATGATTGATGTTATGGTGATTGAAATATATCTATTGAATTTGGTGCTTAGATGATTAGGACCGTGTATTTCTTCAAAGTCAATTTTCTCGAGTAATTGAAATATAATCATATATATGGGTAACGTTCGGTTGCCAAAATCCTAGTCAAAGTGTTTTGTTCTATATGGGCTAAAAATTTCATAGTGGGTTGATTTTTGAAGAGGGTGATCTCCTCACCATAAAGATCATCATCACAAAAATCAGCTCATTCCGAAACTTCTAACCCATATAAGACATAGAGATCATCCTCACAAAAAATCAACTCATTCTGAAACTTCTAACCCATCTAAGACTAAAAAAATTCATTGGCTGACAAACCTAACCCTATATATATAAGATCAAGATCAAGAGCCAACATGTTTTGTCCTATATGAGTTAGAAATTTCAAAATAGATTGATTTTTTGCTAGGATGATTTCTATGGTAAAGTGATCATCCTCACCAAAAATTAACATTTTCTAAAATTTCTAATTTTAGTTTACAAGTTGAAGAATAATGGATCATCCATTTTTTTGTAAATCACTTTTAATGGGATTGGAAATTTCACAATAGATTGATTTTTAATGAAAATCAGCTCATTTCGAAACTTCTAACCAATATAAGACAAAATACATTGGTCAGATAATTAGCATACGATCCTGATTATATACTACCTATTCTTACTTTCTATTTATTTTTATTTTTTTTGTAAGATCAATATATTACTTTTGAAAGTAAGTAGGATCTAGAAAGATATTGTGTCAGAGGATTGGACCATAAAATGAATTCTTCATAACTTGTAGACTATCCTCCAAAAATTCAATCTATCATAATATTCATAACTTCACAAAAAGTTGTGCTTAATTTAAAAAGTTTATGTAATATTCATTTTAAACATAATATCAAGTTAAATGTTTTCATGCAACTAATAACATTAAGATAATTATTTTTTTAAGAGTCGTGATGAATGCACACGATCTTGGTATGTGGCTGATATGACAAAGGCACAGAATCATAGATCGTTTTCATTGGGATACACAAGAAAAAAAGTGTGATTCTGTGTCCTTGCCTCGTACCAAGACCACGTGCATCCATCGTTATTTTTTTTTTTTTAATGATCCCCTTGACGAGAATGAGCCAATGTTTAGTTGTATTATCTTAAAATGTCAAATGTCAATCTATGATGGATCAATAGCTATAAATAATCACCTTAATTGAAATTAAGATCAGTGATCCAAATTATTGGATTTTTTAAAATGAATTTTCGTTAGGAGAGTCAATTGTGTGTCCACATTCCAGCGGTGGGAAAGGATTCATTGAAAAAATTTAGATTAATAAATAAATAAGAATAAGACTTTAGATTTTATAATTAAAGACGTTCAAACGTCAAACGTGCGTAAGTGAAGGTGAAAAGAAAAGCACGGGAAGCTACGCTGCCCGAGTCTAACACGGTCCCCTCTTTCTCCTCTCCCTTTCAAATAGTCAAATACACGACTTGTCTCCAGTCCCCATACGATGACATTAGCCGACATAGTATTTCTAGAATATAATATTAATGGATATGCAATTAGAACTAATCTATATGTTTTAATTGGGTTATGAACATAAGTAGAACTAATATTGGGTTATGGATATAAGTATTTTGCATTGGGAAGTGCTTATGCAAAATATTGTAGAAGTGTTAGTTATGCGGATTATCTTGCTTCCTCCCAAGACTCTATGGATTGTTCTGAAATAGATAGTGGAGTTCTCCCTTGTAACCTCGGTTCTATCATTGATAAGGATCGTAGGGGTTTTCCTTTCTTAAGGCTGTAGCTGGTCTGGGTCTGCCTTAACCCTGTTGACCTTTCAAAAAAAAAAAAAAAGTGTTTTGATCATGTTTCTCGTTTTTGTGAGAAGTTGGAAAAGCGATCAGGGACTCAGAAAAAATAAGATTTCAACTTTCTAAGATGCAACGAGGAAAATCAAAAATGGTCAAAACGTATGTTTCTTTTATCTCATGAAATTTTAATTATAGTAATTCTACATGTATAGGGTAGGAGTCGGATTGAATCAGGAAGTCTGAGTAGAATTGCTTCCAGTACAGTCCAACCCATGGTACCTCAAACGTTAGGTAGCATTGCATAGTCGTGTTTAGCTAAGTATTTATTCTTTCATAGTCTTGGAAGAGTTGGGCAAGGCAGATTTCATAGACGAATTCTCCTCCTTTTCTAATTGAATTTGAGAAAGTATCCCGAAAATCTACGAGTGATTAACACAATTCTTTTCTAAATGGATAATTTCCAATTTTTTAAATACTTTCTGATAACTAACCCTACGATATGAGAAAGGATCTAACCCCAAACCCCCCTAAGTAAAGAAATAGATGACATGACTAAATGAGTAGTTAAGGAAACATTATAACCTATAAATATAAGGGAATGCCATGAAGGAAAGGATTTTGGCAAGAAAAAGTCATTCTCTAACCTCTATTCTCTGCAACTTGCCTAAATTCTATCCTAACTTGAATATCAAATAGTGTTAAACATGTATTACATTGACGTCCCAGCTCGACATAGGAGAAGAATGACTCATCATTAAAATTACATTATGAATTATTTGTGGTAAGCTCGAATTTTACTCTCACAATATATATACCTCATAAAATTTTAATCGTACCTTTATTTTTATTTTTTTTATGGGGAAATTGAACTTAAACTCACAACCTCAAAGTTGTTGTAGTGGGTTTTGAACAGAGAATAAAGAAATTACACCTATTGAATTTACCAACTAAGATTGTACCTTCACTACATCTTCATATCATTATGCATACAAAAGTATTTTGATAGAAATCAACAGTTGGAAGTTATATTTACTAAATAATTATCCCAACTTTTGCCATTGCACAACAGTTCTCCAATATGATTACCAAATGATTTACCTAAACACACTTAGCATTTTTTAGTCAAAGAAGCCGACGACAATTCCAAACAAGGTTTTGATTTTCTCTATAAACTCAATTCTTTCCTCAGTTAGATACTATATGAATATTATTTTTTAAAATAAAAATATTTACTAAATTAATTGACTTCAAAATTACCAAAATGCTATCTTACATCTATCCCAGGCTAATATACATACATTTTTTATTAGAATCAGGATCCAGAACGATATCTACGTGGGACATTTTGGTAGGAATATAAAACATATCAGACTCCTAACCAAGCCGTTTCCTACAAAGCATGTAGTCCATTGTATTTAATCTCCAATCAAAATGTGTCATGTAGACACCATACGTTGCTATAAGAACGGGACACTACTCTGGATCCTCAAGTCTTTTAATTAAGACCTTACAACTTAACAAAACAACACACCCTTAAAATATTTAGGGTTTTCTAAACAAAGAGATATAGTAACCTATCATTCTCCCACTTTATCCCATTTAAGATTTTCAAAAGTCTAACCCTTCCTCCACCATTCTCTTTTTCTCTTTAAGTCTCGTCCCTTTCGTATTAAATCCCAGAGCTTTGTCTCCTTTCTCCCACTTTGAATCCATTAAACTCATTCAACCCTTTTTTTTTTTTTTTTTTTTTGTAAACTACACTTTGACCCCTTGTAATTTGGCATAATTCCATTTTGACCTTTTAATGTTTTGATAATTACACTTACCTCTCTCATAATTATCTAAGGGGTTCACTTACCCCTTTCTGTGGAATTGCCGTCAGCTTAACAGTTAAATTCTTTTTATAAAAATCATTTTACCTTTTATTAAATGTTATTTATTTTATAAACAAAAAATATGCCTGTGAAAAAAATGAGTTTAATGAATGCCTATGTGGGGGCATTTTAATTATTGTTTTTATAAATAAAAAAAAAATCTAATAAAAAATAACATAAAATAAGAGGGTAAAGTAGTAAAAAAAACATCTAAATTTTAACCAGTCAGTGAAATGGGAGGTCAGTGCAATTATCAAAATGTTATGTGGTCAAAATGGAATTATGCCAAATTATAAGGGGTCAAATTGTTATTTACCCTTCTTTTTTCTCTCTTTATTTTTGTTTTTTTCATATTAAATCTCTGTTCCCCATCCTTTCTTCCACTTTGAATCCATTATACTCATTCAACTCTATCATTTCTCATCATGTGCAACTCATTATTGTAATTTTGACGAATCGTAATTAACCCATGATGTTGGATCAACAACAAACTAAAAACCCATAAAATTCATCAAAGTTTCTAATGTTATGTTATATTTGATTCTCCCTTCTAATTTTTCTTTTACTGGCGTACATTTTACAAATAAAGGAAAAAGAAACTGATATATTGTTACAAAATCTTGAGGTTGTGGATTCAAGTCCAAATTATTTTGATGAAGAATGCTACTAATTAAGGAATATTTGATCTTTAAAATACTTCAAAATATGTTTTCTCGCCGCACAAAATGAAAAATAGAGAAACATTTTCCTTACTTAGTAAGGATTTTTAGCCTTACTAAGGTTTGTTTTGCACAAGTGGATTATCACATAAGCAAGCCAACACCACAACTCTCTAAAATACATCGAAAAACTCAGATCCTAAAAGAAAATTCGAAAAACAAATTTTTTTGAACTTGATCCAAGATTTTGAAAATGAACAGTTACCGAACTTCCAAATAACTCCTTAACTTCAAATTAAAATTCAACAGTGAAAAACACAACTTTTTTTGAAATTTGAATTAATTTTTTTTTTTTTTTTTTCAAAGCTCAGAGAATTTTATCCTCTACAACCCGAAGCATCGAACCATGTTTTCACATGCCACAAGATGAGCCCCAAGGACCCTTAGTAAGGGTGAAATCCTTACAAACTTCCCTTAGCCTTTAAGTTAAAGGGAGTTTGGGTGCAATGGAAGAATAGATGGAGAACCAATAATAACTTCCAAGCCTTTTTATTCCAACTAAGAATGTCTGGTGGATTGAAACATCCATCATTTCTTTCATTATTAAAGAAGCTTATTTAGGATCCTAATGTGAATAAAACCTGGAAAAGCTTCTTTTCTGGTCAATCTTTTGACAGACCAGTCCTCTATTTTAATCTTTGATCTTTCAGACCATCTAATGTGTGTGTCAAATCATCATCATTGGGCATAAATCATAATGCCTCTAGTTACAAATATTTGGCCAGAAACACAAATCATGTTTGTCATTTTCTACCTTCCAAGAGGACTCGCTTAAATTAAAGATGCAAACTTATGTCATGGTCTTGTTAACAATCTCTCGTCTAATTCTTGAAAAATTCATGAATTTTTTTTTATATTTTTTCAATGATAGTATTATTCTCCAGATTATTGAATTATTCTAAATAATTCACATATTTTAAATATATATATTAAAAATAAAAAAAAAGAATAAACTTTTTTGTTTTTTGATGAATTTTTGTAAAACTCGGTCGGAAAAAAAAAATGGCACTCTAACTTGTATGCTGTATAGTGTAAACTTATTAGTCGTCACACGTAACACAAGTCCACTTTGAAGGCCATGCTTCAGGTGACAAATGTCCATTTTAGCTTTTAAAAAAATTAACGACATGACCCTCGACATTTTTTTGAGATTACAAAATAATTTTTCAAATTAATGATTTGTCCCTTGACTTTAGTCTTCTTCTATAAATCAATGAGACATATAATACACGTATGAAGCATATGCCGTATATTTTTCAATTACCAAATTTTTAAATGGATTTCTGCAATCTAAAATCAAATAGAACTTGAAATTTAACCATATTCCGAATTGCTAACAAGGGTCATGGCCATGGCATCTATCATAAAAACACGGAATGATTCATGTATAAGATTCATTTTGAAGTATTATATGACACGAGTATACCTATTAAAATAAATAATAAAAAAATTAAAAAACAGTAATAAGATCAACTATGCTTTAAGAAAAGGTTTGAACATGTTCAACAAAAGCTGATTAAAAGCCCCGATTAAAAGAAATGTTCAAGTCATAGATCATAAAAGAAACCAGAGAAAGACCCTAATGAAATTGAATGAAGATAGTGAAAACATACATCGGGCCAAAAGAATAAGCATTTGGACACTGGAATAGAAGAACAAGATTCATTTAGTCGAACTCCAAGTCTTTGGAATAAGGTTTTGTCGTTGTCATCATCTTAAGCTTTTAGGTAACATAGATTTGTCATTTCAAGATAGCTATTTTTATTTGGATGGTTGCCCTTAATATAATCTTGTCTGGGAATCGTAAATATCTCTTAATATAATTGTGATTTTTGCTCTTCCTGTAAAATAAATATAGTGCCTAAGCTATTAATCATCTCCAAATTCATTGAAACTTATTTTCTTCTGGAATGTGAGGGCTACATTGTATATTGCTGTCACATAACAGGTTTTTGTGTATTTTTCTTTTTTCTAACTATGGTTATCAAATGCATCTACAAATGTAGTAAGAAAATAGTAAAATCAATCTCTAGACATACACAATAGGTTCTATTTAAACAAATATATATATTCAAAGACGACCCCCATTGAACTGCTGACTCGAAACTGTTCCTACTCTTCAAAGATTGCTGTCTCTCCTCCTAGACTCCACAACATATGGAGGTTAACTTAAATACCATAGAGTTCTTTCCCTATGTGAGAAATTATTTCCTTAGGCCTGCGTTATTCACAGAATTGTAGTAACAATGCAGAAGAGATGGCCACACATAAAATATGGAGTTCCGAATGGAAGTAAAAGGTGACCAAGGATTATATGAAAAATATAACAGAATAATTTGTCTGCACGGTGGTCGACAAAGTTCATGGCTATACTAAATCTTCAAGTTGCAGTTATTATTTTTTCCGTCCACCAAAACTTGCGAAACCAAGCACATTGTCTACTATGAAAATTTGATGAAATATTCCCATACTTCAATAATGTGAAAAAAAACTTGAAAAATAGATGGGGGAGTTCAGATAAGCTTTATCTGTCGTATTTATTTCTTTCCACCGCCTGGCTCCAAATTCATCTCCTGAAGATTCAGCAACAAATCATCAGAACTCAAGAACACTCGGTTGGCAGAGTTTGAGATTGTTTGTGCTATTTCCCTTGCGGCTTCAATCTTCCTTAAAGTGATAAAGGCTGGATTATTTGAGATAGCTTGACCGATCAGTTGGGCACTCTTGGCTTCTCCCTGGTAATCAAAGACAATGAAAATGTGTGATATGGAAAAGCAAGAGAGATTCTATTGGCACCCCAATTTTTACTGATTACACCCCAATTTCTTAAATTATTTATCACCCCCCAATTAAAGATTAAAACACACCATTCAATCAGAGTACGGTTTGGCTCAAATTACTACCTCAACATTAGAATACTTGTCCAAACAATTTCAGTAGTTTACAATTATAAATAGGTTCATATAACATCTTAAACCCAGAAAAAATGGGAACAAAAAAGAGTGAGTTTCTTTTGTCACCCCAACTTTTACTTATTCTCAACTATTTACTTATTTTCTTTATTTTATATTGGGGTGTAATAAGTGAAGGTTGTGGTGCCAATGGCAACTCTCAAAAGCAAGTATGAGCAGTCGGTTCAAGGAAAATCAAGAGCACAATCCAAGTCATATGGAACATTTGCTTACCTGTGCTCTAATAACAGCACTTCTCTTGTCTTGCTCGGCTTTCTCCACGACAAACTTGGCTCGCTCAGCTTCTTGTGCAGCAATCTGTTTAGCTTCGATCGCAGCTGTAAACTCCTTCCCAAAAGTTAGGCTAGTAATGGACACATCGTCCAGTGCAATGTTGAAGTTGGCCGCCCTTTCTGTCAATATTTTTCTTATCTCCCGACTAACGGCCTGCATTGAAAAATTACGATAGTTACATTCTTCAACACAAGCAGGGAATAATGACGACCGACCAACCAATAGTCCAACCACGCATAAATCAAAAGTTTATCTGATCAGATGATTGCAGGCTTTGTAATTTACTAAATTATTTTGGCCAATTGGGATAAAAATGGTTAATCGTCCAGCAAAAAAGTCTCCACTGGATGCTTGCAATCACCTAATGAGGTTATGACGGGTGTCATCGGATCGGGGTTCCACATATAGCAAGAACCAGAACTTAAATAAAATCTTCGCTCCGGTTCTTATTGGTTTCGGTTCCGGGTATGAGATCCTTGAACCCTGAACCGACCCTACAAAAACCCGATACTCATCAGGTTACCCATTGTGTACCCACTAAGAAAAATCATATTTATTTTTTTGAATGAGAAAAAGAAATATGAGTATTCGATATAATAGACATTCATTTAAAATGTAACAATTTAAATTGTAATTCCTCAATTGAAAGTTAAGATCAACAATAAATTATTCACGAAAATCAAACTTTTGAGAATAAAGTTGTAGAAAATTATAGAATAAACCATTTATTTGTTCATGAAATTGTACAAAAATATGGAAAATGAGTGGAAGTTCATGTAGAGAAAAGGCAAAAATTAAAGACTTTACATTTTCTTTATATTTTAATTTCAGTTCAACTACATTTACTTCAAGATATCTCTTTATAAGTATTTAATTAGACTACTAATTTCATTATAAATGCTATAAATTTACTAGTCGGGTACCCAAAGATTCTTATCTGGTTCTTAAGATATCTACCAGAACCGGAGCCGAAAATGATTGGGTCCATAATGGTAGACCCAAAACCAACCAATTGGTTTCAGGACATCCGGTAACGGGTACCCATTGATACCCTTAGTTATAACCTCGGATCGACAGAGTGGGAGTATGATAGAAATGTATATCACGTCCTGATAGTATGCTCAGTAGCATCTATAAAACTCAAGATCACAGATTTGCCCCCTTACTACTGGGAAGGATTAAACCCACAGATGTATACCTCTCTCTGAGTAATAAGTTGGCTGGCATTGTATTGCGCAACCACAGCCTTCAAAGTTTCATGGATTATTGAAGGCAGAACTCTCTCATTGTAATTCTCCCCAAGAGTTCGGTAGATGGTAGGTAACTGGTCTGCCACAGGTCGCGTAAGAACTCGAAGCCCGATCTTGACCTGTTCATTAAAAAATGCTTTACAACAATTAGTATGGCAAACAAGAAGATTCCCAAACACATAGTGAAGGTATGTTACATCGATCACAAATGAAATGAAGGCTGCCCAACACAATAAAAAAAATGTCTCACATCAAATTCAGGAACTTTGCTAATTTTGCAATTCACATCTTATTCATAATATACTTACCACTAATATTTATCCTACGTCTTTAGTTAGACATAAAACAAAAAATAAAAATAAATAAATAGAAGGAAAAAAAAAAGACAACCCAAAAGACTTTGAAAGTCACTCTAAAGATAGCTGCTCAGTCTTCTAAAGTAAAAACTCAATCAATGGACCGGTACACCATCATCCTAGGAAAGATTTACTTCTCAACTTATACTTTTTTTCCAAAGTTTAGAACTTTGGTGCATGGGTCCAACGATGGTAGGGAAGAGTCCATTATATGGTCCAAAGAGTCTTCGAGTTGGGGAGCTTATACTCAAGCTCTACATTTTATGGAAGCATGGATCATAACATAAGAAAGTTTATTTTTGCTGCCACACCCCCTCCCGCTTCTTGTTGCCTATGGTAACCAAGGTTTGCTATCAGCCAATATAGCAATTATGTCATGTCTGAAAATAAAGCTTATATTTAATGCATAGGACAATCAATGAGCATAGACATTGTTAAATATAAGGCAATTCCAATAGAGAATTTGACCACACTATACAGGGAGGTGGAGAAGGGCAGATGAATATAGAAGATGCTACAGAATAAAGTGATGGAATACAATAGGTGAAAAAGCAGTATCTTTTGTAGATAAATTGATAAAGAAAGAAATGTGCAAGATAGAGGTAAAAACTAGGTGTAAGGTGAAATAAAGAGATTCTTGAACCGTCCAAGTGAAAAAGTGGTTGGGTGTTCTAAGGGCCAGATACCCAAGGGCACCCCAACATATATATATATATCCACGTGAAATAGTCGCACATAATGAAATTTGGTGTTTGAATTATGTAGTTTAGAAGGTCATTTAGAGATAAGATAATCTATTACTTGGAAAATGACTAGAAATGAAGGGCACTTGGAAAGACAAGAACTTGTTGAAACGGAAGCCAAAAAAAAAAACAGGAGAGAGAGAAGCTAAATACTAATAGTATATAATAGGTTGAGAACAAAAGGAGGCCATAAATATGTTTGCAAGTTTGGCATGAATAAAAGAATAGATCATTCTAAATATAGTAAGGGCTATAAGGAGAAAAACTTGGCAATAGATTAGATTAAGGACAGGTAGTGGACATATTTTTAGATTCTATTAAATGAAGTCTACATACAAGAAAAGTCAATCATCGAGGAAATCTTTTCACTTAGAAAATGATGGAGAGTTTCCAAGAAAAGTAGAAACACATGTTATTAATTGACTAGGCAAAAGCATGCGATAGAGTACCTATCAAGTTACCTTTGGAGTATAGGGAAAGAAACAAGTTTCAAGAGAATATACAGATATAATTAAGGATATGCATGATTACATATTTGAATAGTGTGAGAACAAATGTTGAACGAGACAAATAAGCTTGGAATAATAGATAGTTTACTCCAAAGAGAGGGTCTCTTTGGTGTAAGTTCTTTGTAGTTGACATAGAACTAGTTGATGAGACCAGATAGAGCACCAAAGCGTTGGAGAGTCACTTGATCAAGGATTCAAATAAGTAAAATTGGCACGAAGTATATGGAATGAAACTTGTTTTTATAGGTGTAATAGATTTCATTAAAAAGCAATAAGCAAAGAGATTTGTGTACTTAGGAGGTCAGCAAGACCTGCCTAAGGAAAGAAAAGAAACAAAAAAGGATGAACAAAATAAAGATAACCCATCACCACATACAACAAGCTCCCATTTAAAGGAAAAATGCTTTAAGAAAAATTGTACTTTGTAAATAACATATACCAAAGGGTGTGCATGCGTTGATGTTTAACACAACAACTTGCAAGGTATCCTATTTTTCTTGACGAACTCAATTGATGCACTCTTTCCCCCAAACCCCAGCACACCACAAATTGTAATATTCTTGAAAATAAACAGCTTCGGATGAGAAAGTCAATATATACCAACTTTGTAAAATATTAAATACAAAAGATGACAAGGTGCAAGAAACAACCAACTAGCTAAAGAAGATGATCCATAATTCCCTTGTAACACCAGGATAAGAAGATGCTCAACAAATTCACCAGAAGATTTACAAACAAATAAATAATGCACCAATAAGATTGATGGATAAGAAAAAGCAGTCATTTCCATTATCATAGGAATGAAGACATTGAAGAGGATATTGTCTGATAAATTATAGGTACGTGATTTAAAGTGGAGATACTTTCTTGAAGAGTTATGTAACTAATACATTCCAATCAAGTTTTAAAAAATAAAAAATTAGAAACCCCAAGGGTTGGTGAGATGGCCAAGAACACACCTCAAGAAGCAGAGGTCTACAGTTTGAATCCCCCCTTAGGGGCCACCCTTAAGCATTCATCCCAAAAATTACCTGATGCATGTCGAGTGAGGGGATTGCATGTGCCCTGAGGATTAGGCAGGTGCTCTAAGAGGCCCAAAAACCTTGGTTAAAACGAAGAAGAAAACAAGAAAACTGACAATGCTTTATGAGGCTAAATGTTGGAAAATCAAGAAAATGTCCATAGATCGAGTGTGGAACAGATTAAGACATTAAGATGGATGGTTGGAAAAAATAAAATTCATAAAATTAATAAATGCATTCATGAAAACGTAGAGTCGTCATTTGTCATATTTACCCCTAATATGTGATCAACCAGGAGAAAGTCGATTGAGAGGAAGCTGCCAATGATAGGCATCAGTGAGATGGAACATGAGCGTTAAGGTTCTAAAAAACAAAAGCTAAAAAGTGAATGGCAAAAATGAGTGTCGATGGAGGTAATGAAAGTATACTTGATAACACTTGAATAAACAAGAAGCAGATCTAGATATAACCGGAAGAAAGAATAGGATTCGCTCAATTGACCATTGGTTAGGGGCGGATTTATAGTGAGGGCAGTAGGGGCACTTTCCCCCACAAGAATTTCAAAATCTAAAGAGTTAGCTATTGCGGCAGATAAAAAAATCCGTCATAATTTCCCCCACAAAAAAAAAAATTCACTCTTAGTTGCACCCATGTAAGCAAAATCCTGGCTCCTCGCCTGCCCTTAGTATTTGGGATAAGAAGTCAATGGTTTTTTCTTCTTCCTTTTTTGTTTTTTGATAGAAAAGTCAATGGTAATTTTTTCATGCAACATTGCACCTTATAGACCAAATCATCACATAACATTTCAAATGAAATTACGTCTTTTTCATGAGTATTGTGCTAATAACAGAAAAAAATACAAAGATTCCGATAAGACTTCCTTATTAGCAAATGTACTTGTACATTGTCTGCACTCCTAACCATGTGGGAGAAAATGATGGACCAACTTCTCACTAATTCCACAAAAAAAAGCGATCAATAACATGCACAACAATTCCAAGGATAACCTTTATCAAAACTAGTCAATTAATTTCATTTGATAAATCACCATGAAACACAAAAGACCTCCAAATTCCTTGATAATCTTTGACAATGGATATGATTTCTTCTCTCACTGATTGGACCAGAAAATAATATAATCATTTTTCCCCTATCAATGCACAATACATCTCATATCTCAACATTAAGCAGAAAACTCAAAAGACTCCCATCAAAATTAAGTTTCATCCACCATTCACCTTCCCCAAGAAAAGAAATCATATCTTCAAAGAATGGTTGTTCAAGTGAACTCAATTTCATCAGCAGCTTTCTTTCAGATGGGTAAGGTAGACATGAATCCACAACCACAAAGTTGCATTGTAATATTTCAACTAACCGATCTATAGGTCTATACAGTTGACAAGCGTTCCAACAAATATGAAGATAAGAAATGGGCTAGTGCACAAGGCATAACCGCATAAGAGATCAATAGAAATGAACCAAATAAGTCCTAAATCCCAAAATTATAGATAATAAAGCAAATAAATATATTAAATGCCCATCACTAATACACCTACTAACAAACAAAAAATTGAACGAAAACCAATCTTTGTAAATGTTTTATTGAAGAAATTCAACAAATAGCCAATGACATACACATCTTCTAGATACATTGCAACAATTTCCTATGATATATAAGAAAATGTGGAAGAAAAAAAAAGATTACCATCTGAAGATCACGACTACCCGAAGTACTCTCCACGAGATGGGGTCGAGCGCGCACATCGTAGATCACCGGCCTATCAAACCAAGGGACCATCAAATGTGTTCCTTCTGGATAAACCTACACACATAATCTCAATTAGTAGTCATGAATCTAAGACGAACCCAATATTCTAAAACTGTAAATTTTTCCATTTCTAGTACAGATTTCATCGATTCGATTTAGATACATCACACATGGTATGAGAGATTAAGTTCAAAAGGGTTGTTTCGAAACTCCACGATTGATAAAACCCATAATCAGAAATAAATGATTGAAGGAAATGCAGTACCTTGTCTTTGACACCAACGAGACGATTGAAGACGATGGCGCGATGACCTCCTTCGACATTGTAGAGACTGTTGAAAGCTGCGTAAAGACCAAGACCACCAACAACTCCAAGCTTGATAAGGGCAGAAGCCGCACCACCGCCATTTGGAACCTTGGGAACCCTAACGTTCTTGAAATTCATTGTGTGAGACTGAATGAGAGAACGAGGGGAGGGGAGGGGGGAGAGAGGAGGGAGGGGCTTTGCTTTGCACTGGTCGCAGGGTTTGGGGTTTTAGGGTTTTTTTTTTTTTTCTTGTGTTTCAAGTTTTAAAGAGAGCTACTATTAGCTACTATTGGCACTCCAACTTTTACTTCTTACACACCAATTGAAAAGGAATTGAAAGTTAAGTGATGAGTTGGTGAAAAAAAAATTTGGAGATGGTAGATTTTGATGAGAAAAAATCTGGATTTTTTAGTTGAAGATAAGGGGTATTTGATCGATTTTCATCAGTCTATTACTATAGATTAAGGTCAACTTTAAAAAAATTAGCGTAAAATAACAAAGTTCAGTTGATTCGCTATTTTTCACAAATCAAGAGCGAATTGAACCGTGAACTAGTTCGGTTTGAACCGATTCACAATTTGATACTTCAATAGCTAATTCCGTAACACAGCTTCAGAATAAGTAAAAGTTGAAATGCCAAAAGAAGCTCTCTCAATTATTATATTTTATTTTACTTTTTTTAGATTTTTATTTTTAAGTTTTGAATTTTATATGAGCCTAATCCTAATGGTAGACAACTACTGAAATTGTTTGAATGAGTGTTATAATGTTTTGTAATGTTGAAATAATAAGTTTTAATCAAACTTTTGTAATATTTGGATAATGTATTTTAATCTTTAATTGGGGTGTGATAAATAATTTAAGAAGTTGGGGTGCTAATAGTAGCTCTCGTTTTACATTGGCTAGGAGTCTAGCAATCATGGTTTCAAGGATCGGATCGAAAGTTGCCTTTTGATAGGAATATTGTCCAAGTCTAATTTATTCGACATTAAATTGTAGATGGGTTGGGAACGGTGAACTCATGCTGGATGACTTATATATGTGCACGAAATCTCAATTGTTAAAACACAAAATCAAATGATTGATATTTATCCTAAAGATACATGATTATACTTGAGATACATGTTATGTTAGATTTTATATTTTAACATGCAAGATTAGGTGCTTGCATATAAAGGATTATCAACATCTTGTGATTCATAAAAAATCCTAAAATCTCAATAAGTAAAATGTTCAACCATCAAGATTTGTGTTCTTTTTTCTTCTTCTTTTTTTTTATCGATAAGTATGTTTTCAATGAGTTTAGGAACTGAGTGTTTGCAGGATTTGAACCTAGGCCTCTGATATCATCACCCAAAGACTATCGATTGTCAAATGGGGAGGGAGTGTAGAAAAGTGGGACATGTAATTAGTTGAAAATGCAGGGTCTCTAAAATTGAGATCATGAGTTGTTCTTCACGAGTCACATCACATGAGGATGGAACAATCACACTTATTACATGGGACCAACGCATTTGATATGAGGATGGAGTTATGAACTACAATCAGCTTATAAATATGATTCCGATTCAATTATATTTCTCATATTTGATAGTAAATTTTCCTATCATCGACGGAGAAAGTTTGTTCAAGCACCTTTTAATAATTTTGTGAATTTTTTAATACATTTCATGGTAATAAATTAATTACTATTTTGAAAATATACAATTTTAAATATTTTTATGATTTTCTTTTAACCTTGTTATGGTAAAAATTTGGTTATTTTAGTGAGAAATTAGAATAACTCATTTATAATTATTTGTGTTGTAGGACTATGTTTTAAAACATTGAACTTAAGGTTGAGATGTTGGAGAAAACTAATAAAGAAAAAGGTAAGTAATATCATTGTCATATTAGTATTTCTTCTTAATTCATTTAATTATTTAATTATATATATATATTGCGAAAATCTACAAGTCAGAATCTCTCATTTTGTTAATGTATTCTCAATCTTCTTCTTTAATAATAATGTCTGCTTAAATCAGCCAAAAGTAAATATTTTTCTTTTGGATTTTACTAAATAGGAACACTAGACAAAAATTGTGAAAATATGTATTTTATTACTAAGAAACTCTAAAAAGAAAATAAGATTTATTAATTAAGCAATTCATAGTTTTAAGGAACTTAAAAAAAGAAAAACAAATGTTTATTAACTTAAGAAATTCTATTTCTTATAAAAAATAGTTCATTATATTAGAAAAGAAAAACATGTAATTTATTTTTTACTTGAATAATCCAATACCATCCGAAAGTCCATTAATTGTTAAAAATTATATTATAAAGAAAAACACTTTCCATGAATTGTTAAAAAGTATATTATAAAGAAAAACACTTTCGTTAGTGGGTTAGTAAGGAAAACTTTGGCTCCAGTTCTCTTTTAATTGGAATTGATTAGAGAAAGGTTTAATATGAAATTATATCAATAGGAATCGAAATCATTAGGTTCTATCTAATGGGTACTCACGGGTACTTGGTATTGATTTGTTTATAATTTATTTTTACACTATACACGATTTAAAGTTTTCTTATATTCAAATGAGTCGTCTTTTTCTAAAAGTTTATTAATGGTAAAGAAGATGAATTTTAATCTTTGAAAAAGAAAAAAAAAAAAAAAAACCATTAACTCATATTTTAAGTAGAAAATTTATAATTAAGTTGTTATTTGTAGTAATATGTCAATTTTAAAAGAAAAAATTATACAATAATTTGAAAAAAGAAGTTACCGTTCGATTCTTGGAGACCAGAATTGATGGGTAGAGTTGAGATAAAAATTTCATAATGGACTGATTTTTTGTGAAGATAACCTCTATGGTGAGGAAATCATCCTCACAAAAAAATCAGCCCATTTAAAAACTTCTAATCCCATCAAAATGGTTTTACAAAATAACGATAAAAATTGACGATCCACGATTCTTCAACTTATAAACTGGGGTTAGAAGTTTTAGAATTGGTTAGTTTTTTGTGAGGATGGTCTCCTCACCATAGAGATCATGCTAACAAAAAGTCAACTCAGTCCAAAACTTTTAGTCCATATAGGACAAAACACTTTGGCTATGATATATATAGTGGTTATGGTTCTAATTACCTTAAGAACCGAATCGGATCTGACCGATTGACCCTCTTAAAAAAAAGGACGAAACTCTAAGAACGTGTAAGGTTTGATTTCTTATTGGGCTAGTCAAACTATTATAATGTAAGAAACTCAAGTTTGAAAACTAATGTATATATTAAATAAGAGTCACAATAGTGCACAAGAGATATATCTCTTCTTTTTTTTGGGATACAAAGGAAAAGGATCTACAGTTCTATGTACATGCCACAAGAGCATCAGTGAAGATCGCCAAGTTTACAAGTCAGTTTACCATTAGTCATTAAATAAATAAAATCATCTCTACCATCTTCTAATTATAAATGGTTTTTTTTTACAATTGATAGGTGGGAGTACGAGCAGCCACACTTTGCAGTGGATGACATACTTGCAATAGAGTTACTATTCATACACGGTGTGACCTGCCACCCCCATTACCACCCCTAGTACTGAGTTTGTTTTTGCTGTGGGAAGTTCGTTGAACATGCCAAAAATTCAATTATTTTTTGCCGAATCAGTCGACCTCTGTCACTCTCACTCTGACTGTGTGAAAGAATAGAAGGTGAATCGAGATTTCTCCTGAATTCTCTAGCGTCTTCTTTGAGATTGGTTTCTAAAAATGTATCTGTTTGTGGAAGCTCCGCTAGGAGAGGGAGAGACAAATTTTTTATATTTATAAAAACACATAGAACAAATACTCAAACAGGAGAGAGAGAGGGATGAAAGAGTGGTCAACATTGGTTCAAATCAATCAAATAAATGGATCAAAATGGACCACTGAATCCATCCAGGCATCCATTAGTCTTTAGTCAGTAACTCGAATCCCTGTAATATGAATGCTTTAGAAATTGGGACTACCAATGGATCAGATTGAGCTTCAAATACAATCTGGTTTATTATTATTAAGATTGGATCTGGATCTGGATTGAGGCCATACCTGTTTTTCCAAGACAATAATGTAATTAATTATTTTCCTGATCCAAACTACTGTACAGGAAAAATCTCTTTATTTTGATTTTGAATTTGTTTTTAATTTTTATTTATTTATTTTTATTTTTTTTGCTTTCTTTGTTTTTCTTCCTCATTTTATAAAAACAAAGGAACGACTCTTTATTTTGAAATTAAAATAATAATAATAATCTTTATTTTTTGGGAAACATTTTGCTTTTTATGTATTATTTTAAAACTATTTTATTGTTCTTTTTCAAAATATTGTTTGGTTATTTTTTTTTTCAAAATGATTTTTTAATATTTTTTTAATCTATTTTGTGTATATTTATTTTTATATTTTATCTTTTATTTTCAATAATGATTAAATTATTGTATTTATAGAAAGGCCTAATATTTGGGATATCCGCATCTTTCATGTATGTGAGAAATTGAGAGAAATATATATATATATATATATATAATATTACAAATTAATAATCACATTTTAAAATTTTATTTATATAATTATATTGTTATTTTGAAGTTGTTTGAATGTTTCATAATTAAAAACGGTAAAACTTGTCATAAGGTAAGATAGTAAAAGAGTAAAAAAAAAATTATTTGATAAAAGGAAGAATTGATTGCTGATATGAATATTGTACGAGATGAGATTGCTCAACAGATTTATAATGTTATATATACAAGATGATGTAAAATTTTATCTAATTATTTATTATTTGTTTGATAGACATTAAGTATGTTAGTATAGAAAAAAATGAAATTGAATTTTATTTTTTTATTTTTTTAATATTAAATCCTATATTTATGCTTATTATTAATATAATAATACTTATATCAGATAAATAATATATTTTTTTTAATATTATTTTTAATATCATCCACCAAATTCTAGACATCAGGTTACCAAACAATTTAACATTTTGATAGCACAATTAGTTAAGAGCAATAGCAGCTCTAATAAAGTTAAGTGTGCAGAAGATTCTCTCACCACTACTGCCACCACTAATGTTGGTTCATCATTTACTTGCACACCTTAAGAGAACCTGGACCCACTATCACTTCCATATTGAAGTATAGGGGTGATAGGAAGAAGTTTAGTTGTTGTAGTAGTTGTATTGTTTTTTCAGTTTCTATGTTTTTCTTTTTTTACATTGTCCTCAACACTGGCATACTTAATTGAATTACAGTTGGATACATTTGTCTGTTATAATTATTTTTAGTTTTTTTTTATACATGAAATATAATGGATGAGATTTATCATCGGGATAAGTAACAAATATATGTTAATGGGATACGTATAAATCTTGACCATCAGAGTTCGTGTTTGCCCGATATAGATCATGGGTATTCTCATGAGTCATCCTTCGTGAGTCACCAAAACCCGACCCTAAATATAAAGATTGTTTCTTTCTATAACATTCAAGCATATAGAGATAATAAATAAAAAAACATTAATAAGGATGATTTGTAGAACTTGGACCCTAAAAATGGTTCTATCTACTTCAATTTATCACAACTACTCTTATCATCAATTACTTGTAAAAATGTTCATTTCCCTCTTAAAAATTCTATAATCCTCCAAGCCTGGATGTGATATAGAATTGGAAGTGATTTCACACTAAGAGAATTTGAAAATATAATTAGAAGAATTTGGCAATCATTATATTCTTCCATCTTTTGTGTTTCTATTAATTCTAAAGAAAGGGCCTGCCATGATTGATAATAGGGGCGGAACCGATATTTTCTTGTAGTGGGAGCAAATCACTTAGGTTTTTGGTTATGAAAACTCCTTGACATTTTATATATATTGGATTTGGGTATTTTTGAGGGATTAGGAGTTGCCACCTAGTTTTAGGTTCAGGCATCAATGATTGACTCCAAAAGGATTTTGGTTGATCCACGGGTAAGAGAAATGGGCAAGGGGCCAAGTTATGGGGATGTACAGTTGTGTGTCCTAAGGGGAAAAAGCTACTGTTCTAACTCATGCCATGTCAAGGGCCGTGTGTCAGAGGGGATGTCAGAAAATCACAACTCTTTAAGTAATTTAAAATTTTGAAGGATATCCTAAATTTCGTTTAGAAAGCTTGAGCCATGCTAGATTATCATTATTTTAATAATTGTTTTGTAACAACTCCCACCCATGGCCATATTCGGTCAACACATACATAGTGCACAAGTTTTGTTTTTTTTTAATTGTTTAAAATTTTTAACTTGGCTTACAAATATTCAACTTTTTTAAAGATATAAAAATTGGTTTGCAATTTTCATTTTTTTTTCTCAAATTAAATTGGTCAAAATTTCATTATTGATTTTTAAGATTGCTCAGAGGTGGAGTTTTATTCACTGATTGATGATTTGGAAAATTGATTGGTCAAAGACTCGAAAATTGATCAAAGGGTGCATTATGAATTTAAGATTGATTGAGAGGTGGATTTATCGATTTGATTGGTGATTTGTGATTTTTTAAGGTTGATTGGTTAAAAACAAATTTCATTTGATTTGTTCATTGATTGGTTCACGATTGATTCAATTGGCTTCATTGGTTAATTGGAATTATCTGATCGGAAATTGATTACTTAAATTTGTGATTGATTCAATCGAGACCATTTAATGAATTTTTAAGTTCTGATCTTTTTTAATTTTCGATTTAAGGTTTCAATTATTGGTTTGAATTTTATCATTTTATGTGATTGAATATGTCACTTTGAGATCGAAATTATTTATATTGCTATCGATTGTATGTTCCTCGACATAATGGTTTCTAATTTCGTTATGAATTTCAAGGGTAATTTGATCATTTTGACATTTTGAATATTGACAAGAAGCTCTGTTTAGTTTTAGGGTGATGATCTCTAAGTCCAAGATCTCATTTCCCCAACATCGCGTGGTCTTTGAATGCATTCGAATTCTTAAAATTTGGTGTAAATCTTATTTGGTCCCAAGGTGATTATTTATGTCTCAAACCCCGTGTTCTTAGCATTACAAGGTCTCTAAAATCGTCAAAATGTGTAGCAATCTTAAACGTGCGTGGTTTCTATGTTGAACATGGAATGTGGTAGTGATCATACACGTGCGTAACTTCTATGCTGAGTGTGATAATAAATGGGAGAAACCACAAAGGACTTGGGGAATCAGAGGAATTTGAAAGGAGTTTAGAGAGGCTTCAATCAAACTATTTCAATCTTTTAAATTTTCCTTTGCTCGTCATTAGGAATCCACATCAAGTGGTCGTTGGATCAGACAAATGCAAAATGAGGTGTCATGGGGTATGTAATTAGTTGAAAGTACAAGGGTATCTCAAAAGTTGGGGGGAGGGGGGTGGCAGATGGGGAGGGTGGCAAGGGAGTTTGGGCAAGTGGCATGTAATTAGTTGAAAATGTAGGGTCTCTCAATGTTTAGTGGGGGCAATTTCCCCCACTGCATCCTTGCTAGCTTTGCCCCTCGGAGTATCATCCCTTACTTTTTTTTCTTTTTTCCAAACCTATGCATGCAATGCACGAGGAATCTACTTAAGTGAGCTAAGTGTAGTGATAATCACAAGCGTTACATTAATCTCATGTTCTAATAAAGCAAATAAAAAAGTGGATTAGAATAAACAATGGTGGAGGTGGGGCAACTAAAAGTAGAAAAAAATTGTGGGGGTAATAACAACAATTTTTTTTTATCTGCCATTGGTATATGTCTCAGTAGTTCACAAATTCTTTAATTTTGAAAATTCTTGTGTAGGCAAGTGTCTCCACTGCCCTCAATGTAAATCCGCCCCCAAGAATAAAGAAGGAGGGATAATGTAACTATAATAATATATAAAGTGCTACTTACTTATGCACCTTTGAATATTGTCTTTCTTCTTCTTCAAGGCTTATGAAAGTAAAAAGAAATCGTAGTGTCTCCTTATAATTCTCTTACCTCTAGGCGGTGATGCAATTGGTTTCTTAGAGTATCATATATTCACCCAAATCCCTTAGGTAGGGCTTGAACTCTAAGGCCTCGATTGATTTAGCTACCTAAATCTACTATCAACTTGTACTGTCAAAATTTATTGTTAGAAGCTGAAACACTGAAAAGCTTATTTGATAGAGTTTTGTAAAAGTGATGTGTTGTTTACCAGAATCTGGTAATTGTTGTTTGATACAGTTTCTAGAATCTGGTGTATTACGATAAAATGACCAGAATACCCTTAAAGTTGATAATGCACCTAGTATACATTAAAAATTATCAGAATACCCCTATAAATATATAATTACACTAAATGTATATAAATATAATAAAATTATATAAAAATAAAAAAATAATTTTATTAATTTTAAAATATTTACAATTCTAAAAAAAATATATATAAAAAAATTTATAATTCTATAGAAATTTCGACAGCATCTCCTATTAAAAATAGACATATGAAATTTTCCTGATAAGTAAAATACCTGCATAATACGCAATCTAACATAATGCACCCAGAATGCATAAAAATTTACTAAAATACCCCTATAAATATATAATTACATTAACCATATAAAAGAAGAAATAGACATGCTTCTACAAGGTAGACAATGTTATTAATGGGTATCAATATTTTAAAAAACACAAGCTTTATACGAGACTTTCTACTTCTTTCTGCTTCCTTAAGGCAAGGTAGGAGCCTCAAGACGGTGCTAGGCATTCTACACAAAGACTAATGTAGCTATGTAATTAAATGTGTGGTGAAATAGTGTGAAGTAATACAAGTGAAGTTTTAGTGACATTTTTATTGTATCAAAGTTATGTTATTCTTATTCTATCTCTTCCATGGTTTTAAAGTACTTGGCATGTACGCGTGTCTTTGTTATTTTATTTCTTTGTCACACACATAACCACACATATAAGGGATCTTGGTGGTTATTTTATTTCTTTGTTATACACTTGGCCACACATGTTAGGTATCTTGTTTTGTAGAACCCAATTTGGTTCTAAAATTGGATTCTGGTTTGAGCCCGATTCTCATTTCTAACACCTCGGGAGATTTCGAAACCATAGGCATGTTAAGAATGCCAAGCCCAATTGAAGTTGCTCCCTCTTCCCCCTCTGCTGAAAAATAAAGTAACTATGGGGGAAAACTAGTTTTGTCCTTGACCTGCAGGCACTCGTGCATAATCGTCTTCCCATACACTTCATAAATTAGTTTATCTTCTCGAAATCTTGGTAGAGCACAAGGTACTCTGAGTTGGGACTTATGAGTTATTACTGAGTAGGACAAACCCATAAACCATAACCCACAACCCACAACCCACAACCTATCGATTGCATCCATTCCATGGTTTAAAATATCGTAATGTATCGAAATGTATTGGTTAATACGTATCGATATTGGCCAATACCAATACGAAACATTCACCCTAAAAGATTGAATTTATCGGGTTTGTATCAAAATGTCGGCTGATACCATATTGATTTTTTTCATTAATCGAAACATTTAATTAATAAAATTAACAATCATAATTCCAAAATCCCTTACATACTTAGGCTTAAAATAGTATGGACAAAATGAAATTTAGTTCTTATAAGTATTTCCCAATAACATAAACCCAAATATATGCATGAAAAACACCCACTAAGTATAAAATTCCACAATCCCCTAAATTAAATAAAAATAAAACCAACAATTATGTTAAATAAAGGAAACAAACAACACAACCATATCTATTGAATCTAATAACAATTGTAGGAATTTAAGCTTAAATACTAATTGAACAGTTAAGCTCTATACTTGAATCGATGCGAGTCCTTTACCTGAGATTTTAATAGGGACAATAATCATAGTAGAATAAGAATAATACCAATTCATACTCATACTCAAATTCGCAGTGCCATTCGACGCAACAATTGTGATCCCCGTGTCACCGGGCTTAACATACAAAGAAGAAACATTGATTTGATTAATAGTGATATTCGATAAAGACATATGAACACTTCCAATAAGTGGGATTTTTACAGATTTTTGAAATTCGGGTAATTGAAGAGGAGTTTGAGACAAAATTGTCTTTTTTATAAGAATATCTTTAGCAAAATCAAGACCCTTTTTAGAGAGGACTACATAAATGAACCCTTCTTCATTGGATTGAAAATAGGTATTTGTAGGAATGAAGAACAAAGCTATGAGAATGAAGAAAATAGTGGGTGCCATGAAATTTTGGGGAGAAACCCAGATGGGGAAACAACTAAGTTTAAAGAAGAGGAACAAAGGTGAAGAAACTAAAGAGAAGTTGTTGATGGTGAGATGATGACTAAAGAATTGAAATCACATGGATGGAACTTTAAAGAACTAATTTTGTTTGTTTAGGGAGAAACCCAAATGGGGAAACAATCTGAGAAGATGAAGATATGAGATAAACAAAAGTGAAGAGACTCAATTCTCAAGAAAAGCTACTGAAGGTGAGATGGGGATTGGGGACTAAAGAGTTGATTGTCGTCAATGGGTTCGATTCAGTGCTGTGGTGGTAGTCGTCGATGGGTTTCAATCGAAAATATGGTGGTGGTCGTCGTCGAGGTGGGTCGTCGCTACTGTCAAAATCGATGAGAGTGAGAAAGTGATAAGAATGAATGACAGTAGAGATTTTATCGCGGATTGTGACGCCCCGCCAAACACTAACACAAAGTCCCATGTCAAATCTTGAAGCACAAGGTGGCACCTCAAAATTTTGGCATGAACTCCTCTGTTTATGTTAGCATTCCAAGGCGTTCAACCTGCACCTAATAGACGACATACATAATCCTACATATATACATACAAAATATAATACTAGCGGAAGCCTATATACATCTAATAACGTACGAAAATAAGAGTGTAGAAGAAAAAGTTAATATATACGATTATATCGAAATTTCTCACTCTAACAAAATTCCTAACACTCAAAATCAAAATCTATATTACTACTTGGACAATCTGACTCTACTAAGTATAGCCCAGTGCTTACCATGAAAAGGACTTTGATCGTCTATCTGACCCATTAGATGATCCTCACTTGTGCTCTAGACCTGTCTCGCCAAACTCTGAATCTGAAATTAAAAAAATGGAGGAAAAAAGGGTGAGTCACAATGGTTATCTAGTAGTGAAGCAAATAATTTCTACGAATAACCTCTCCTAAAATAAACGAATAAACATACTGAATCATTTTAAGATATGCAAAGTTTTACAGAGAAAACTACGATTAATTGGTATATATAGTCAGGGATGAGCAATTAAACATTTTAAAACTCACATTACATCAATCAATAGTACCCACTATAACATTTTCTTTTTATACAAATCTAATTGACCCAAATATAAACATTAAGTTTGCATTTCATTTTATATATCAAAATAAGGCAACAAATATATAATACACAATGGTGGAGTGGTGGAATTAGAGAATTTGGATTAACGATTGGATTACTCCTAGTCAGGACATAATGTTTCATAATAAAGTATTAGTTCCTGATTTTGTGGCTGATCGTTGTTTACCACACTTGCGGGATCATTCATCCGGTTCAGGTTGACCGTTTGACGTGATCATAAGCAATGAGTCTCTTTTCGATGTGTCAAAACGTTCGACTACTATAGATTGTTAGTGATCACTGACTAATCATCTTCGTTTATGTCTATCATGCGTGCATGTGATTCCAAAATATACAAATCATTCGTATACGACCACCTTTACATTACAAGTTCATTGGTAAATAGAGAAAGGAATAAACCCGGATTCTAATTGTGACTCCACTCTCATACACGTCCCATACCACGTATAAGCTTGGTAATCCCTACCGTACATTTTAAGATGATACATCATGACGTACTATCCCTTTAAGCATTCACAGACTTTTTAACAGCTCACAAAATAACTATATATATATATATATATTTTTCTTTTAAAAATAAAAGAGAAATAAAAAATACAAGGTTAAGAATAGATATCCAGTTTCCTATCATATAACTGCGGTCACTCGGCCTAAAATAAATAACAGAACTTGGAACCTCTACACCAACAGAATTTAAATAAACATGCAACTAATCATTATCCTTAGATATCCCTTCACTAACCTACATACATCATTACAATGTAAAACGCAGACATCATCCTTCGGATGTAATTCTTGGATTTTACCGTTTCATCCCATTTTCCTCTTATTTTTTTAATTTTTGCAGTTTTCAATCTGTCAAACAAGATATTCACTTTCTGATATTTATCAACTCAATATGAGTTCATTGAATATTAAATCATTTTTCAACTATGAAATTCATTTTTTTCAATAACATTAAAAAATTCAAAACTTAGATCAAAATGGGGTCCGAGCGGTGCATAAAACCCAACTGACGAAAATAACTCGATGAAATATGCTACCAATGTATAATTTGTTATAAAATACAATTAAACATATCAACTATGCAAGTTCTGACGTGAATTTGAAATAATTAATTGAATTCTATATCTTTGAAAACACATCACAAATTTTTAATAAAATCTTAAATGCAATTTTCATAATCTACGATTACTAATAGAAATTGAGAGTTCCTTACTATCTCTGTGCGATGAGATCGAAACATGTGCACGAAAATCGAGACGATTGGCGCAAAAATCTAGATGGATCAAATTTTGAGGTGACTGATTTTTTAATCTAATCTAGTGATCTCGAAGATCTCGATGCCGTCGTCCTTTCTCCCTTTTGTGGTAGAGAATGGTTTGACCCCAAAATAGATGAAATTTAGGGTCGAAGGTACGAAACCCCCATATCACATACAACTGTTTTTTGATGATATGGGATGAAAAATATGAGAAAAATAAATTAAATTGGGTAGGTTTTGTAGAGGTCGAGGCTGCAGACATTTTTTTCTTCTGCGTCGGAAGTCGAAAACGGATTGTTCGTGACGAATCTGAGTTGAAAAGTCGAGGAAAAAATCAAAATTAAAAAAAAAACGTTGGCTAGTTTTAAATGACGATGAATAGTGAAAAATTTTAAAAATTTATTTATATAAATTTTTAGGACGAAATCAGTATTTTACATATTATTTCGTTTAAAGATAACTTGACCATCCGGACTCTAAAAATAGCGAATGTATATTTTATTTTGTCTAATTTTTCATTCTGGATATAATTGTATGATCAATTTCTACAAATTATATCTCTAACAAAAATTTACAATTTTGACCCAATGGGATCCTAAAATTGACGTCGTTTTCATTTAACGATAATTCAACTTTTTGATCTCCAAAAATGACAAGTAAATAGTCCATTTTTTATAATTTTTCGTTATGAACCCAATGGTATGATAGAATCTTAACAATTCTTGTTCTAGCAAAAAGTCATTATTTTAGTCTGGTCCGACTCGATAATCAAGGATTTTGTAATTTTTTGTTCGGACTCGCATTTGAGCATGCTTACAAGCTAAAATATGTTTTTTGATCATTTTGAATCCAATGGTAAGGTCAGATTTCATTAAAAATGATCAGAACAAAATGCTACAATTTTACCCTAAGTCCCACTTTTAGGATTTTCTCAAACTTCCACTTTATTTTTTTCTTCGAGACACGAATCGAAAACTTAGGGTTTTACACGGACTGTGCATAGAAATATAATAAATGACGAAGGGTAATTTCATCATTTCAGTCCAGCGTTTTAAAACGCGGTTGTGCGAAGCTCCTCTCGTGTGATTTTCAAAATAATGATTTTTATAACAAATTTACGTTTAAAATTTCGAAACGCGAATTTTGGAGCTGTTATCTAACACGCAAAATTTTGGAAAATTCGACTTTTTGATGCAAACGCAAAAAAATTTGCGTTTAGAAACGGAATCAATCAGGCCCTAAACCTCTCCCTTTTAGATGGAGGCCTTGTCCACTATGCCCAACATTCGTTATAGTGCAATTATTAGTTAATGGATCTTGTCATATGAAATATAAACTTGTGTTTTCTTTTTAATGTATGAACTTGCTTTTTGGTGAGATTGATAAATGAGAAAAATGTAATAATGAGAGAGTAGAAAATGAAAAAGTTAAGACTAGACAAATCTATACTAAATAACCAAATTGGTTCCATGCTAATAGGACTATTTCATGACATAAAATGCAGATGTTTTGAGATAAATAACATCCCCTTCCTTTTCTTATTTTATTGATTGAAAATTCTATATGATGTTATTTCGAAAGTTAATTTCGCAAACAAATTAACATTACATGGCATGAGTTTATAAGAAAATTACTTATAATGTTTATTCATTATATAATGGTGTTGTAACATCACTTTTACTAAAAATGCAGAGTTGTGCAGGAGTAGCATTGAAATGTACGTTGTGGGGGACATTTCTGACATGGATGTGTGTCAGAACCATAAATGCTTTTCATCGAGATACAAGTGAGATCTCGATGAAAGCATTTATAGTTTTGATACACATCCATGTGAGAAATGTCTCCCATGATGTACATTTTAATATTACTTCATCATTATCCAAAAGTATATTAGATGACTTGATATGTCGTACGAAATGAGATGGCTCCAAAAGTCCACTTGATGTCCACATGTTTTAAAACCATGGTGGATTAGAAGCATGGTTTCAAATCTTGTCTGAGATCGATATTACTTGCCCAAGTCATCTTGCTCTTGTCCACTAATGAGATGGTCATGATTTTATATTATTTGATTCAAATAACTATTTTTATGATTGAAATATTTATTATTTTAATTTAAAAAATGATATTTATGATTAATGTGAACTTATAATCTATCTTATTTTATGACTATCCATATGTATACATATATTATAATAAGTAACTATAAGCCAAGTTAAATGGTTTATCTCTTCCGATATAACTTGATCTTGCCCATGAACAAGATGAGATGCCAAATTGAGATCGAGAAAGTGGATAGGAAGTAGGGCTTAAAATGGGTCAGACCTGGGTGAGACATGAGTGTATTCAGATGCAAGTTTTAAAAAAATATTTAATTGAATTTGAATTCATATTTGAACCAGACTCAAATCCTAGTAGATAAAATCATATTTGAATCATTTTGCTTTCAATTAATCCATATCCAACCCAATCTAAATCATGCCATTTAATTTCAAATCGTTCAACAAATTTTTTGCTAACCTCTTTGCCAAGTACTATGATATTTTATTTTATCATTATAATCATTCTATTTTAGAAGAATTCATATTATAATATAGTAGTAAAAAATAATATTTTGAAAATATAAAAACATAATTTTCAAAACAATATATGGTTGGGATATAAGAATGAATCCATATCCAACCTAGATCAAGGGACATCAAACTAGGGATGCAACTTGATCCAGTTCAAATCGAGAATCGAACCAAAAGATAGCTTTAAATTGGTTTGAAACAAGTTGTAGTTCTGTTTTAGGTTTAGAAAATGGAGAATCGGTCGATTTGGTTCGGTTCTTGGTTTAAGGTTTGTATAAAACCGAACCAAGTCGAGAATCAAGCCTTCTAAAATAAATAAATAAATATATTCATTTATTATGAATTGTTTTTGGAGCTAGGACATATATAAATGTCTTCTTTTTGGAGAAATCAAGAGAGCTATTATTGCCACACCAACTTTTATTAAAATCACATCAATTCCCATATAAACCACCAAAGAATTGCAAATAGCTGGCATGTCGTTAATAAAAATTGGTGTGGCAATAACAACACTCTAAATTAATAAAAAAAATTATGAATAAACTAATGGTTTACTGTATGAAATTTTATGTTTATTATTTATTTATTTTGTTAAAAATATGTTGTTTCCAACTAAGTTTATAGGATGTTGGAAACTCATAAAATCAATTTAGTCTGGTTTGGGTTAATTTGGTTCTATTGGCATTTCGGTTTGTTTCTAGTTCTTATTTATTGGAATCGACCTATGTTGGATCGATTTAGCCACAAACTGAACCGAGTTGCACCCTACATCAAACCATAGTCTAGCCATTTTTTTATAATTCGGATCCAGTACAAGGATCCAAACCCGTTAAATTCGGGGTTTCGGATCCCATTTTATGCTCTAGATTAGGAAGAAATTAATTCTTCCACGTACATCTCACGTGTCCGACTGATTATTCTCCCCTGTTTTCCCTCCTAAGCATTTCTTACGAATTGATGCTCGACGTTGGAAGCAGAGAGATTGCGCACAAGTGTTGGTAGAAAAAGAATGGCGTCGACCTCGGCTGCTCGTGGTGATGGAGGAGTTTCGAGAATCAGAAACGCATCTTCTACCCTTTACTCCGAAAACCAGTCCCTCATCACTGTAACTCTCTCTCTCTCTCTCTCTCTCTCTAGTACATTTTTTTTTATTTATAAATTTATTGAACACCAACTGTTTGTTGTAGGAAATTCGGAAATTTTTGTCTGTGGCAAAGGGAATTGCGGTGGATTTAGAGAAAGATGGACAGTCCCAAATGGTAATCATTCCGATCAAACCCTAATGGCGAATCCTTGCAATTTTGGTTGTTGTTTGTTTAATTATGGATATTTTTAAATATTACATGCCCACTTAAATAATTAGTAATTTTAGTAGTTATTGTTAAGATTTCTATGCAGCGGAGTCTAAATTTTCTTGAGCTTTTATTATTGCGGACACATAAAACAAAGAGAAGCACGTCACACGCTATACCACACGTAGAAGATGGAGGAGAGAGCAATAAAATAATATAAAACTTTATTATCTCTAAAGAAAAATTCAGCACACATACTAACTCATGGCTATAGGTGTCTTCGTATCGAAAACAAATTAAACTCCTATCTCAACTAGAATTCTTAAAATGATCTAGTTCTATAAAACAATCATAATCTAACGCAAATAAAATCCCAATCTAACTCTATTTAATTAAAAACAATCCTAATTTAACACAAATAGAATCCTAATATAACTTAAAGTTTAATCTAATCTAGGAATCATTCCACCGATCCAATAGTTGTAGGTCAGTGATGACTCTAACACTCTTCCTCAGCGCCGACTCTTTATTCATAATGCCAAGTTGCTATTGAAATTTAGAGAACTTCGGAAAAGAAAATTCCTTTGAGAAAATGTCCGCCGTCTGTTCTTCTGTATTAACTGGGAGAAGACTGATATCACCTTTTAGTACCTTCTCTCTAATGAAATGATGATGCACTTCAATGTGCTTCGTACGAGCATGAAACACTGGATTTTTCATCGAATCGCTTTCATTGTCGCAGTATAGTTCAATTGAATAGTTATTCTGTTGCTTGATGTTTGACATCAATTGCATGAGCCATTCACATTCTTGTGTTGCCATAGTTGTTGCTTTGTATTTTGCTTCGGTCGTCAAAAGTGATACTGTTGGTTGTCTTTTCCTACACCAAGATGTTGTTCCCGAACTCAAGCTGAATGCATATCCAGTAGTTGATCTGCGTGTTGATAAATCACCTGCGTAATCTGCATCACAGTACCCAACTACTTCATATGAGACTCCTTTTTCATAAAGAATCCTAAAATCAACTGTGCCTTTTACATATCATAAGATGCGCCGAATTGCTTCCAAGTATGGCTTCCTCAGATTTTGCATTAATCTGCTTATCATTCCAACTTCATAAGCAATATATGGTCGTGTCAGCGTTAAATAAATTAAGCTTCTAACTAACTGTCGATCCATGGTTCCATCCTCCAGTAGCTCTCCCACATCACTTTCCAACTTGCTATTTATTTCTGTTGGGGTTGAGATTGACTTGCAGTTTACCATCCCAAACTTGTCTAGCAAGTCTGTAGAATACTTCTTTTGGCACAAGAACACTCCATTATCACATCGATCTACTTCTAAACCAAGGAAGTGTCTGAGCTCCTTAAACTCCTTCATCTCAAACCTCACTGAAAAACTATCACGAATTAATATAACTTCCTTTGTGTCATCTCCAGTAATGATGAGATCATTCACGTAGATTGACACAATGGTAATCTACCCATTTTGTTGCTTGACAAATAGGCTCGAATCTACTAGCGCCACTACGTAACCACTAAAAACTAAAAATTCTGCAATCTTGCCGTACCAAACTTGTGATGCTTGTTTCAAACCATAAAGAGCTTTTCGTAACTTACAGACATGGTCTAGTTTCTGTTGGTCCTCAAATCCATGTAGTTGCTCCATAAATATCTCTTTATCAATCTCTCCGTGCAAAAATGCATTCTTAACATCCAATTGCCAAAGCTTCCACCCTTTAGTTGTTGCAATTGCAATCAACACACGTATAAAAGTGATTTTTGCAACTAAACTGAATGTTTCGTCAAAGTCAATTCCATATTGTTGACTAAATCCGCGTGCCACTAAATGTGCCTTGTAACGATCTATTGTTCCATTTGACAGTCTCTTCACCTTGTACACCCAATTACATGTAACTAGTTTTACTCCTTGAGGACGTGAGACCAATTCTCATGTTTCATTCTTGATCAAGGCAGTGAACTCTTCACCCATTGTGATTTTTCACTCATTAACTCCTTCTGCTGCTTCAAAAGAAGTCGGTTCCTCTATGTTGTGGGCTTCCAAGTTGTACAATAAATTTTCTCTCCTATAATGATTTCTGCAAAAGCACTATCTGTGTATTTGAGGTCAGGTCTTATACGTGAAGATCTCCAAGGCTTCAGTTTTGCATCTCCCTCCACGGTCTCAAGCTGTAAAAGACGTTTTTCTTCTGATGTCATGTTCTTTGGTGAACTGATTCCAATTTTCCAAGGGTCATTACGACTTCTTGGAGAACTTTCGGGCTCAACAGCATTACCAACCTTTGTCACTAGAGTGCCTGATCAACCTCCCCCTACTTTGATTCATCTTTATTGAGATAAATTTGAACTTCATCTTCAAACTCTAACGAATCTGGTAACAAAATATTGTCGTTTGATCTCCATGATGATGCTTCATCGAAGATTACATCCTGTGAGACATAGATCTTCCCTGTTGACGAATCACAACACCTCCAACCTTTTCTCTTGGAATCGTAACCCACAAAGATGCACCTCAACGCCCTTTTATTAAGTTTTGTTCGTAGATTTTTTGTAAAAAAAAAAACTTAACAAACACACCCAAAAACACGGAGATGTTTTACTATTGGTTTCTGTCCAAGTAGTTTCTTGTGCAGAGATAGAAACCCGAGCCAAAGTTGCAGCAGCCGATTGATCACATACATTGCTGTTGTCATTGACTCAACCCAAAATTGTGGTTGCACGTTTTTAGAGTGTAACATGCATCGACACGTGTTACCTAAATGTCAATTCTTCCGTTCAGTTACTTCGTTCTGTTGTGGCGTATTTACACAAGTGAGTTTCCTTCTAATTTTGTGTTGTTTCAAGTACTCGTTGAACTCCTCTGAGGTATATTCTCCACCATTGTTGGACCGTATACAACAAATGTTATGCCCGACCAATGTCTTTGCCTCCACATGAAATTCCTTGAACTTCTTGAATGCTTTAAATATTTCTTTTAAGAAGTACGCCCAAACATACCTTGAGAAGTGGTCGATGAAAATGATCATGTAGCGTTTTTCACTTATTGACGAGTACTTCACCTTACCAAATACATTAGTGTGTACTAGCTCCAATGGTTCTTTCGACTGAAACTTTGATTCTTCAAAAGGCAGTCGATGCGCTTTTCCGAACTGAAATCCTGCACATAGTATGTCTAAATGAAAATCAAGCTTTGGAAGTCCTCTGACAAATTCAGGTTTCGCCATCTTATGGAGCTTTTTGTATCCCGCATGCCCTAACCAACCATGCCAAAGGTTCGGTGTCTTCCACAATGATAACATGACTTTTTAATCTGCTTATCCTGTGCCTTTTTGTCATTCTTTCCGTTGATGTTGGTATCACCCCCGTTCTTTAATCCACTTTTGTTGCAATTCGATTAAAATTTGCTTCGTCACTTACTTTTGGAATCTTTAGAAAACATGGGTTCTTCCTTGTCTTTAGTCTTCAAGGTACCGGTTTTGACAAGCACCATCTCGTGACTAATGAGCAAATTTTCTAACTCATCCACAAAAGGTTGTGTCGCCCACTCGGCAATAGCCGCCACGTATGCCGCATACTCTAGCCAGAGACCGTTGATCAAGAGTCTCCTCATCTTGGCATTCGAGATTTTATTCTCTGGATCCAACATGGACAATTCCCTGCACACAGTCTCCATGCGAAGGAAATACTCTACCATCGAAAGTTTTCCTTGTTCTAGACTTCCAATTTCCTTTTCTAATAGTTGAAGGCAATGTGTGTTTTTCTTTGAGAATAGACCTGCAAAAATATCACACGCCTCTTTTGGTGTTTTCACATTCGAAATACGAATTAGCATGTCGTTATCCATGGATTGCTTTAGTGCATAGAGAGCTCTACCCACCTTGGCATTCCACTTTGTTTTCGATGTAGGGTCTTCTGGTGGCACCATGTTGTCTCCACACATCATGTCCCAGAGCTCGTGACCCATCATATACGATTCCTTATACATGATTTCCATAAACCATAGTTGGAGTTGTTGAGTTTTCACAAAAATGAGAAACCCGAGTCACCAGTCATCTTCTTCAATAAAATCGTTGCGTAGCCGTGCCGAAAACTCTCCCAATGAATCGTCCCGTTCTGATACCAATTGTTAAGATTTCTATGCAGCGGAGTCGAAATTTTCTTGAGCTTATATTATTGCGGACATATAAAACAAAAAGAAGGACATCACTCACTACACCACATGTAGAAGATGGAGGGGAGAAGTTGGGAGAGAACAATAAAATAATATAAAACTTTATTATCTCTAAAGTGAAATTCAGCACACATACCAACTCATGGCTATGGGTGTCTTTACATAGAAAACAAATTAAACTCCTATATCAACTAGAATTCTTAAAATAATCTAACTCTATAAAAACAATCTAACTCTATAAAAACAATCCTAATCTAACACAAATAAAATCCTAATCTAATTCTATTTAATTAAAAACAATCCTAATCTAACACAAATAGAATCCTAATCTAACTCTATTTAATTAAAAAACAATCATAATCTAACACAAATAGATTCCTAATATAACTTAAAGTTTAATCTAATCTAGGAATCATTCCACCGATCCAATAGTTGTAGGTCGGTGATGCCTGTAACAGTTATTAGATTGGATATTTAGTATCTTGTCTAATGGGATTGAATTGATTTGAATTAGGGGTTTTAGATTTTTAATTGAAGAAATAATTGGGAGAAGTACATTAGGAGGTTTTACCCGTTGGAAGAGGCGAGATGTAAAGAGTAATGCCCTTGAAGTGATTACTTTCGTTATGTCAGGTCTATTATACATAAGGATGGAAAGATTGGATGGTTAAAGTTGAGGTGCACTTCTAGAGTGTTATGTGACAGACACTTATGATCAAATTAAAAAGAAAATTTTATGAGATGGTAGTAAGATCAACTATGCTTGTGAAGCTGAATGTTGGGCGCTAAGAAGTATCGTGTTAATAAATTGAGTGTAATAGAGATGAGGATGTTGAAATGGATAAGTGAAAAGACTAGAAAAGATAAAGTTAGAAATGATAGCTTTCAGGAAAATGTAGTAGTTATACTAGGAGATAAATTAAGAGAAAGTCAATGGAGATGGTTTGGGAGTGTTTAGCCAAGGCTGATTGTAGCCTTAATTAGAAATATTCAAGTTGAAGGTTTAAAGAGAGAAAAGATGATCCATAAAAAGGTTTATGGATTTAGTAAAAATAAATGTGAAGTTATGAACCCACTTTCAATAATAGAAGACTTGGCTCTGGATAAGGTGAAACAAAGGAACATGATTGTTTTGCCGACCATAAATTTTTGGGGATAAGACTTTGTTGTTTTTGAAGAATTGGTTATGCCATAATGGTTTCTTGGCAGAATAAATCCACAGATGTATAATCATCTCTGAAAGAATGGTTGCCAAACGAGGCCTAAAATTATATTAGTTTTTCTTATTTTCAAGTTTATAACGTGATCCCAACCACCATTGATCTATTAGTAAACTAGTTACATCACATGCCTACTTTTAATCACTACAACAAAGGGATGTTATGGATCCGTGAACCATCATCAAGGTTGCTAAGTTACTACCATGCATCACGACACTTCATGGCATGCCAATGTTACCTTAGCACTTCCAATTTTCAAGTTTTTTTGTTTTTCTAGCACGACATAACACTCCATGGCACTTGCCATACATATGGTGGGACAATTTCCCCTAATTTTGAATTAACATCAAGAGTGTTGTTCCCAAATCTTAGGTTCAAACCCCCTTAAACCCGACTTCACTTGCCAACCACTAACCCTTTACATATAAAAAAAAGTTTAACTACAAAAAAAAACTAAGATTGTGGATGATGTAGTCTAGTAACTTGGATAGCATCCCAATGTTATCTTGGCACTTTTGATTTTCAAGTAGTTGCCATGTCGTCCTGACACAACATTGCATGGCACTTTTCATACACATGGTTGATCCAATTTTCCCGAGTTAGGGTCAACATCAAGAGTGTGGATCATAATTTATGTTTACCTATTAAAAGAAAAGAACTTAAGAGTGTGGATATCATATTCTGGTATCTTGGGGAGCATCCAACTCAAAGTTTCCGTCATATGCCTCAAATTTTTTTTTTATACCACTTAGAATGATATGTTATGTTGCAAGTTAATATTTTATGGCCGTGCCACCAAAGTGGAATATCTGGAGATGGTCATATCGAACATGTTGACACTTAATACTCATGTCATATGTCAAGGTAACACTATTGTTGACCCAATCCAACTTGTTGACCATTCAATGGTAACATTGATCCTTAAGTAATCCAACCATTAAAAAAGATCTCTGACAGGACGAGAGAGAATAAGAAATTTTTGATAGAAACAATACAGTTAATACATGAGACTTCAAGGAATGTTTCCTATTAATAAGGAAATGCTCAAAAAGAGTGAAGTAATGTTCAACCATCTTTTAGAGATGTTTCCATGTTCTTCTGAAGAGAGTCCAACCATATGAAGTGATAACTATCCAAAGCTTTCCTTAGTAGGAAGAAATCGATATTGTCAAGATCATCAAAGATGACAATACTCAACTCAAGATTGATGACATTTTAACAATTAAGAACCCTCATTTTTCTTTGCTTTATTCAAGATTGTTAATGTATGGTAATTTTGAATGACATTCAACAATTGCCTTTGTGTTCCATATTGACTTTGAGGTGTATGTTATCTTTTAGAAGCACCAAGACAGAGACATGCAAATATGCAATATCAGAGAGTTGTTGACCGTGTTTTTTTTTTTCTGATAAGTATAGAATTTTATTGATAAGGGGACAAGAAGTCCACAAAAACAATACAACAAGAAGCAGACAGCAAAGCAAAAAGCAACAAAATCACTCCCTAATTACATTTCCCTATCTAAACATAAAGTTTTCAAAAAAGAAGCCCCTAAACTCCTTGAGCATGTTGTTGCAAGCAGATCATTGTTGACTACATGAGAAAAGTGCCAACAAAACACATATTAAAATGGATATGCTTGCTTTGAACACATTCTGGGATCTTGGTAGTTGAGACGTTGAGGTGAGGTTGTTTTCAAGAGGGGTGGAATGTTAGGATGCCGTTTTCAAGAGTGATGGAATGTAGGTACCTTAGTATTAGTATTAAAGAGTAAAACAATATTATAGGGAGAGTTATACAATAATGGGTTAATTGTTCAATTTAGAGATTAAGGCTTGGATTAGGAATTTGATTTGGATTTGGATTGTGGTGAATATATACAATTTTTGGTTTTTGAATTGATATAAAATACGCATTGTTTTTTCATGTAAAAAATCAATCAAGAATTTTCTGCATTTTCTTGAAAATTCTAGGAGGTCCCAAACCCTCGAAGTTGGTCCTTACTTTTCATCTTTTGTCTCTGTATTATATGATTTACAGTCACTAGGAATCTATGTTCCTAATAGTTTTTTATCAGTGCAGGTGAAAGAACTTGAAGATGGTGTCATTGAGTTGTTGGCAGCATGTGATGATTGCACAAATTTCTCTTCAGCAATTGAATCTGTTGGAAACAATTATCAACCTGGAGAAGAGGTGCTTTTCTCTCTCTCTCTCTCTATATATATATATATATATATATATGATTTTAGTATTTTTATTTCTTTCTATGTGCCCTAATGTTTTTTTTCTTCTATCTTTTGGTTTGGGTTTTGAATTTTAGTTGACAGATTTTAAGAAGTTATTTGAGGAGGAAGTCGCAAAGCTCAAAGCTGGTTTGCCTTCGGTTCCACAGAACCTTCCATTTTTACGACAATTCAAGGAAGCTATCTGGGTATGCTTCTTATTAGTTTTCAAATTCTTGTTTCCTGCTTCAAATGACTGACGATGTTCACCGGACTTTGCTTTTGTTAGCTGCTCGTTACCATTTCTCTTAATTATTTATCATCAAAAGCAGTTATCTTGTTTGTGGAAATTTTTAGACTCAAAACCGTTATTAGATTCTTGTTCACTCAACATGACGTGTTATAATTCTTCATTTATCATTAATTAAATTCCTAGCAACTCGTTGGAATTCTGAATTTAGTAAGAGCCTGTTTGAAAGCACAAATTATCCAATTCTGATCACTATTGTGAAAATCCTGCCTTGACACTGGTGTTTATATCCTGATTCCAATATGCATCCCTCACCCCCCCCCCCCCCCCCCCCCCTGAGCCCACACACACACACCCCCCACTTATATTTATCAAATAAAATAAACAAGCCTATTACACTGGTATTGATCCCTGAATACAACACAAGCACACCTTTCGAATTGGTGTTGATCCCCGAAATGTGATACATAAGCACTCCTATGGGGTTGATGTTTATCTCCAGACTCCAAGCTCACATTTTTGGTTTAGCTTTGATTCCCTAATTTCAACAAATTCACACAAATACTGATTTCTTGAATGCTAGTTAAATCTCTCAAGAGAGTTTTAGTAAAGCATTTTTGACGGATGAATACTGGCCAATTTGGTTAACATGGATTACACAAGAGAGAATATTGGAAGCAGCATATGCAGTCTTTCTCTGATTTGAACCTATTTATATCTCAGAATCTGCCTATACTTCGTCTCACTTCGGAGTTGTTTAGGTAACTTTCTGTTGTTTGAAAGGCTAAGGTTGGTTCAATAATTTATCTTCCTTGCCTTGTGCATCTATTGTCCGAGCCTTTGTATATACCACTCTTGAATTCCTACTGCTTAAATACAATAAGCAGTTGTAATCGTCAATTTCTAGTGCATTAGGTTATTTCATATCAGATTGTGTAGCTCATTCTCTTTTATGCTTTTGTTGACAAAACTATGTATTACTTTTATATTTCATTTACTACTAGACATGCCCTAGTTCTTTTTTCATATATTCATCTCTGATCTCTTTGTTATTGCAGTTTGCATACTTTTTTTTTTTTTAAGTATAAGATTTTATAAATATCAAAAGAGAATACAAAGGATGCTGAGGAGGCCCCCAAGCAAGAAAGCATAAAAAAACAAGAAACAAACAGTTACAAATTACAAAGGCAATCCCATCTAAACACCGAAGAACTCCTTATGAAGCTTGGCCCAAATGAACATTAACCCAAGAACCTCCATGAACACGGAATGCTCATTACCCTCTTTTCCATGGAACACCCTGTTATTCCTCTCTTTCCAAAGCCCCCAAGCAATGGCCGAAGGAAGAATAGTCCACAAAAGTCTACTTCTATGGGAGAAGATATTATAAGACCACCCCTCAAGCATCATCAAGAAGGTATTAGGAAGAACCCAATGCATTTGGAACCGATGAAAGACAGAAACCCAAATACCACGGGAGAATGAGCAATGAAGGAAGATATGATCCACGGATTCTACTGTCTCTCATACAAAGAGGGCAACAGTTGAGAGTAATCCACCCACGGATAATCAGATTATCCAAAGTAAGATTCCTGCCCAGGGAGGCTAGCCAAACAAAGAAAGAAACCTTAGGAGGGACCAAGGTAGACCAAATGAGAGAAACCTTGCAAACTATATTTGACACTTGGCATTTTCATTACTTTATCATTATTTTTTTTTTTCTTTTTCATTTTAGACAATGGAATGGACTAACTGTATTTGTTCAGCCTAACCCCAGATATTTGGGATAAGCTTCAATGACAAAATTCTCATTACTTTTGTACAGAATGTTCACCATGCAGGTCAACCAATGCCAGGTGAAGAGCAAGAAGACATTGTAATGACCAGTACTCAGAATAACATTTTGAATATCACATGCCCATTAAGTGGAAAACCTGTTATTGAATTAGCAGATCCAGTGCGAAGGTATTATTTGGATTCGTTCTGCGCCCCCCCCCCCCCCCCCCCCCCCCCCCCCCCCCCCCCAACACACACACATTACAGGATTTCTGGGATTTTTTTAGGGAAATAACGGGTTTTTTCTGTTAGCCAACTGTAAAATCACTGGGCAGATGTGGTGGATGAATTGTGGAAAATAGTTCTGTAATGCCTTGATCAAGAAAGAAAAAACGTTTTTTTTTTTTTTTTTTGAAAGATAAACAATATATTTTAAATAAGAACGAAGATTAGCCCTCTGGCCTACAAACTGAATCCCATCTAAATAAATCTTCAAAGAGACACACTTAAATTCCTCATACAACTTGCCCCATGAAAATAAAATACCCACGATGAACCAATTACTCCTAATGCACAATAGATTTTAGATACGCTTACGGTTCACACCCTCTGTGCAAGCTATGACGTGTGATTTCTTGCAAATATATATTGTTGTGTCAGTACAAGCGTAGTTTAGTTAGCCTTACTTTATCCTCTTATTTTCTGATATATTTTGATGAGCTTCTGATTGGTACGAATGAATCTTTGTATAAGTTAATGAGGCAGTCACAGATTGAGAACTTTATTTTTTTGTTTCTAGTCTCCACTTCTTTTCATGTAAACTACGCCTAGAATTTACTTAGAGACTTAATGTTGCCAAATAATTTGTTAATGGCATGGTGGGAGTCGTTGATCTGTCCAAGGGTACTCACTGAGTTTGGGTTTCTTCCCCATCCTACCCGGCACGAAATGGCTACTTTGTGATATTTGTCTTGAATTTGGTTCGACATATATGGTTATGGACTTCATCCAATTCTTTGACAAGAGATTCACAAAAATCTACTTAGTGCTACCAAATTGGTCTTCAAACAACAAAAAGTAACAAATTTTATTCTTGAGTTGGCTGAAGTAGGGGTATTTCAACCATATTGGTCGCTTAAAAAACTAATATTTTCAGGTATGGCGTGTATCTGTAAATGTATTGGCTTGCATTATGTGTAATCTCCAGTTTGAAGAAAAATTAAAAGTTGTTAAAAGATAATAAAAAAAAAAGCCGAGATAAAAAACTGTTGTTTGTAAGTTGTTAAGGCATGCATATGTGCACAAATTTATCCGTAAAAGTCCAATATTGGGGTATGCTCATGAAAAGTAGGTCTATTTTATTGACTATTATCGATCCCCATTGCATTGGTCTCTATTTTTAAGTTTTTGACCACTCTATTTTCTTTTCTTCAGTATGGATTGTAAGCATATTTATGAAAAGGAGGCAGTGATGCACTACATAAGAACAAAGATTGCATGCCCTCGATGCCCGGTAGCAGGTAATTATTGATCCCTTTCAATTCTAACTTCACTTGTTTTTTTTTTTTTTTCCTACTTGTCTTATCCTTCACCTATGTTTTTTTTCTACTCAGGTTGTCCCAAAATACTGCAAGCAGGAAGAGTTGTATGTGACGTCTTATTGCATATTGAGATTGACGAATTGCGTTCGATGAATAACCAAAATGCACGGCCGACCGTCGTGGAAGATGTCACTGAGCTCGATGAACAAGACTGAAGTATGTCTTACAAATTACCGTTCAAGGAGTGTGTACAGTCCACCGACTCTTCTTTTTGAACAATTTACTATGTTTTACCGGTTGAAGAATGCAATATCTTTTTTGTTTCATTAATTTTCCATGGAGCCAACATCAGTGATATCTATTGTTGACCGATGTTTCATTTTGTTTCGGGATGGTTTGGCAGAACCTTCCGATTTCAGCTGAGACTGAATCGAAGCAATGCCTCTGAATGTTTTGGATTATCTCGGAATATTTTGGAATGTCTCATGATGGCTTAATCGAGACTGTCATGGTTTTTCTTTTAAACTGATTTCCTCGGAATAGTTGAATTTTGCATTTATATGTTGAGACACTGGAACCTGGCCCTTTAGATATACTCTTGAGGCAATTGTCAAGTATTGTCATCACCAAAACCCTAGGTCGAAGGCGAAGATTTTTGGGGGAAAACTAGGGGTTGAGGAGGAGGGTATTTTGATCATTTTTTTTAGTGTCTCATCGAAGAAACGAGGAGGGGTTTGTCATCACTTTGAAAATTCAGATGTATTTCAAGTATTCACCAACATTGGGAAGTGTTTATCTAAACTACCCATTTTAACCTTGGGTCGGTGGGATCCAATAGTAGGTTGTGTTTAATACCCAGTATGACTGTATGAGCAATATTTCCTCGGGGCCTTCATCACCCGCGAGGGCACTCCCTCACTTACCTGGTATGTGTGATGTGCGGGCATTGCATGTGCCCGGGGAGGGACCCATATGCCATGGCTCATCCGGTCCCCCTAGTTGGATGTAAGTCTGGACACCCCGTTATAAATAAAAAATAAAAAACTACCCATTTTAAAAATGTTACAGATTAATATGATTCATTCTAGCAAGTTATGTTAAGAAGTTCTCTTCGAGATCTTTACAACAACATTTATATCAAATATTTTGTTCATATATAAAAGAGATTTACCGGCAGATCTATCTGTTGCAATTTTATTACAAACTCCCTTACTTTATCAAGTTGGTTACCTGAGCAAACCTTGCTTTATAAATTAGGCTACTATAACTAACTTAGTAAGTTTTCAAATCTTATTAAGGGTTGTTTGCCCCATAGATTATCATCAAATTAGAAATCCAAAACCTTTTAGATTTCATGGAAAAACTCATATTCAAAAGAAAAAAAGCTTTAGAAAAAAAAAAAAATTAGCTTATTTGTTGATGTTGAAAATGGATGACTATCGAACTCTTAAATTTAAAACTAAAATTCAATGGTGAAAATTAACCTTTTTTTTCCAATTTTTTTTAAAGTTCCTAGAATTTATCTTTTATAACACTATGACATCAAATCGTGCTTTTGGATGACACAAATTCATGCGGTTAGAATCCACTCCTATGTATGTTAAATGACAAATTAATCCCATAAATTTGAATTTTATGACGTGTGTAGGGTTTGGTGGGTAGCAAACTTGATTTTTTACTAATGTATATAAAAGTAATATAATTATTTTGTCCATTCATTTACACTTTTATTATAATCATTAAGAAAAACAATATCATTACTTAAGCATCAGGTGTGCATTCCCCCTCTTATCTTTAATTATTGGTTCTTTTCTAACACCTTGTATCTAACCAATGTAGTTGACTCCATATATATATATATATATATATATATATATATATATATATATATATATCTAATAGATATATTTGTTAGGCATGACTTGGTAGCTTTTTAGATAACATTCATGTTTTTCTTATGTTAGATCCTAACCATCCAAAATTGGAGTTGAAGTGCATGTATGGTCATCAATCAAAGTTGTCCAAACATTAGCTAATCTTACCCATTTATTCAATTGTGGACGGTTCATGATGTGATTTTGGTTCTGATTGGCTTACTTAGTGTGTGTTTGGTACACTTCTAAAGTTTGAATAGAGGTGGTCCACCTTTAAAATTCAGACTTCAGAAGTTTTATTACTATTTGTTTCATTTCAGATTTCAATCTTAAGAACCAAAATTCAGAACTTTTGATTAAGTAACGGGAGAACGCTAGATGAAACTTCTGAATTCTAAATTATTATTTTTTTTCTAAAATACCCTCCTCAAAATACTAATTTCTATCACCCATCTCTTCTTTATACAAACCTTAAAGCCCTTATTTTTAACTTGTCTACTTTTCCTTTCTCTTCTACTTCTTCTTCTTTTACAACTGTGCTGTCAAGGTATCTCCACTTTTCCTTCTGATTAAGTAGTTCACATTTCAATCCATTTTTCCTTTTGATTTTGTTTGTTAAATTTGTAGGTAGATCACATCACTTTACGTGATCAGATTGCAATTAAATTAGAAAATGCATGATTGTTTATTGTTTGAGTATTACCTTGTTAGAATATAATTTTTCAAGTATGAAATTAATTTGAAAACAATACTTTTGGAGTTTTTGATTTATTAGAAATTGAAATTAGATGTGTGGATGGTTTCATTATGCATAACATGTTATGTTTTTCGGTTAACAATTTATTAGAATTACAAAAGGGTAATATTGTCAAAATGACCATCATGGTTAAAAATTATGTTTGTAACCAGAAACTTTTAAAAATGATAAACAAACAATTTTTTCAGAACAAGACTTCAGATTCCAGATTTCAGAAAACAGAAATTAGACTTCAGACTTTAGAAGTATGACCAAACCTACCCTTAATTGGATGGTTAAGATGTTATCCAGATGAAGGTTCTTAATCTCTTAATTCAATTCTTAACTATCTTATTGATTTGACTTGGGTTAGGGTTTCATCATTTAGATCAGACCTGATTATTACTTGGGGGCGATTCTAACTGGACACATTAGTACCTAATTTTGTTTACTTGTTAAAATTGGAAAAAGAAAAATGTTGAATTAATAAACAATCTTATTGAATCTAAGAAGATGAAAAGTTCACTTTTTGGATGGAAACTAGTTGACCATTTAAAAAAAAAATGAAAAAAAAATGAAAAATTATCAATTTTTTAATTTTATTTTTGGGCATGTATCTCTGGGCTTGGCCCACTCCATAGACCTTGGTCTTGTCTAAGGACTAGTCTTAGGGCACGTGCAACGCTTGCACCAGGTAAGTTAAGGTGCGCCCTCGCGCGTGGCCCCTAAGGAATTAATGCTCATATTGGGTATTGAACTCACAACCCATGAATATTAACTGCTTATTGGTCCGAAATTACCATTGAGACAACCCTTCGGGGTTAACAAAAAAATAAAAAAAATTCAATTAATTATCAAAAAATAATAAATTGAAATTTTTTTTTTGATTTAACATGTTAGACTCTTCAACATGCTTTCATATATTTTCAAATACCAAAAACTAGTTCAAATCCATGTTATTGGATTTGTTCTTAGTAAATTGTATTGCAAATTGGTACAAAGGGACTACCTTGTGATTTAGCTTGTACCATGTTGGTGGAAACAACAAACCCTTGCTATCACCCTATTTTAGGTCAATAGCATATGCTCCCTATGTTTTGATCAATATCAGAGATATTGACGTGTTTTCATATTGACGATAAGAAGCCTTGACTTATAAATCTTCTTGTTTGAAACTACTATGGTTTTATGGGGTTGAAAATGTCTCACTCTGTACAATAAAGTAAGGTCTATACTCTATACTATCCCATTTTATTGTCTGTCCTCTTTGTCTCATTTAATTTTATTGTCTTTCTTTTCTTCTCTTCTCTTTTTCAATAATATCTTCTAATTTTACTATATTTTCTCTTTTACCCCTTAATCAATATGAATCAAGTTAATTCTAGAATAACGAAGCATAAATCATCAACCCTACTTCAAAATAAACAAGGGAAAATTACTTAAAGGATTCTAGCGGAGGGATTTATTTTTATATTGTCCTTAAGTTTTGCGTGGTAGTTTGGTAAGACATTTAATAAATTTTTTATTTCTTAATGGTCCCTCATTATTGGCGAATTCATCACTTTTTTATTTACTGTCGAATGCACCACTTTTTTATTTATTGTCAAACTCGACACTTTTTTATTTAGTATTGAGTTCACAATTTTTACTGTCAATCTCACCATTATTTATTGTTGCGTTCACCACTTTTTATTTATTGTTGATCTCAATGTTTTTTATTTGTTGTAGAATTCACCATTTTTTATTTAAAAAGTGGTGAACTCGGTATTGGTAAAACTCATATATTTTCAATTTTCAAGTTTTTTAGACTAAAATACATAGAAAGATCGACTAAAAACTTGATACAACGACTTGTTTAGATGATTTCAACCTAAAAGAACCATCCTTGGTTGATTTTGATTCAAAAACTAAGAAAAAAGTGAAAAAATCCTAATTTTTTACACACATCTTAAAAATGTTTAAAAAAAGCCTTGAAAATTGCTTCTTCTTCCTTCTTAAATCATTTTCGATGGAATGGAGTCTCTGAAACTTGATTGAAATGTCAAAAATATAAATTTTTTTGGATGAAAATAATGAGTTCAAACGATTAGGGCATTTAATCATGAGAAATGTGGGAGATGAGATTGTGGACTATTAAAAAAAGAAGTAAAGTTAACTAAATGGTCAATTGGATTATTAAAAGACCATCATAAACTTAGGGATTATTTTAAAAAAAAATTCCTCCACCAAGCACTTTTAAGTAATTTTCCCAATGAATAAATTAGTGCAACAAATAACATAGGTCCAAAACCAATCTTGAAAACCAACCATGATTCCCATCTCTTTCTAATTAATTTTTAGTTGGAATATTCTTTTAATGAAAACAATCAATTTCATGAAGAAAAAAAAAAAATCTAAATTTAAAGTGTAATGATTTTGTAACTCAACCTGACAGAGTAACTCAAAAATTCAATTGACGTGTACCCTACAAGAATCATAGATTTCCCCCCATACACAACCACACATCCCCATAAAACATGTGCAATTGTGTATCTCGCGGGAAATTTTTTACAATTCTTGCATCCACCATGTTAATGTGTTTTTGAGTTACAAAATCAACGCTCAAATCTAAAATCAAACAAAATTGAGATACAAATTTTCATAATTTTTTTTTTCTCAACTTAAAAAATACTAGCCCTAATTACATTTTTAAGGCAACTGCTGGGGGGAAAAATAAAAAAAAAAACCCTAGCCCCCTATACCTATAAACAACATCATTCCAAAACTGATATTTTGTAGCCGTTGTCACACGCATACACAACACCACTCTTTCTATCAGCTATAACGTTTGGTGGGAAAACGGAAAGAAACAAAAAAAATAAAAAAACCCAAAACCCCTATACCTATAAATACTCAAAAATACTTGTTCAAGACGAGATTTTAGTTTTCTTCTCTACTTATTACAGCTTTGCTTCCGCCCTAGTCTTCGCGAAACCCACAAGATCCGAAACAAACAGATCGATTTCTAGGCTTTCGTTCGTCTTCTTCTATCTGCAACGATCGATCGATCGATCGAAAAATATCGAAAAAAAATCTAGGTCAGTTTTGATTTCTATCTTCGTTTCTTGAGTCTTTAATCCAACAATCAATCGATCAAAACTTCTCTCTTTGTATCTCTATCTTTGTTTATTTTATTTTTTTGTCTCTGTTTCTGTTTCTTGTCATGAGAGTGTCTCAGTATTCACCCGTTTCTCCGGAAAAAGCTCGTAACCGAAGGAATCCGAATCGATCGTCTTCGTCTGGGTCTGATCGATTTCGGACTCGGAAGAAGCAGAAGAGACTTGATAACATATGTGAGAAGGAGTATACTAGGAATCGAGTGATTGAAGTTGAATCAAATAGAGAGAATAATGGAGGAGGTTCGGGGAGTGTTGATTTGGGACCTGAATTGCTTCGTCGAAGCTCTCGTGTTAGGAGAGCACCGGTTGTACTTGATGCATCACCGTCACCTGTGAAGAAAAGACGGAAAATCGATAATAGTGGGGTGAGTTTGAGTAAGAAGAATGATGGGTTTGTTGAGAGGAAAGATGGGGAGGAACGATTGGAGAAGCCTTTGCAGGTTTCGAATTACGATGAGTCAGAGGAACAGGGCAGTTGGAGATTGAGGCTCAGATCTAGGGTTGACAATGCTAGTTTAGCGTTGAAGAAAAAGGGGTCGTCTCCCCATGGTAAAAGGAAGCTTTTTGATGAGTCCGATGGGATTAGAGAAGAATTGAAGGCGATGGACGGAGAAATTGGTGATAAGAGAGAAGGATATGAGAAGGGAAAGTCAACCCTAGCGAAGTCGAAGAGCGTTTCAGGTAGTGGTAACGCTAAAGGATCGGTAGGTGCTAAGAAGGAAGATCAATCAATTGGGTTGTCTAACGGAAATGAAGATGAAAACGAGACGAATGTGGAAGAGATGTTATTGCACTCAGATGAGGAAGACGGTGTGCTCTTGACAAGTGCAACGGATGATGGAAATGATAGGGTGGTTGTTGATGATAGTTCAATACAAGTAATTGAGACAGGGGAGAGCAAAATGGTGGATAACTTACGGTTGGACGAGGAGCAGAGTGGGAGTAAGGGTTTGGAGGCATTGGAGCAAAGTGATAGGCTGCTAGAGCAATCCGAACATGAGAAAGGAGGAAATTGTTTGGATATCAATACCGTGGTAGCAGACGGAGGATCTCATGGCAGCAACAATGCCCACCATAACAAGCTTGTCTGCAAACCTTCCGAAGATGAGAATGTTATAAAGGTGGTTGAGTCGAAACAGTTCTCAACTAGTACACTTGACAAGCCACCACGCATAAGAGAAGGGCGGAGATGCGGTTTGTGTGGAAGAGGTACCGATGGCAAACCTCCAAAGAGGTTGGTTCGGGATTTTGCTGAGAGTGACGATGATGCCTATGGTGGGTCATCATCTTCAGAGGAGGCTAATTATGACATATGGGATGGATTTGGTGATGAACCTGGCTGGCTCGGACGACTCTTGGGTCCAATACATGATCGTTTTGGTATTGCTGATGTCTGGGTTCACCAACACTGTGCTGTTTGGAGTCCAGAGGTGGGATTCACCGACTTAGCTGCTTTTCTTATTAAGCTTCATGCTTCTGGTTTGCTTGAGGAAAGCTGTGGATGCATGAGTTATTTTTTATGTGTTATAAATAGTAAACATGCCGATTACTAGAGGTACCATTTTTTCGCTGGCTGTACACACTTTAGGTAGTTAGCTCCCTTCTTTTATTTGTACTGATGTTGTATGAGGTGGATGAATATAATTAATAAGCATTTGCATGAATATGTTTAGGTGTTAATTTTTTTTTTTTTGAAAAGTATACAATATTGAAAGGGAGAAAACGGATTACAAGGAGGCCGAGAAAGCCTCAATATGAAAGCAAAGAAAAGAAATGAGTAACATTAGTGATTACATAAGGAGTTCCATCTAAATACAAAGTCATCAAAAGAAACACCCGCGAACTCTATGTTCTGTTTAGACCGAAGATATAGCAAGCCCAGGATCTCCAAGAAACCTGTTATTGGTTTTTATCATTTGGTGATATTTACTTTTTTATTTATTATTATAGGTAATTTGGTGATATTTACTTGACATGAGTTGTACTTGTTTCTTTGCACTTATCACACCTCTGAAAATAAAATGATTTCTTTAAAAAAATGCCTCAATACATTTAGGATCTCTGTATAGGATCTACTGGTTTTCTCAAACACTTAAGTCCTTTTATTTGGTTGAATGAATCTTATAAGTTAAAAAATTTGTTTAATAGTTGATTTGATATCAAAATATTGCATTTGGTATTTTTTTTTTTTTTATACGTTTTGGAAAACATTCCAAAACATTTCTAAACATTCAAAATTTGAATGTCAGGATAAGATTTTAGTGTATGTCCTAACTACCAATATATTTTGGTATGTTTCACGAAGCATTCTGAAATATATCGAAACATTGCAATACCATCGAAATTTTGCATTGTTTTGTTTTGGTATGTCAAAAATCGAATTTTTTTGCCAAAATACTACGAAATGGTAGGAAACTTTCAACCATGGATGTCACCAACAACCTATGATGATTAAGAGACTCCCTTTTCTTCCCACTCAAACACCAAGTATAAAAGCTTCTTATATTGCACAATGAAGGAAGAGAAAGGAATAGGATTTAATGGGTGATCGAACGTTTTACACCTGTTTGATGTAGGACAAGTAAGATGCGGAAGCTCTAATACAAAGTTTGATGTATGACATGAATTTTAAGATTTTAGGGACTAGTATGAGCATGAAGTTCAAAAGTTAGTGCAGTTGAAGGGTATGAATAGGTAATAAAGGTTGGTTGATTGGATGTAATACATAAAATATAAAAGAAGAATAGAATAAATAGAAGAAAATGTAATGGAATTGGATTGAAAAGGCTTATCACTCCAATTTGCTCCAAGCTAAATTCTAGTCACAACATTGAGAGGTATCACACCACTTAGTTGAGAAATCACTTTCTCAAAATTGGGACATCATAGAAGGTGCCACCTTGGTGAGGTTGCAAAGTTGTGTGGTAATAACATGCATGATTTAAAATTTTGTTACATTTAGGTATGTTTCGTACGAAACATTTTGAATATTCAACATTCTGAGAAGAAACGAGTACAGAATCAGAACATTGCAAGTTTCAGTTGATATTTCTTGAAAAAAGAGTGGGAGATCCAGAAGAAACATAGATAAAGAGGGTGAAGAGAGAGAAGAAAAAGAAGTACCTGCCTACTTGGATCGTCGGAGCTGCACAGTTTCAGGTTAGATCCTTCCCATCTTCTTCTCTCTCTCTCTCCTTGGTTTCGTTTTCATATTTGAGATTTGAGAAATCTATGTTCTCAAAGGGACAACATGCTCTTGACCGCGGTCTTCTCTTAAAGACTGTCTTAGTTAGACAGATCCCCTTCACATTTTGTAAATATTTGAGATACCCGTGTTTTTAAAGAATAACATGCCCTTGACCTAGGTCTCTTCTAAAAGACTTCTCAGATGTTTATAGTAATGTATCGGAATGTCTCGTTTGTCTTGGAATTTTTCAGTAATGTTTCGGTTTTTGAAAAAACCGAAACAACTGAACGAAGCAAGATTTTAAACCATGATAACACGAACCTGGGATCAAAATCTTGCCTATCAAAGAAATTTGTTTTTTGAAGGCTTAGGTATCAAGGGTTGGTCATGTAAATGGTTTTATGGATGTTAAATAGCAAAATAAAAGATCAGTGTGAAACAGGAAAAGGAAAAGGGATAAAATTGAAGTGCAGATATTATAAGATCAAATATGAGTTGATGGAGTCGCACCAATATAAGTTGTTGAAGAAGTTGATTGAGATGGTTTGGTCATGTGCAATGAAGTCCAATTACATCCTTAGTTAGAAGGAACATGCAAGTTAAAGGTTCTAAAAGAGCAAGGAAGATCGAAAACAATGTGGATTATGATTGTGAGAGCTGTAATGAGTACACCTGCAATAACAAAAGACATTGCTTTAGATAGAATTGAATGGATGAACAAGTTGTTCAGCCGTTCTAAAATTTGGGGATAGGGATTTGTTGATGACGGTATTGACAACTGCTATTTTGGCATTGTTAGATTAGGCTGTATTTTTGTATCACAAATTCCTAGCTAGTTCCTAAGTGTCTGCGGTGCCACAATAGTGTCTCTAAATATAAAAGTTGCTTTCGAAACAACTTTAAATGCCATCCAAGCTTCTCATGATAGGAAAGAGGGAGATGTTGTTTATGATTCTGAGAATTGGTGAAACAAGAAGATGGTGTAATGGATCATTTCAAGAATGGATGACCTTCATTTTCTCCTTCAAGGTTTTGTTCTCCTGCCATTTCATATTTAAAGTCTCAATTTTAAATTCATCTATGTTCATGTTAATTCAGCTACTGTTTCCCGACCAAAAACAGTCATCTTCTTTCACAAGATTGATGTGTAATTTGTTTATTGATTATCATCAGTATCTTTGCCTTATTCCAATAAATTTGGTTATTGCTTTAGTCTTAATTTTTTTCTTTGAGCTATTCTTCGCACAAACTTGCCGATGGATTTTTCCTATAGGCTGTATATTTGTAGAATTACCAGTTCTGACATATAATCTTGTAAAACGTATGCGTGTGCGTGCGTTAATAGAAGGGTAATAGGAACTGCTCCTTCTGAACGTTTTTGTCCACCCACTTGATTAATTTATTTTACTGTTTTGATTTTTTTTAGTAAATGCTCCTTTAAAAAAAAAATTCCTATGAAATTTGTGGTTTTTCAGGTGTATTTTGCTGGTCTTGGATGCCTAAAAAATGTCAGAGCAGCACTTTGCCGTGGAAGAGCATTGAAATGCAGTCGCTGTGGGAGGCCAGGAGCAACCATTGGATGTCGTGTTGATCGGTGTCCTAAAACTTACCACTTGGTTGTATAATATTTTTCCTACTAGGCATTTTTTTTTTTTTCTTGTGAATTTTGAATTGGTGTTTTCATTTTTCTTTCCAATTTTTTTTTGCTCATATTCAATCTTTGCTGCTGTAGCCTTGCGGACGAGCTGATGGTTGCATCTTTGATCATCGCAAATTTCTCATAGCTTGCATAGATCATAGATACCTTTTCCAACCTCAGGGAGATCATTATTTGCACCGACTGAAAAAATTGAAAGCTAAGAAAATGAAGTTAGAAATTAGGAAGCTTTCGCATGATGCTTGGCGGAAGGATTTTGAGGCAGAAGAAAAATGGTTAGAGAACTGTGGTGAAGATGAAGAATTTTTGAAACGTGAAGGCAAGAGGCTTAATCGTGATATCATGAGAATTGCACCTGTATACATTGGGGGTTCTTCCTCTGAAAATGAAAAACCGTGTCAGGGTTGGGAATCTGTTGCTGGTCTTCAGGATGTCATCCAAAGCATGAAGGAGGTTGTTATATTGCCTCTTCTATATCCCGAGTTCTTTAGTTCTCTAGGGCTTACACCTCCTAGAGGAGTTCTCTTACATGGTTATCCTGGGACAGGTAAAACTCTAATTGTACGTGCATTGATCAGTTCATGTGCTCGAGGTGACAAGCGGATTGCTTATTTTGCTCGTAAGGGTGCAGATTGTTTAGGAAAGTATGTTGGTGATGCTGAGCGCCAGCTAAGACTCTTGTTTCAGGTTGCTGAGAGATCTCAGCCGTCTATAATATTTTTTGATGAGATTGATGGGTTAGCACCTTGTCGCACAAGGCAGCAAGATCAAACACATAATTCAGTTGTTTCCACTTTACTAGCCCTAATGGATGGTCTAAAATCTCGAGGTTCAGTCATGGTAATTGGTGCAACGAATCGTCCTGAGGCCATTGATCCTGCTTTGAGACGACCTGGAAGATTTGATAGGGAAATTTACTTTCCGTTGCCATCAGTTGATGACAGAGCTGCTATTCTAGCACTTCATACTCAAAGGTGGCCTAAACCATTATCTGGATCATTGCTCAAGTGGATTGCACGACAAACTGCTGGCTTTGCTGGTGCAGACTTACAGGCTCTTTGTACTCAAGCAGCGATGGTTGCTTTGAAGAGGAGCTGTGCTTTGCAAGAACTCATGTCTGCTGTGGAAAAGAACACTAGTAATGGTAGTCGCCCTTCTCTTCCGTCCTTTCACGTGGAAGAAAGGGATTGGTTGGATGCTCTTGCGCACGCCCCTCCTCCATGTTCTCGTAGAGAAGCGGGAATGGCTGCAAATGATGTGGTTTCCTCTCCTCTTCATACTCATTTTATTCCTTGTCTGCTGCAGCCATTATCCCGCTTGCTTGTTTCACTTTATCTTGATGAACGCATATGGTTGCCTGCTTCTCTTTATAGAGCTGCAAAACTTATAAAAAGTGTTATTGTTTCTGCTTTGGAGAAGTTGAAAATGTCTAGTGATTTCTGGTGGTCCCATCTTCCTGATTTAATTCAAGAAGCAGAAGTTGCAAGGAAAATAGCAAGAAATCTTTCTTGTGCTGGCCTTGTAATTGTTCCATCTACTTTTGCTGATTCTGATGCATTGATTGATGATACTGATTTTGGTAATGAGAACTTTGAACGTTTCAAAATTAGTCATGCTGGTGCTCGTACTAGTTTGTTGCAGAACAAAACATCAGGATTCCGAGTATTGATTTCTGGATGTCCCAAATCTGGCCAACAACATCTTGCTGCTTGTCTTCTCCAGGGTTTTGTGGGGTGTGTTGAGATTCAAAAGGTTAATTTGGCTACAATTTCCCAAGAAGGACATGGAGATGTTGTTGAAGGCATGACCCACATATTACGTATGTTTTCTTACCACAAAGTTATATTTCAACAAGTGTAGTTGAATAGCTCTTGCACTAAATTCCACTGTTGGACAACCATCATGATGTGGAGTATTGGAGAAATACTAATTTGATAGTTTTACATGTCCATACATTTCGACCATTTTCTATTTGATTTTGACATTTGTGCAGAACAAGGTTTGAATGTTAGTCAGAAGTTCAGTTCACTTGCTAGGGTTTTGTTTGAATCGAGCAAATGTGATGAAGTGGAACTTTAGAAGTGCTCTTGTTCTTGTTACTCTTTAATTTGATGTTTGACTTATGCTAAATTGTAGTGTTTAGTTGATCGGGGAAGCCCTGAAAAGTGTCAGCTTACTGTTTATTATTCTCAGTGATTGCTCCTAAATTCATTTAAAAGGAATTTATTCTATTCTGCAGACTATTGGAAATAATCTAGTGTTATTTTAGTCCTAGTTGTTTAGTAATAGTTTTTATTCTTTTATTTCTTGTAAGGGTTTTTGTCTTTTAACTCTTTTATTGTTATAAATTCCTGCCAAGCTCTCAGATTGAGACTAGACAATTATTCTTCTCAATTCTTCTTGAACAAGCTGTGTTTTTTATTGTTTTCCAATATAAAATCATTACAACAAACCGAAGGAGGCCAAGTAGACCTATATAGAAGTATAACAAAGGAAGACCATAGGACACTGAAAAACAGAGCGGTGTTGTTGTTTATCCAACTTAGCCTTTGTGGTTTTGGTTCTAACAAGCGCCTATGTATATTCAACTATTTATATTCAGCCTTCTACCTTTTGAGCCTTGTACATCCTAGTTTTCATTACTTTTGGTTTTTTCTACCATCATTACCATGAAACATTTTCCCTTAAATCCTCTTAAATCAAGGGGATTTCTGTTGTTCCAATTGCCAACCTTTCTCGATATCAGTTATTAATAGCTTTCAACTTTCCATATCTTTGTCCCATTCTCTTTGTTGAGTTTGGTTTTGACTTTAGATACTGAATTCTTTCTACTGTTATTGCACCTAACTTTTGATTGGTAACGGAGGAATATTTTGTCAAAGTTATAGAAAAATGTATCATGTAAGGGAAACACATTTCTAATTACTCCTAGACTAACATCAAAATCCTCCATGAACAACAGTTGTTCTTGCATCTACCTTGATTTCTTAACTAATAATCCTCTTATGTTACGCATCTACTATTTGCTGTATTTTTTTTATAATATATACTATGTCTTGATTGAATGTTAGGATGAATCTTCTGCCCTGATTGCATCACATTGACAGTCAGTGTAGAGCGTTTGCCAAATCTCTTCATTTGAATTACGCTTCGTTGTTCAAGACTGAATGGTGAAACAGGATTCATGTTGCCAACTTCTTCAAATTGTTGGGATAAGGCTTTGCTGATGAACACAAGGATATTTTTCTTCCTTGTTGTATTCTCTATGTATTTGTTGGATTTCAATTCTTAATGTTTTTATTAATCCACTGCAATCTGTTTTTCGGAAATTTATTCACAGCAACTTCAGATAGTTTTTCTATTATTACTGCTAGGTACAAAGCTGAATGTAGATCTGTTCAAAGTTACTGGGTTGATTGACGTCGGGAATATAATATAAAATATATTATTACTTATCAATACATCTATATATGTAAATATTATATTGTTTCCACAGATAGTAATCCTGCTGTGCGTTGGAGCTTTTGAATATTGTTATTCTTTTCATGAGTATAGAAATTTTATGGGTTGCTTCTTGAATTGCTTTGAGCTCATTCAACTTAAATGCTGATGCCACAATATGCATGAACATGGTAAACAATTGCATGCAAGAATTCGTGCATGTAGCATTAGGCTGCTTATAACTTTATTCCATGTCTGGTGATCCTCACATCTATCTTTTTTTCTTCGGCAGTAAAATGTGCGAGCAAGGGCCTGTGCTTAATTTACATGCCCAGAATTGATTTGTGGGCTATGGAGACACAGCATCAAGTTGATGAGAAGGAGAGTTATTTCTCTGAGAATACATGCAAATCAGCAGATACAGACCCGCTCCATGATTCTCAGAAAACTGCCTCATGGGCATGGAATTCATTTATCGAGCAAGTGGATTCCATGTGTTTGCCTGCATCCTTGATGATTCTGGTATGATTGTGACTCGATTACAGTTATTATATATCAGTTGACGTTCACCTAATTCTTATAGACTATATACTTTGGTTAAGCAGAAACATCATAGCTTTCAGTTCTTCTATGAAAGTTTAGAGCTTTGATTACTTTGAGCAAGCATCCAAAACTTTGTTTCATATTATTCTTTGTCACTTATTATGAGGTCTGACTATGACTTGTGAAATTTCTGCGTTGTTTAACTAACTCGCTTTTAGGTATTTTCTAGTGCAACAATCGCGATGTCTTTGCACATTGAAATGTATTCATAGTAACCAAGTTAACATTTTGACTCATTTAGCTTCGTCAATGTGGGCCCACTTTTTCACTCTATTCAATATTTGTTGGACTCTTCCTTCCTCAGTGGCTAGCCTATTTCCCAGCTCATTGTGTCACCCATTCAATGCTTGAGGAGGGATCCAATGGATTAAGCTTCCATTTACGATATGTTGGAGCTTTCGGAAGGAGCGCAACATAAGAGTCTTTGAAGGGGTTTTAGGGGTCCCTACAAGATACTCTTATGGCTGTAATGACAAATCTTTTTCCTTGAGGGAAGTTGTATGAAGAATTCAAAGGGGCATTCTTTGAGGTGGGACCCTTTAGGAAGATGTAGTGTGGTAATTGGTGTTCCATGTTACTAGTGGTGTTTTGTGGGATCGAAGTTGTATGGTTGGTATCCACATTGTTGTCACCCTTTCATCCTTTCTCCCTTGGTTTGGTCTTATCGACCATTAAGAAGTTAGGGCTGTTCTAATCCTTTTTGCATTTTGAATCCTTTAATAATAATAATAATAATGCTTAATAAGCTAAAATTATGCCGTGTGAATTGTCTTTACCCATAAAAAAAAGTTATGGTGTTTAATGAAATAATGCCACTTCAACTACTCAATTTCCATCCTTGTACGCTTGCTCTTTGAAAAAAAAAACTTTGTAAGGCAGTGTTTGATTCGGTACGGGAATACGGACTCTTGGGATCTGGTATTTAGGAGGAACTTCAATGATTGGGAATTGACGGAGGTTACATCTCTTCTAGATCTCCTTAATTCGATCCAATTCAGAGAGAACGAGCAGGACAGAAGGGAGTGGGTCAAGGCTAAGGATAAGAAGTTCTCTGTTAAGTCTTTCTATTATTGTTTGTTGCCGTCGGGTGAGGTTTCGTTCTCACCATCTGTTGTTTGGTCCGCTCATGTTCCTTCTAAGGTGTCGTTCTTTCTATGGCTTGCCTCTTTGGGTAGAATTTTCACTTTGGATAATTTGATCAATCGAGGGTGGATTACTCCAAACTTTTGTTTTCTTTGTTCTAGGGATGGGGAGTTTGTTACCCAAGTTTTTGGATGTTTTTCTTATCTCGCTTCCAGGTGGATTGGGTTTTTCCCTTATCTTTTTCTGAACTTCTAGAGGGGTGGAGCTTCAATATCTTCTATTCTAGAAAGAGGCTTCTCTGGGCTATCCTGCTTTTTGCCATTGCTTGGGGTCTTTGGAGAGAGAGTGCAACAACAGGGTATTCCATTGCAAGGAAAGCTCGTCTCATACAGTGATCTTAGAGATTTTGGGGCTTCTCTTCTTGTGGTCAAAGATGAGTAAAGACTTTGAGGGAGTGTGTTTCCAAGATTTTATTTTTAATTGGGATATTTTTGGTGACAGTTAGCTCCCCGTGGGACGTGTATTTTTGCTTTCTTTCTTCTTTTCCCTTGTTTCTCGAATCTTGTTGTTTGGGGGTTACCTCAGCCTCCCTATCTTCTTTTCATTTATACAATTTACATTTATAAAAAAAAAAAACTATAAACAACACCTTTTCCAGTCATTGTCAACTTTTAGTTAATTGAATTTTTTAGTACAAGATGATATATACCCTTTTGTATCTTTGTGGCACTTTACCTGAACGATACGTCTCAACCAAGACATCATGCTAAGTTGAATCATGGTTCCAAGGAAAATAATTCTTTTTTGGATCTTGTATGCGAAGTAGAGTGTAGGGAAACAATAGTGTTTGATCTATTCTCGGCAATTGTTTAGAAATTCCAATTGTCTCCATTGAGTTGGACATCATAAAATTGCCATCAAACAATTCTTCTTAAAGGCGGTTTTTGGGATCAGGTCATCAGTTAACATTAGTTGATGACTAGGATATTGAGTGATCAGGGGTTTAACTGAATTCTTCAATCATTTGCAACCATGTTTTAGTTATTTTAGTATGGTTGAGAAAAACTGTCTTGGCAAGATTTGTTAGCAATTAGACCTTATATCGGAACGTTGAAGTGGAAATATAACTGATGGGACAAAATTGGTCTACACAATCAACTTCCAACAAGTGAAAGGATGGTTGGAGAAATCATCCTTCATATTGAAACTCAAGGATGATTTTTATTTTACAAGGGGAAGAAGGATGGTTGGAGAAATAATCCCTCATACTGAAACTCTGAGGATTTTTTATATTTTACAAGGGGAGAATAAAGCAGTCAGCTACCAAGGGTCAAAACTTATTGGTTGAATCTCCGCTTAGTAATCTGTTTGATGTTGCAAAGAGCTCCTTCTCCTAAAATGTTATTTCTATGCTTTTGTTGAGACTTTTTTTTTTTTTTTTTTCTGGGCCTCAAAAGTTGGTAGGAATTTAGTAGTAAGGCAAGTGTTGGGATTTAGGGCAAGTAGTGCTAGGATTACATTTAAGTTTTTGATTTATTTTGTTGTTGAGGCTATTCTTATTCTTTTTTTTTTTTTTGCTTTCTTGTAAATATTTGTGAAATGAGCATTATAAAGGGAATTTTTCTTTTGTTCTTGTGGGTGTTTTGACTGGACCACTAGCAGAACTTTTTTTTTCTACGTTCTCTTCCCCAAAGAATTGTGTCCTATTGCGGTTGAATTTCATAGCGATTTGATATTGGTTCCCTTCATACTCTGTTTTTTTTAGTATACCTTTTATTTATTTTTTGATAAGTGTAATATATTGAGAACAGGAAAAAGAGTTTACAAAGAGGCCGAGAGAGCCTCACAAGGGATAACAAGAAAACAAAAAGCTACAGTGTTAGTGATTACATAAAGAACTCCATCTAAAAACAAAATCATCAAAAGTAATCCCTGCAAATTCTATGTTCTGTTTAGACCAAAGGTAAAGGAGGCTCAAGATTTCCAAGATACCTATATGAGAGCTTTTAATCTTACTATTGAACACCCTGTTGTTTCTCCCATTCCATACCCCCAAGCAATAGCTGAGGGAAGCACTGCCCACAGGAACCTTTTCCTGGTGTGGAAAGCATTACTGGTCCATTCAATCAACAACGAGGAAAGACCCAATTAATACAGAATAGACCAAGAAAGTAAGTCCAGATATTGTAAGAAAAGGAACAATGCAAAAGAATATGATCAATAGATTCCCCTTCCCTCAAACAAAGGGGACAACAATTGGGAGTGATCCAACCCCGGGTAATTAAATTGTCCATCGTTAGAATTCTACCACGAGAAGCCAACCAAATGAAAAATGAAACTTTAGAGGGGACTGACTTAGATCAAATGATTGTACCTGAGAGGGATCGTTCTGATTACAGAAAAGCTTGTCTCCTCATTAAACGATGAGATCCCATGCAAATACAAAATCTACGAAGAAAGCACTCTACAATAGTACAATCATAGATAAAAGACCCTTCGTACATGAGAGCTTAAACATTGTGCCTATTCCTCTTTTCCCTTAACAGCCCCTTCAATTTATTTTCTTCGTAGTTGCAACAAACCACAAACGAGAGAAACCTCCAAAGCAGCAGACTAGAAGAGGATGCAACAGTGAACGAACTTTGAAAAAATCTGTCATAGACCCTGGCAAAATCCAACTCATCTCAAGGAGGGAGAAGAACAAGTGAACTTCCCTAGCCAAGTCATAATGAAGCGGGAGATGGTTACTGATTCACCACTAGCCTTGCGAATAGAGTAGAAATCAATAATATTTTTTTCCAGTCAAAAAGTGAAGTAAATTGTAATCAAACATGGTTGGCCTTTTTGAAAACCATCTTCTTCAATACTTGATTCAAATGGTTCTTAAAAACTCACTCAATCTTTCATAACATATGCTATTCCTACGCCTTGTATTTACCAGGTTCTTTTGTGGCCAATCGAATGATTTAGAGTCGGAATCTTCTCTGAAAAATTGAAAAAGATAAACAGAAAAAGTCAATCATAATTATATAACAAAACACAACTGTAGGGTCCACCATTGCTACAGTTTTGTGAGAGATTAACGTCCTATCGTTCATAGTTACCATAGTTTTGTAGGAGACACGTGTCACAGTGATGTGGGGATAATCATGATGTGGAGTTCACTTTATTGTCTTTATTCTTTACCCCCTCTAACTTTACTATAATCTCTCTTTTACCCCTTTAACCTACTTATTATTTTTTGTCTTTTACCCCCAACCCCTACCTCCAATTTTTTTTTATAAAACCCCTTAACTTTATTTTTTTCCACTTTTACCCATTAACCCCAAGGAGGATGGCTGTGTCGTAGGGACAGGCGAACTCTAGTAATAAGCATACAACAAGGGGATGTCATTGCCATCTCTAGTAATGGCTTCTTCCAAACACAAATGAAAGAGTTTTTATGCATGTTGGAAGATATAGTGTCAGTTTTGGGGAAAAAAGATTGATTCATCGTCTGTGACATCCACCCATGAATTGCTGAAAACAAGGTTAAGTTTATCAAAATTAAAAAAGTTTTTCTAGGACATTGCATATCAAAACTCCAACTGGTTCCATGTCCACTTGATCTTTTCCATCATCTATGCTTATTTCAGCAACTAGTACTGTTCACAATATGTTTTGTAATTTTGTTGCTGCTGGTAGTTTATTTCTTACATTTTTGTTCTGTTTTTTTTTTCCCTTGGCAACTCATATTTTGTTATGTGGGAAAGAACTGTTCGAAATTTGTCTTTTTTTTTTTTTTTCGGGGTGCCTGCAGGCTACTTCTGAGTTGCCAAGTCAAGATCTCCCTCTTAGAATTGGTCAGTTCTTCACAAGTGATGTGGTAAATTGTAATGATTCAGCTCCTTCAGAACACACAGTACCAAGATTCCTAGTGCAGATTGATGGGAATTTCAGTTGTGACACTGTGATCGATTCTTCTGCGACTGAGTTATTATGGGGTTTAGTTCAACAGTATGTTCAGATGATTCATCACAGAGCTCATAATGGCAATACGCCAAAGGAATATAAAATTTGTGATGCCACCGAAGGTAATCCAACAATTGAACTTCACGATACTTTGAATGGTGCAACCATTGACTGCCCCGAGCCAGTGATTTCTAGAAGGACAACTTCTAAGGGAGATGCTTCTTGTAATGGTAATAAAGTACTGGACCACATAAATGGTGATGTGCAATGTCCTCCGATATTGAAAACTTCTGATTGCCAGGAAGATGGGTTTAGACAACATTATCCCCAAGATTCTGTTCCGATAATTTACTCCACCAATAGAAATGTAAAAGGTAAATCAAGCTTGCTGTTAGCAATATCCACATTTGGATATCAAATTCTTCGATATCCTCATTTTGCTGAACTTTGTTGGGTTACATCAAAGTTAAAAGAAGGACCTTTTACAGACATAAATGGACCTTGGAAAGGTTGGCCTTTTAATGCTTGTATCATACGTCCCAATAACTCATCAGAAAAGCTACCTGTTGGATGTAGCTCTGGCAATCTTAAGAACAAAGAATATTCTGGTGTAGTTAGAGGCCTAATGGCTGTTGGCATGTTGGCATATAAAGGTGTTTACACATCAGTAAGAGACGTTTCCTTTGAAGTTCATAAAGTTCTGGAGCTTTTAGTTGGATGGGTTAATGCTAAAATTCTGGGTGGAAGAGATAGATATCGGTTTCTTCGCCTTCTATCACAAGTGGCTTTTCTGGAAGACATGGTAAACAGTTGGGCTTACACACTACGGAGGTATGGTTGTTTTATTACTGTTACTTCGCTTCCAATTTATCGCCACAAGTTTACCACCTGACATTATTTCCTTGCTTTGCAGTTTAGATCGGGACAATCAAGTGCCACTGTCAAACCCTGGAACAATGATTGGGTTTCCGGATAATTATGATGCATCTAAGTGTAGTCCTGTTGGAAGTAATGCATGCAAGCCAAATATTTCTCAAAAAGGCTCCCATGAAGTGAATGTGCCGGAACATGGTTCCCAAAGACTGGAAACTGACAATAGTGAATTTGTAGATTCCAACAAAGGAGTTACTCATCTTGGTCTGGCTAATTCTGAGGTGAGATTGACAATCTCCGAAGACCCTTTTCAACGGATGGCTTCCTTGGTTCATTCTTCTCCTGGTTTACATTTTCAAAGTTCTTCCTCAACTGTGGATCCATTGGCCAGTGAAAACACTTTGAATGCACAGAATAAGACAAATCATATTGCAATGTGTCGTGAAGGTTTTGGGTCCTCAAAACAATCTAATGGTCTAGAGGTGAAAGAATCCGTTCTCCCTTCGGGTGATGGTGTGTGCATTCACGATGGAACGGTTGGCATTATGAACTCAAGTGCCAGAAAAGTCAGCTACCAGTGTAACGGTTTGTCAACGGCAGAGATGGGTCTCCCATCTGAGGGTGGTGTGCCTAATCCTGAAGAAATTGTTGGAGATGTGAACTTTACCTTAAACAAAAATAGCGATGGTTTGGCTGCCTCTGGGGTGACATGTTTGTACAGCTGTTGCTCTGACTGCTTACATGCGGTGTATGTTCTGATTCGAAAAATTCTTATTCATAAGAGGGAGACAATTGGTAGCTGTTGGACGGTAGAGGATGTTCATGATGTTGTTGCATCGTGTTCTGTTAGTCTTCTATCAGCAGTTAGAGAATTTTGTGTTGCTGAAAATATCAACAACTCAGAGTTCTCCGATGGGAAATTAAAAGAAGAAAATCATGGAAAATTTTGCGCTTGTCCAGATGTGGATCTTTTCCAGCTCAAGGAAGCTAACAAATGCGAAAATTCAGGAAATAGGGTGGTTGTGCCAATGGAATGTAATTTTCACTCAGAAAGCAAGAATGTTACTGCAAGAACAAGTGCCTTTATGGATTCTGAAGTTGGGTTAGGATTAAATTTTTTGTTTAAAGACAATGTACTGATCTCTTCAGATCTTGTCAAGGATGTGTTACTTCACTGCAAATTTGAGAAGTTGTGCCTTGGTTCTCTTATACGGATATTAATGATCAAGCAGCCTTTGGATTGACATGATATTGTCAGCTTGAATAGTCTTAGTAATGTTGGAGATGTTACGACACATTTTTTTTGGGGTGTGGATAAGTGTGAACTTCATTGGGCATTGGAGATATATGTGTAAGTCAAAATTTTGTAGTGTTCAGTTGAAATTAAATCCAATTCTTACTTTTGCTTCATGACTTTATTATTATTATTATTTTTTTGTACTGTACATTCCAGCAAGAAATGATGATATCTGGATGAGTTTCTTGCTGATTTTCTTTTCTACAATGTCATTCATGCCTTCATATTTTTCATGCTCCCAATGAATTTATTCCCTATACAGAACTTGATGTACCTGAGAATTGATTCCCCCCCCCCCCCCCACACACACATTTAGTATAAATGTACATTCCATAGCAGTGGTTTTCCTATATTGGAACAGGTGTAGATCGAGCTAGTTTTGAAACAAAAAGCAGGATAGAGAGAAATAAACAAATAATTCTTCACTGAATTCAAAATCAAACTTCTTGTTCAAAAATAAAGAAAAGGAAACTTTACTTGACTATAAACTTTCACTAACGAACACCTAGGATTCTACTATCATGTGAAACCACCGCCTTGAATTCATTGTTCGTACTAGTCAAAATTTATATTTGATATGATTTGCTTGGTGTCTGAGGTGAAAGTGCTCTATCCTCTCCCATACACAATGGAATTTCATCTACCCATGTAGTTGTCACAGAAAGGCCACCTTAAAATCCTAGATACTAAGTACCACTCTTACATAAGGGATTTGATAGGATGGATAATCTCTTGATCCTCATCCTCTCTTCCTTTGCTTCTTTCCTACCAACAAAACCTAACCTCTAAAGAAAAGAAAATGAAGAAACTTTGAAAGCTATCAATGACTAATCTTGGCAAGTTCCAGTTAATCCTAAACAGAGAAAATAGGGTACCTCGAACTACCTTAGCCAAGTAATAATGAAGAAGGAGATGATCAACTGATCCCACCACTAACAAAAGTCCACAATAATCTTTTTACAGCTTCACATATTTATCTATTCCTAAGTTGCTGTCCATGTATAAAGAATGCCACTTTGGAGGGGACTTTAGATAAACACATTACTGGAGATCTAGAGGATGCATGTAAAAGTGTTTAGAAAGAACTGGTAACATTTTCCATCTTGGTTCCTTGTCCACGGCAGCCTATCCTTATTTAGCTTCAATTTATCAGTGCGATCCTGGAGTATGTATGGGTCATGTGTGGAAATAAAATTGAAGGTGTATTAAGAAGACAAAGTGAAAACGCTAACTGTTACTGTTCTTCTGAATTGATATATTGCTGACACCATAGTGTATTCATAGGAGTAGCTTTGATAGGAGATAAACTGAGATAAAGTCAACTGAGATGGTTTGAGCACATTCAACGAAAGCTGATTACAACTTCAGTTAGAAGGAATATGCAAGTTGAAGATTCTAACAAAAACGAGAGGAAGACCCAAAAGATATTAGATTGAGGTAGTGAAAGCAGATATGAACACAGTTTTAGTAATAGAAGATGTGACTCTGCATAGAATTGAATTAAGGAACAAGATTTGTTCAAGTGACCCTAAACCTTTGGGATAAGGTATTCAGGGATGATGATGAAGCTGAACTTGAATCCACAATCAAAGTTTATTCAGGGATATCTTAATCTAATATTTTTCAATGGTGACGAGATACGACCATGCTTCCCTAACTATTTCTTGAATGTTGCATACAATGTTTTCCATATCATTTCTTACATGCTTCTCACGTTGGGGAAATTAGACTTCATTGGTTTCTAGGAAACACCTTCCCTTGTGTGAACTTGTTGGTTAAATGCTATTTGAATAAAAATCTTCGATATTTACAACTTCTAGTGGTAACTATTGGTTCTTATCATTGAAACCTTCGATGATGTCCTCTGCAATTTATGCATTTCTTGAAGCACCTGTTAATGCAAGTGCATCTCTTTGCGTTAATGTCTTTTGTTGCACCTCTTTGGAAACTCAAAAAGCCCCCCCTTTTTTTTTCCTTTTAAGAAGTCGTGATTTTTTCATATTTAAAGCTTCTTTCTTTATATACAAGAACGAAGAGTGCATCATCTTTCAATCGGGTAGAATCTGTCTCATGCTTTAACTATTTAATTATTTCTAGGTCAATTATTTTAGTCCATTTATATTTTCATTGAAAGCATAATTGTTCTCCAACAAAATAAATTTATGATAACTTTGATTAGACTAGGATTCAATATAATTGGGAAAGAAAGAGCTTGTGTATTGTAAGTACAATTGCATTCCATCCACGATTTGTATTTTTCTGAAATTGTTCTAAAATGAAATCTGAGGATGAAGAACATGACCCTTATTATCACAAAAAGAAGCCAGAGAGAGAGCTTCTCAAATATTCAGGCCAAGGTTATCGAACCTAAACTCATCCAGAATTCAACTTATTTTACTCTTCCAATTTCTAGTCAACCTACTAAGTTCATTCTTTGATTTTAAGATGAAAAGCTTGGGCTAGGCATCCAAGAAAAAATGGTTAAAAGCGCTCTTGATAGCATTGTCATTCCCCAGATTTAAGATCTAGATTTTCTCAAATTTCAAGGATGGAGCAAAACATAAAATAGAATAAATCAAAAGTCAAGATCTTCAAAGCTTAAATACGATATGAATTTTTTCTAAATAATTTTAACAAATTTTTTTCTAAAAATTGAACTTATGAAAAATTTTCACATGTAGAAATATATATATATATATATAATAAAAATCGATATATCTATTGTATTCCAACCATCATATCATAACGAATATATATACCATTTCAAATAAACAAAAAAAAAAATTATAATTACAATCCAGAAATGTACATACATCAATTACATATCAATCGACAGTTATTTACGTCATAAACACTAATTTTTCACTCTGGACATATACGTACAAGAAGACACAACACACATAATGCTAATATATACAAGAAAGTTCAAAAGTACACAAAATAGTTCCACTAAATTTCAATTTCAGTTCACATATAGAAGAACTAGTGTTTATCATCATAATCTTACGATCCCTTTATATAATGTTCTCTATCAGAATAGGCATTTCGATAACTAGGATATCTATAATATTTTGTTGGTAAGGTGAGTAACAAGAAAATTACTCAATATTAGACTTACATTTCAAATTAATAGTCCTAATATGAATGGATAAAAAGTTAATCTATTATATATAATGCGGGTTTTTAAATAAGTAAACAAAAATAAATAACACTCGAAATATGCTAATCTTTAATAAAACAGTAATAAAATATTTTCATTTAATAAAAAATCAAAAGAAACATAAACATAAAAATATCAATCTTGATGGTATATTTGATAAGAAGGACGAAGTATACGATCGATACAAAAGTATCGATCTGTATATTGATGCTCTAGTACTTAACCAATGTAGAACTTACCGTTAGTTCCTGATTTTATGATTAGTCTGACAATTTATCATAATTGGTTGATTGTGTTTTTCGACTCAGGTTGGCCGTTGATTCCTAATGGAGATCAATCATTTAACTACTATAAATTATAAATGATCATTTGACAAACTAGTTTTATCATACCTTTGTGATATGCATGTGTCCTCAATCAATTTAGTCATGTACAAGTCATCTTCACAATACAATTTATTATTTTTCAATAAAGATAAAATAGGAAAATTTTCAAATTATAGGTACAATGATATTTTCAAGTGGTATCCCATACTACTAGAGAGAATATCAAATATTTATTATTCTAAATTAATTGATTGTTTCCGAAAAGAGTTATCGATTAATCGTATAGGTATTGATCATCTCTTTAATGGATAACAAAAATAATATATATATATATATATATATATATTTGCAAGTGTGACAATCTTCCTAGGTATTCTAAAATTATAAATATGCAATAATATATTTAAAACAGTAAATCATAAAGTAGTAAACATGCAGGTACAACATCTCACGGTTACCATCCTAATTGCATCCCATTCTTTATTACACAATGCTCAAAAATACTTTAAACTTGAAAATTCCTCAACACAAGCACATACAGCCGAGAATCTCATTCTTGATTCCAACCAATCGAGAATCTCATTTTTTTATTCTAAACAATTGAGACTTTCATTCTGGATTACATTTTAAACTTAAGTATTTCATCATTTTTTTTATAAATTATTACCCAATAAAAATACACTTTCAAAATCGTGCGTCTTAACAATTTTTAAAATAAACACTTTATGAAAATTACTATAAAAATCATTTTATTTCAAATTGATTTTCTGGTTATATTTGTCCAAATTCATTTATTTTTTATTTCACAATATTAAAATATCAGATAAAAGATATAAAACGAATTATTTTATAATTCGATGCATGAATTTTAAATTTATATCATAATAAATTTGAAACTAATTATCAAAAGTGAAATAAAACAGATTCCATTAAAAATTATACTACGAATTTGAAATTATAAGTTTTCTACTTTCGTAGTTGGGTTTTACACATCCCTACAACATTAAAATGATTTTTCTAACTAATTTATTCGACGATTTGACAAAATATTCCAGTGATTAAGTAAATTTCGACGTCATGGATATTTTGTTATTCAATGTCAGATCTTAATTCACATCTGAAACACATTTTAATCTCGATCGAAGATAACGTACACGAACCTACTATCAAAATCCACTTGTCTCTGTCTCTGTCTCTGTTTCTATTTCTGTTTCTTTCTTGCAGTATGAATGAACATTAAGTTATATTATAATATATAAAATTAATATATGTGGGTAAATAATCTGTTAACACATTATAACTTATAATATATTACAATATAATATGATATAAAATAATAATATTTATATTTAAGTTAATTACACCTTACCCCTTTAATACTTTCATAATTTCAAATATATCCCTCTTATAAAAATAATTATAATTAAACCTAATTTTATAAAAATATTTTATTTTAATAATAGTAAAATAATTAAATAATATTTTTTCAATATTTTTTTCTTTTTTTCGTTATATTCATTACATTAGACCAATTCGAACGATGCATTTCAAAATTTTGAAATTCCTCAACGATTTTTCTTTATTGACTAAAATACCTTTTACGTCCTAAGATTTCTTTATAAAATTAATATTTTCATAACTTATCTCATTATATTCGGATTTAAGCGTGCTTACAGTCTAAACTACGTCTTTCGATACTTTTGAACTCAAAGATAACATCCATTTGACCAAAAGAGATTTTTATAGAATTTTGAATTTTATATATTTTGACTAAATATTCTAATTTTTCAATCATAATCATGATAAGGTTCCTTAAATTGTATATTTCATTTGTCAAATTCTCATTTTAGAAAATCATTATTTTAGATCAACAATATTACGATTTATTTTTAATAAAAAAATTTAAAAATTAAATAAGAAAGTAGGTCAATATAGTGACTTAATTTCTCAATATACGTATTAAATTTTAATGGCATTACAAGGAGGGTAAGAAATAATTTGTAAAAACTCACTAAGAATTCTAGACATAAAATAATATTATTTTCATTTATGCTAAGAATTCTGGACATAAAATAATATTATTTTCATTTGCACATAATCTAGACAACTAATGGACTCTCCAATGGCAAAATGAGTGGACCCACAATATCTTCTCCTTTAGAAAAAGACACCTTTGGATTATTCCTCCATCGGCCATTGATTGGGGTCTTTGAAAAGAGGGAAATGAAATGGTATTTCAAGATAAGAAAAGTACTTCCCAAGTTGTGTTTTTGGAGATCTTGAGTCTTCTATGCTTTCTGGTCCACATTGAGTAGACATTTTGTTGGAGTATTTTTAGGATTTTGCATTCAGATGGTATTCTCTTTTGAGGATCTATTGTACTTGCTTTTGCCTCTTTTCTTTTTTTCTTTGTACGAGGGGATATCTCAGCCTCCTTTTCTTTTAATTAATGAAAATTTACACTTACAAAAAAACAAATAAAAAAAATGCAAAATGGGTAGGAAATACTGACATTTAGAGAAAAAATAATTAAAAGAATGTTGAATACACATAGACCACTGTAAAACTCAGGCAGCTCTCTTCAATGACACCCAAGACTCCTTGTTCAGTGGTTTTTTTTCTTGGGGATAATTCTTCTTTTCTTCCACTATTTCAATGTTTAGATATCCAAAACTTCAGATAATGAAGTATCATCCGAGTGGGAAGGGTTGGGTTCCTGCAAAGGTGCAGTTCGTTTTTTTTTGCCTTTGACAGTGGCGTGCCAGTTCTTGATTCCTACAATGGCTTGCTCTGTGAGTACTGTCTTCTTCATAGACGAACCCATCTGATGCAACAAGTTCGATATTTGTTAAAAATGGAGGATATAGAAAGCTATTAACTTAATTTAATTTGCTTCTTTTATTGACCTGTGTGACCAAAGCATACAAAGGTAGTGTCACATAGCCACAAAGGAGTTGAACCAACAAGCCCACACCGATCCTTATGAAGATTTCCTCATTCTCTCTATGGAAGCAAGATCTTATCCCGAACTTGAACTGTGTTTGGAAGAAAATTAGCTTTGAATTTTACTAAAAATAGAAATTACTTTAAGGTTATTATCTTAAAAAAAATACTTACCCAAGTCCATGTGAAGAATGCCAATTGAAAGGAGTTCTGCAAAACCCATAATTGATTAAGAACGAAGAATGAAAGTATATGTATGAGTAACCAAGATAGACTTTGAAGTATATCTTGAATAGGGGTACCATGAAATTACCTGAAATAAGATGAAATGCATAAGATGTAGAAGCAATTGAGGTCGGCCAAACCAGAAAAGGTCGTCGCTAGGTTTCACAAGCAAAGTCCCTCTTACAACAGAGGCCTTATCTCGGCTTTCCAAACACAGTTTAGTTATGATCACTTGTAACTTAGTCCCAACTACCAAAATCATCTGCAATGAAAGAAAGATATAACTATCAATCACTCTTCATATTCTAGATTCACATAAACTAGTACTTATCAATCAAACTTAATGGACTTCTTACCATTAAAGGAATAAAGGGTAGCCAAAAATAGTTGTAAAACCCTGTACATATAAGAAAACTGAATCAAGTTAGGTTTTGTTAAATCTACAAAGTTTGGGGTTCATCAAAGACAGAAGTGATTAGGGTTACCGTGCGCGTTAAAAAATATGAAAAATACACAGAAGATCCAAATCCAGAGACTGCAAAACAAGAAGCCAAGAATCAATTTTATTGGTTTTGAAATTAATTTGATAAATTTGTCAGATGTATATGATATGTGTTACTCTAGCTATAAATACCTTATTCCCACCACCACTTGAAGGTCTTCATCTAAAGCTCTCCTTAGAAACTTTTGGAAGTCAAAGTCACTCCCTTCTGCAAAATGTGCCTGAAAGAAGAACCATGTTAATTTCTAAGACCAAGTGAATCACTTCCACCCACTTCAAAATTTTGGAGGAACCCTTCTGGTGGTAACATGACACATGTCTTTTTGTATTTATTTCGCACCCCCTACTTTTTCGTTAATATTTGGGATACCTCCTTTGAGACACCACGTGTATTTCAAAGGAGAGGGTTCCACCAAGATTTTGAAGTGGGATGGTCACTTCAAAAGTTTTTTCCAGGTGACCTGAAAGAAGATCCATGTTAATTTCTAAAGACTAGGTGAATCGCTTTTGACCGCTTCAAAATTTTGGAGGAACCCTTCTGATGGTAACATGATGTGTCTTTTTGTATTTATTTCACACCACCAACTTTTTCGTTAATATTTGGGATACCTCCTTTGAGACACCACGTGCAATTCAAAGGAGAAGGTTCTACCAAGATTTTGAAGTGGGATGGCCGCTTCAAAGTTTTTTACAGGTGACCTGAAAGAAGAGCCATGTTAATTTCTAAAGACCAAGTGAATCACTTCCGACCGCTTCAAAATTTTGGAGGAAACCCTTCTGGTAGTAACATGACATGTGTCTTTTTGTATTTATTTCACACCTCTACTTTTTTGTTAATATTTGGGATACCTCCTTTGAGACACCACGTGTAATTCAAAGGAGAGGGTTCTACCAAGATTAATTTTGAAGTGGGATGACCGCTTCAAAGTTTTTTCCAAGTGAATCTGTTGGGTTTTTGCTTAACTAGTCGTCCCCTTACCATGATGAATCCATGTCGAAGAGTGATATAATCTGTTTTTGAGACAGACCCGAAAAATTGTCGAAGGAAACATGCCTGCAAAAATAGTTGAAAGTGTTATAAAAGTCTATTAATTTGATGAAGAAGAGAGGACACTGTAGCAAGGTTTTTGTGAAACTAACAGGCCAACGAAGTATACGATGGTCACTCCAGAACTTCAAATGCCGTTGTGCAAACGTTGTTTGCTTGGTGAGCTTGAACCTCCTTGGATCTATAAAGAATCAGAAATTATAATTTAGTATAGGAAAAAAAAAAAAAATATATATATATATATATAATCAAAGAAAATTATTTAAATGTTTTTATTTTTATTTTTATTTTGCCTAAGTTTCTTAATGGGAAGTCCTGATATCAAGCAAATGAATGCCCCACTTTAAGGAAAAAAAGCTTACCATTTGCGAATTGATATTCAAGTGTTTTTGTCTCGTTTTCCCAAGCTTCCCAACGCTTCACCTACCAATCATCAACAAAACTAAAATAATTATAAATAAAATAAAATAAAATCTAGGGTGATTTAGACATACCACCTATGTTTTCTTGAAAATTAGAGATACCCCTTTATGTTTTGAAATTGATGACATGCATCCCTTGACCTCAGTCTTCTATATAGACTAAGGAGAAAAACTCACATGCCCTTATCTTTAATCACAAGTCAGAAAACCCAGACTTTTCTCCTCCAAAACTAATCATTTTTAGGTATTTTTAGATTCTTCAATCTCTAAGATAACTTTAATTTATTCAACTTTATTTTCATCATCATTTTCTATCTTTCCTCCTTTTGTAAAATATCCTAGATTTTTCTATCTAAAATTTTATCATTTTATACTTTCTCAAAAATTGTATCTTATCTTGAGATTTGAATATTTAAAATTTGAAGTAGATACAATCTTAAAATAGATGACGAGGGTTAAAAATTTTATCCAAAAGAAGTTGAAGATGACTAATTAGGAGAGGAAAAATCTGAATTTTTTGTTAGAAATTAAAAATGAAGACATTTGAGTCGTTTCCCCTTGGTTTATTTAAAAGACCAAGGTCAAGGGATACATGTCATCAGTTCTAAAACATAGGGATATCTCTATTATTCAGAAAAACAATGAGAGTATGTCTAAATCACCCTAATATTTTACCTACCAAACGTCTCCATCCCACACGGTTTTGCCGCTGTCATGGACCTTATTAAGCCAAAGGTTTCTTTGTTTAAATATCTTATAGTTAACTTGTTGACTGCTTTGGCCTTAATTTTAAATTTAAATAGTTGACCATGTAATAAATAAATTAATAAAGAGGTTAGATACCATGAGCCAAATTCAACAAAGGTAAACTTTACCTTAATTATACCAAGTCCGAAGGTTAGAACACAAGAGAGAACATGAAAGAGAGCCATCACAAATATTAATATTTGAAGTTCATTGACTCCTTCTATAGACATTAGAGAAATCTTCCCCTGAACAACCAACAAAAATAGAAAAAAGAAAAAACTAAATCAACCAACAACATCAATATTATATATAATTTAAGAGTCAGTGCTGGAGTGACCTCAAGATTGGACCTCATATAGTACTTCTTGATGTGAAAGTAGATAAGAACCATAGATGCTTTTTCACTCATATCTCGAGGAAAGCATTTATGGTTCCCATACGGTACTTTCATGTTAGGGTGAACGATGTAAGGTCACTTCAGCATTATTCATAATTTAAAATTATTAAGGTCTTGTTTGGAAGATAGAGTTGAAGTTGCAATTCTTGTGACTCAACTCCAATATTTTTTTTCTCTTTAGTTCTCAAATTCTTAGTTTTAGAGCACATGAATCCCACATCACCTGGGTACTCTTGGGATGTGCAATGTATTAAGCAGGGCAATCCTTTCCTTGCAAGTCGGTTTTCAAAGATGAGTTAGGCCCATGAGCTTTATCATGGTATCAGAGTTGGTGTTTGTCAAGGATGGGTCGAGCTAGTATCTCTAGCCATGCGTGGAGGGGAAGAGCTGAGTGTTAGCATAGTCCCAGGGACATTGCCTGGATACTCTTGGGACGTGCAATGTATAAAGCAGGGCAATCCTTTCCTTGCTAGCCGATTTTCAAGGATGAGTAAGGCCCATGGGATTTATCACTTAGGAGTTGAAACTCCATTGACCACTCAAGTCTCCCAAGCCAACCGTGTCGCCTATGGGAGTCTGTAATGGCTGATGCTGCCATTTTATGCTATGTACCTAAAGATGATTCCAACTTCCACGGACAAATAAGTGATAAGTTATTTTTGAGTGGTGTCGAAAACTCTCACATACTCCAACTCCTATTCTAGTAAAACCCATCTTCCAAACAGCCCCTAATAGATATCTACCAATTGATTACTAGTTGTGTTCATGATATGTTGAGCTAGAATGATTGATAATTTGATTGGTATCAAACGAAATCAATCCCCCCCTTGTTGAAGGAATAACAACAATGGCTTGAACTTATAAATATCATCTCGATTTCAAGGTAAGATGATTAAGATTTTTAGTTAAAATTAATATTAATTAGAAGGATCTTGTTATATATTGCATCCAATTATCAACAAAGAAAAACATAATCTCCATCTCTAGGTATTTACTTCATAATATATATACCTTCTCTTGGCAAGGAGATTCTTCTTCAGTTTCGTTCGAATCCTTGCATGGAAGAAATGTCTCTCCAAGACTCTTAGGGATACAAATCTTTGAAATGGGTGCTTTTGAAGCAGTCAGTAACAAAGAGATGAAACCAAAAAGCATCAACTCTGCAATCAAGGAAAAAAAAAATTAATTAAGAAAAGAGAGGAAGTTTATATAATTGTTACACAACACATGTTTTTCTTTTGTATTATATAAATTCCAACATTCTTCTTACCTGATTTTACTTTGTATAGAGCTTCATAAAGAGCTTTCCTCCTTTTCCTACAAAACTGAAACAAGTACCACAATATATATTACTTTTCAAGTTAAGATTGGCAAAAAGGGGGACAAAAAAAAAAAAAAACAAAGAAGCTAGAAGACCTATTTTCTTAATGTCTCAAAATTAAAATAAAATCCAAACATCATAAATCATCATCATCTTTGCCTTATCCCAAATATATTGTGGTGAGCACCTATTTAAAGCACTAATTCTCACTAGAACATTTGCACTAACATCAAATATTCTTAATTATTTAAACCATAACTTGTCAGCTCATATTCTCAACTATATATACCCTTTAATACATAGAGAGAGAGAGAGAGACCTTGGTTAAGAGATGGATGACATGTTCAAGAAGAATAGAAATGAGAATCAAAACTAAACAAACAGCAGCAACAGCCCATGTTGGTGTTTGTTCAAGAGATCTAACTTCTCCTTCTCCTTCTCCTTCTCCTTCACCAGCCATATATTATTCTTCTCTTTCTCTTTCTTTGATTGATAATTATGGGTATTTTGTGGGTTTAAATAAACAAATGAAACACAATTAAATCTATTGGCCTTATATCAGGGCAGGTTCTGGTGGTGGCCTTGTACCTTGCAGGGTTAAAGACGTCTCATGAAGTCAAGCATGTCGGTTGCCATCACCACCACGTGTGATTCTTTGACTGGGTTGGACGTATACGTGTTCCTGTACTACTGGGAGTTGTTTAGTTATCTTCTTCACATCTCCTTTTAGTGCCACCTGAAGACAAAAAAGGAATACTGGAGTCTAAAACTGACACGTGTCACATGGTTTGAGAAGAAGTCCTGGTGATCAGGTGGTGATGCACTTTTTAAAGAAAGAAATTGTGATATTTGAATCTGACGTGTGAGCATATGAAACACGCAAGTGTTTTAACGGAGGAATTTGGCTCCACGTTTTGAATTTATTTTGCGCCCCTACGTGAAGTTTTGAATTTATTTTACGCCCCTAAATATCTGTTAAAATTGAGAAGATCTCCTTGGAAATGCCACGTGTAATTAAATGTAGAGATTTCTTCAAAATTTTGAAGCGGAATACCTGCTTCAAAGTTTTTTCACACGTGACACATGATTGGTATTGGTCTCCTATTTAAGATACCGCCCCTCCAACCACAATTGACCCACGCGGGAAGGGCCCACCTCTTTTTATATGGGGGACGTAATAATTTCTTATATCCACCCCAACTTTTACTTATGACACCTCAATTTCTTACATTCAAACCCACTAACTATCAGAAATAACAAAGGCTGGGTTCAAATGAAAGAACTTCTATTGGCACCCCAACTTTTACTTATTCTCAATCATTCAATAAGTACAAGATGGGATGCCAATAGTAGGTCTCTAAAATAGATCTCAATTATATATACTATCATTAATAATAATAAAAATATATAAAACACTTCTTTGTTATTGAAGCATATTTTTATTTTTATTTATTTTTTTTTTTTTGAGTGTTGATTTTGTCACTCAACTCAAAAACTCATTGATGTGATAGGTGTAAGAACCGTAAAATTTTCCCTCAAGATACACAATTGCACATCTCTCAAAAAAATCTACGATTCTTGTCAATTGAGTTTTTGTGTTATCGTGTCAGGTTGAGCTATGAAATCATTAGACTTTTTTTTAATATATAAAAAGAGGGAGTTCTTGTATCGCATCAACTCGAATACATCATTAATTTTATATTATATTATTAGTTGTATTTTTTATAATAGGATCAAATTCTCATAACAACTTGATTATAGTTTGAATACTCAAATGATTTTGTTAATATATAAATTTCGTTTACTTAGAATTCTTAGTTAAAATAATCAAATTATTTTGTCAGCCGACTCGATTTATTAATCATTGAGAAACCATTAATATCGTGTATTCTCATTAGATTAAAGAATCCTAACAAAGAAAATTGAATCTCCCCAAGAACTAATGATCCAAGAATCATAAATAAATAGACTTATTCTTTAGATTCTAAAGATCTAATTATTGGTTGAGTTTCAGGTTATAATCACATAATCCATCAAATTTTCATGTGAATTCAAAAAATAGTCAAAATGGGGTCCATCAAATAAATCATAGATTATTCAGTGATTCGAGAAAATTGATGATTTAATCAGCAAATTTTTCAAAAACTCGACGATGACTATAACAAATGCCCATTTTCTTGTGAACTCCACAACTTTTTTACACTACTAGAGTGACCTCAGGCTAGAACCTCATATCACACTTCTTGACGTGAAAATGGATAGAAAACATAGATACTTTTTCATCCGTATCTCGATGAAATCTCTAGTGTAAATTCCATATTAACTGTTATTTGATGTTTTCCAATTGCAATATGAATTAGAAGTGGATTGGAAACAAAGAAATTTTTGTTAGGTGAGAAGCCAAAGATGCATAAAAAAATATAAAATTATGGAACGACCAAAGAAAAATTTAGATTAGATTTTGAGTCTTGTTTGAAGATCCATTCTATATAAGACATTATAATATAAAATATAAATATATATATATATATATATATATATGGGTCCCGTTCGCCACCCTTAGTTTTACCACACACTTTAACAAACGCGTTTTGTCTTACATGGGTTAGAAGTTTCGGAATGAGCTGATTTTTGGTGAGGATGATCTCTATGGTGAGGAGATCATCCTCACCAAAAATCAGCTCATTCCAAAACTTCTAACCCCATCAAAATTGATTTACAAAAAATGGACGGTCCACGATTTTTCAACGTGTAAACATGGGGCTAAACATTTCGGAATGGGCTGATTTTTGGGGAGGATGATCTTCTAATCACAGAGATCATCCTCACCAAAAATCAGCTCATTCCAAAACTTCTAACCCATGTAGGACAAAAAACGTTTGTTAAAATGTGTGGTAAAACTTAGGGTGCTGAACATTTCCCTATATATATATATATATATATATATATAGTAGTTATAATGAAAAACATGGTGTCCATATAATAATATTAAATGACTTCCCCATAAAATACTATTATAAGAATCGATATTGAGCAACCCCTCCATATTGATCTTTTGGTTCTAGTAAGTGTCTCTTACTTGATCATTCCTAACATGATCGATCACGAGGAAGTGTTCCATTTCTCTATTAGAAAGATTTTGAATTTGCATCTTTTTTTTAATATAGGGACGCTATTTACCCTTGTTTTCAAAATTTAATTAGATATTATTTTGATCGTCATAATATATATCATGCTGAGTAAATCCTGTTTTTATTTTTATTTTTTAATTATTTTCTTGAGATGAAGAATAGTATCCAATGAAATTAATAAATAGCAATCTTATTCAATAATCAATTATAACACTCAAGACCTATAAGTAGGTGAATGGACCTAATTTATACATCTTGCAAATTTTGATTGAAGAGAAAGAAATCATAAAACTAAAAAAGAATAATGATAAAATGACTCCCCCCTCCGACAAACTTCCCCAAAACTCTTTCAACCTAGATGTGCAGTTGTGTATCCCGAGGGAAAATCTATGATTCTATGCATAGTCACATTTAACACATTAAAAATAAAAATCATGAAAAAATTAAAAAATAAAATAAGAAAGTCAATTTTAACATTTATCTTGTAAAGAATAATTGAAAATCAAAGTCAATCTTAAAACCAATATCATGAATCTAAATCAAAAAAATATAACAATATACAATAACATAGAAAAAATAATTATGCATTTATCCTAACTAAGAAAAGGATTTGAGTATTGTTTGAATGTTTTTACCTTTTATCTTTTAAGATTATATTTTATTTTTAAATAAATATATATTATAATAAATATAAAATTGATTCAATTCGCGAATTGATTTGATTCTATCATACCCCTAATTCTGAATTGAATCAAATCAAATCAATCGATTTTTTTTTTATACAATTTATACCCGAATCAAATCATGTTAAATCTAAATCAATCAAATTCAAAAGTTTCAGATTGATTCGGTTCTTAGATTTCTCAGATCCACTGCTATACCCCTACTAAGATCATTGTCGAAGGAGATGACTTGACAACTCGACATCGGGTATTGAGGTGACAAGACGGGAAACCGAGTTTTAAAACCATGAGCGGAACCGACCCATTGATAGCCTTTTAAATATCTAATAATAATCATAAATGTAAAAAAAAAAAAAACTAAGAACCCTTGTGATTTGTGAAACCTTTTGGATCTCCTCCTAAAATCTCTCTCTCTCTGTACTTCTTCTTCTTCATTTTCTGGAGAGACAGTAGTGGTTGATGGCAAGAACGAACAAGTACGCCACTGTCAACTTCAACGAAATCTTCGAAAAGAAAAAGACCAAGAAACCTTCTTCTTCTTCATCTTCAACAAATCCTACTAACAACACTACAACTCCCCAAAAAACGTACCTTTCCACCACTCGCACTCATGGCGGAATGCTAGTCTTGAACCGTCCCTCACCCAAGCCTCAACTCCAACCCCAACCCTCCATCCCTCCTTCTCCACCACCTCAATCACCCAAACCACTCGTTCCAGACCCAGATCAAACCCGGTCCGAACCGGTCTCGATCTCTCTTCGTCCCTTGGGCCGTACCGGTTCATCCCTAACTTCGTCTTCCTCATCTCTAACAACAACCACCCACGACAGAGAACCTCCACCGTTATCGAAACCAGAGCCGTTCGTTCCTCCCCATCTACGTCCAGGATTCGTTCGCCGAGAAGAGAGGCTCGGGCAGGACGGGCAGAAGAATCAGGGTTCTCGATCTCGCGATTTCGGGCAGGGGCAGGGACAAGTGGGTTCGCCTAATTGGATCAGTGAAGATAGGCGTCCAAAATCTGGAGGAGGATATGAGAGGATGCAGAGAGGCGGTGACTCGGATCTTGGCGAGATGAATCGGCCAAATTCGAGTGGGAATCGTCCGAGTTCGGGTGGATGGTATGGTTCTTCTTCTTCTTCTTACAGATCTCCTCCTCACTATTAGATGATGATCATATGAAGAAGAAGGATTAGAGGAATAGCTGTTGTTGTTGATTGCTTCTGTTGTGATCTTTGATTTTCAATTTAAATTTTAAAAAATGGGTACATTTTTAATTGTTTGTTTGGCATTAATCTGAACTCCATCATGCTTCTTAATTCACTTTTGATCCAAGTTCTTGATTCAATTACATTTGATTGAAGGAAGTTATCCAATCTATGATAGTTGTGTAGGTAATTTTAAGTCTAAATGTTTTTCAAGATTTGATGACCCTTTTGTAATTTTATTTTTTTTCGATCATTTTGCTTTAGAATAATTAATTTTTTAATTAATTTGAGAAATAAATCTCTTGATTGAGAGCTTCCACTCTTTTGAAACTCAGTAATTTAGCTATCAATGACATTGGGTTGAAGATAGTTATCCAATCTCTGATAGTTTTGGAGGTAATTTTAACTTAAATGCTTTTTAAGGTTTGATGACCTATTGTAATTTTATTTTATTTTTCAAATCACCTTGTTTTAAGAATAATCATTGTTGTGAGATGTCTAGTATTCTTATTGGGCTTGGACTTTATTGTTTTTAATTTTTTTTCTCTGTGAGGTTCCTTGTGGTTGTGGATAGAGAATCTGTAATCTTTATCGTTGATAATGGATTTTTTTCTCCCTCTCCTCTGTGGACGTAGGCAATTTACCGAACCACGTGTGTGTTTGTTTTGCTTATTTTATCTTTACTCTTGTTACGCATCCGCACAACAATCAGTCTTTTAATTAATTTGATAATTAAAACTCTTGCTTGAGAGCTGGAATCTTTTGAAAGTCGATCATTTAGCTACATGGCATAGTTTGCATTCAAGGACAACACACAAAACATTTTTTTGCATTTTAAGTTTGTTCCTTTGATCGATAGACACTGTTGATTGCATGGGTTTCAATCTTCGAATTTCATCTCATCTTATTTGTGAACAATACTAAGATGACTCAACAAAACTTCTTGGCTATACCAGATAAGACAGAAGGTTTTGCTTGGTCTTCCATGGTGTCTTGTTTTGTCCATGAATGATACCGAGTCATCTAAGTCTCAGAAGATTTTTGAAACCATGGTTGGGTATTATAAATGAATAAGAATTTAAACTATTTAGATATATTATCCATAAAAAAAATGGGAAAAAAAAAACACTCTACATGAACACGTCTTTTATGTTGAAAAGTTGGTTAATGTCTGTGGGCGTTAATACCACAGCCTGAGTTCAAAACCCACCTACACTTACTAATTACTGACCTCTAACCAGCTTACTTGTCAAAAAAATATGCAAAATGAAAGTTTCTAACAAATAATTTGAGTAGTACACCTCTTTGTTCTCCTCCATTTCATTTTCTCCTTGCTTGTAGTTATATTTAATGTTCTAGCAAACCTGTTCTCTCTATTTCTTGTAAATGTTGTATTTTTTAATAAATCCTCCAAGAACTTCCCCCTATGCCTGTAAAGGCTGTGTTCTCCTTTCCTCTTAACTTTTGGCCTTCTACAAAATGAGTTTAATTATTTGCTTTATCAGAGATGTCTGATTTACACATTAATTCTCAAGCGAGAATGAAGTAAAGATCATTTGGTACTCCACTTTCCAGAGACATACTCGTCTTTGATTCTTATCCCACATTTGTTCGTATTAAAGATCATTCTCTTATGTTATTAGCTTCAGTGGTTCTTTTATGGGGTTCATAACTATGGTGAAATATTTCATTCTCAAAATCAATTTTGCATCGTTAACTGAAATTACAGGTTGAAAATTTTTCTATTTCACATTTATCAAATCATTAATATGTGCATTCACCCAAGCTTTAGTCCATCCAAGAGATTGTAATCTCAATTTTTAGGTTTGTATTTTATGGTGTAAAGTGTCTGGAGTATTTAGGGAGACGTTTTTTTTTTTTTTTTTAAATCATTTTGTAGACAGGTGGTTTTGTAATTTTGAATATATGTAATGTGGGAATTGGGCTGGTCTTGGTTGTTTCTTGTTGGGTTGGTCATCTCGACTGCCTTTCTTTTTTCATAAATTGATTTTACTTAACAAAACAGAAGAAGAGAGCATTAAATGTGAACTTATCTTTAGTTACTTGTGCACCATTCTTGCTTAATGTCTTCAAATGGCAGATAAATTTTTCTTTCCATGTGTGGCAATAATAGGGACATCGTCATTAAACATTCAATGTTTAGATGGGGACCGAGAGTGGAGAGGAGTCATGATGTGGAGTGCTTTTTGGACCAGGGTTGTTTGGTTGGTTTTTCTTTTTTTTTTTGTCTTCAAGGATGGTCTTCTCGACCACCTTTTGTTTGCTTTTCTTGTTTCCTTCATAATGAAATCTTTCAACCTATCCAAAAACAAATGTTAGAAAAGCAGAGAAACATAAGTGAGATGCCTCGATGTTGTTTTGATGCTTTTAAAAGGTTAAGTTTCCATGGCATGTGCATTCTACTTTGAATAATGCTGAAGTGACCTCAAGCTGGAATCTCATATGGCATTTCATGATGGTAAATACGATGAAAAGCATCTATGGTTCCTATCCACTTTCACGTCATGAAGTGCGATATGAGGTCACTCCAGCATGACTCTTCCACTCTTTAATGTGAATTATTATGTCCATTTATCATTTCTTCTTGAGATTTGTATTGTGTTAAAAGAGAATATATATATATATATATATGTCAGTTATATGGTAATATATTCAAAGCTTAACAGGGCCAGCAATAGCAGCATAGCTGTGGGCTTCCATTACTGTTATTGTAAATAACATTTGGGGAACACCTTATGAAGCTCAATGGAAGCTTGTTAAATAACAAAAAATAAATTAATGTTGAAGTGACCTCCGGTGGACACACAGGAGGGGGGGAGGTGGGCAATTTGACATGGAGGCACTTGCATGCCCATATATGCATTTCTCCGAGATATGAATAAAATCATCTATGAACATGCGCACACCACCACATCAAGGTATCCCCATGGAGGTCACTCTAGCACAACTCTTAACAAATATGGTAATAAGATTTGGCTGTTACCATTATAAGCGCTATTATTCATGTTTTTTAAGCCAAAATTATATTACTATTTTGTGCTCTCTCTCTCTCATGTGTGTCTCTGTTATAAATTATAATATGTAGAGCTCGATTGACTTTTTTTCTTTGGATGATCCATTTACCGAAACAAAAAAATGCTAAAAGCACAAGGAAGACACCAACGTTGAACTTGGTACTTCTAAGTGATGAAAGATTAGTAATTATGGGATGGGGTGCTTCGTAGACATGAAGAAGAGGTAAGAGGTAGAGAAGCCATGTTGTATTTTTGATGAGTATTGGTTCTATGAAAACTTGCTTCATGGAAGAACAAATGATATTCAGATAGATTCTTGTGATATCCATAATCTTCCTCAACCTTGCATGTAGGAGGGAAGATGGTTGTCCATTAAAATCTACTTCCCAAAAAACTTCGCCAATTTCAACAGGTTAATCAACCAAATGCTACAACCCCCTCTTATATACACCAATCAAACTGATTTTTGGTGGATAAATCAGGAGTTGGGCCTAAGATGTGTGGGATCACAATAACCACATGACAGACAACTCAGCATAACTAACATATAATCTTAAAAGAGAAGCACATGTTGCGGTCCGATCAATATTATGATCTATGAGAACCAATTTGAAATTTGCATCAAGATCATAGGAGAGCAATCCAACACCACAGCCCTCAGCCCTCTAGATTTCAGGGAAAAACTCTGATAAAAAACAAATTTTTTTGGTCATCTTCATCCAAGGTTTTGAAACTGGATGGCTACTAAACTTCCAGGAACTCTCAAACTTAAAATTAAAACTTAAAATTAAAATTCAATGATGAAAAATATCATTATTTTTATTTTTTTTTCAAAGTTCATAGAATTTTGTACTCTACAACCTTGTGGCATTGGATCATGTTTTTGGATGCCACAAGGTGAGCTCAACAACCCTTAGTATGAGTTGAAATCTTAGTGAGGCTAATCGGAATCTATAATTACTGGGAGAAGACATGATGATACTCCTGTAATTCAAATATCCACAGAGAAGTCCATAATATTAGTTAATGGGTGTGGATACATTCAAGGGATGCTCAACAATCTAATCGTTGATCTCTTATTAAAATTCAATAAAAGGGTTCCACTGGGACAGTTTCAGAAGTTATTGCTTCAATGACAAGTGTTACAAAGAAAGGACCTAGTAGATTAATTCAAAACCAGAGTAGATTAGATAATTTATAAGAGGAAAGCTAATAATGCTAATAAGTTGGAATCCAAGCTGCAAGTTTTTCACACAAAAAAAAAGAAATAAGTAGTAATAAAACAAGTTTTACCACAGCCAAGGAAATAAAGTTGCATTCAAGCAATTGCCGAAGAATTATGCGACTCCCTCGACAACTCTGATATACCATTTGGCCCAGGTGCTTCTTCTGAGCAACTATGAGCATCATTGCCTACCATCTCAGGTGCCACCATTAGTTCTTCATCGGGTGTGTATATCAAAATTTTTGAAACAATGTTGCAGAATTCCCTGCAGAACCATTATAATGAAGATTCTGATAGAGATCGAATCTGGCCTAAGAATTACAGGAAGAATTGAGGAACTAAAGCTACTAAAAGACTAAAAAATCATAGCATATTTTTCAAAGGGCAATGCCACTTACTCCCATGGATCATCTCCAATGAGCATCATATCATCCTCGTGATCCGTGTAAACAACTTGCCATCCTTTCTCAGGATCATTCAAAAGCCCTTCCATGTGGAAAACACGCTCCAACTCACGTATTAGACCACCATATCCATCAAGCTTCGTGAGATCAATTGCCTTGCCTACAACACTCCCTTGCTTCTGAACCTGCATACCATCTCTCATAATGAAATTAAATGTAACACATTATCGAAAGGAATTGATCTTATAGCATAAGAAATGCTTACCTTGGTGTAACTTCGTACAAATGCTTCAATTGAGCCAGGAGGCTTCAAATACAACCGCTTTTTAGTAGAGGGTATAGAACAGATGTCCAGATTCAAGTTCTCAGTTGAAGATAGAGACGTACTTGGTGTGGTGTTATCCTCTTTGTTTACAATATATGGTTTCTCAGATAAGGGGAACCCGAAGAGTCTGCAACCACTTTTATCAGTAGGCAACAAATCTTGATTGCTCCTTAAAGCTGTTTGAGTTAGAAATGCGACAGGTGGTTGGAAGGCATCTAGTCGGTTATTCTCGTTAAGAGGACTTGGTGAATATCTGCTTCGCTGGTTTTGATTATTGATGGCATTCAAAGAGTAAGGATAAGAAACCTGAGAATTTGCTTGGAACATTAGCACAGAAGATGGTGATGACACTTGTATAGATGGGGCAGACGGTTGCACATGAGCATTGCAACCCTGCATCATCACAGGCCATTCACTTCCAGCACTAGAATTGTGAATGCCATTAAAGATTCCAAACCCACCGTTGTCCTGAACTTGGTTGTGAACCAGAGCTCTTTTGTACGGTTGTTTAGGAAATATTTCTTGACCTTGCAAGACCTTATGGAAAACAGATTCTCCAAAGCCTATGCCCTCGTAGGAAATATCAGAATTTCCTGGAAGCATTCTGAATTCGTTTCTGTTTGTACCAGGAATGCATCTCCTTATTTCTGAAGAGTGATGATTGAGCACATCAAAACCACTGAAAGGAGTGGTAAAACCCAATATTTCTTGACCTTGCAAGACCTTCTGGAACCTTAAAGATTCCCCAAAGTCTGAAAATTCAGTCCCATCTACAAGAAAATCAGGAAAAGCAAAAGCTCATTATTTTAAATGAAACAAAGGGAACTTCATTCATAAAGCGTTTCTCCAAAAGTGTGAGGCAAGGACCTACTATGAACTGGAAAATTTGGTCTGGTTGAAGCCAGACTAATCCTGGTTCTCTTTGAACCAAGTGCCGACGAACTGCTGGAATTTGAGACCGAACCATACGGCTCAATCTCCCATGGAGAAACTCTATTCTGCCGATTTGACTGGACATCATCGTCCCACCTTACCTGTAAAGGAGAATAATAGTATTTAATGTCACCAATTGTAGTAATAGAGGCATTGAAACATGTTGGTCTATTTCGATTTTCTATGGGCTTCTACTTTTTGTAAAAAAAATTTGGATATTTTGGTAAATATATTAAAATACTGTCTTTTTGGGTCATTAATTTGATATCCCATAACATTCTAGGGGTATTTCATTCATTAAATAAAAATAGGTAGCAAGAGCATTTTCATCTGAAGATGACAACAATTCATGCAGAAGCAGAAATCCACAGCATTTCCACACAGGAATTTCAACGCGAGAAGTGCCCAGAGTGCCCTCCAAACACAAGCCAAAACAGGTACGCAGAATATAGACTTGTGATCAGGGTACTATTACAAATTTTGAGAGCTCAGATGCATAAGCAACAAACAGGCAATTTCATCAAAAAATTGAAAGATCAAATAATGCACTTACATTTTATTTACATAAATAAAAATAAATAAAAAACTAATGAGCTTAGTAAGGGGATTTTGAAGTGCTTCCAATGATAGAAGATTTCTGCAATGCCCCCACTTTAACATTTAAACTTGATATAAATTGTAATCACACCATCGCACGTCCCTAAAATCACGTTTAGTTTTTAAAATTACAAAAATATCCTTTTTTTCCTATGTAATCTTCAAAACCACCCTTAATCAATATTTTTAATTACAAATAAGCTCTTCAAATACATGTGCCTTTGCACATGCCTCTTCTAGTCATTACTAATAAAAAATGGGCACGGACCCCACCACCTGCACAGCCTCATATACTTCATTGCAAGTGGTAATGCAACCGCACTTCCTTGTTCGTCTAAAGGAGAGTGTGGTTGGTATAATAAGCATTGGAAATTCAACTCATGCAACACGTGTGAACGGCACCAAACATACTACGAATTTATTTATAAAGACACAAACACAGCCAAGAGAAACAAACTGAATCCACAAAAAGAACATGCATTCCATACCAATAGGCATCTCCACTTTGAACTAGGCCATTGAATATGATCCATATCACCAACCCCAGTTATCATTCCTGTGAAGCTGCAATAATTAAAATATAAAATAAAATAGTTAATATACATTCTCTAGACTTTCAGCATGAATTTTGTGAAGTGTAATTACACCTTCGCGCAGCATCTTCAGTTTCAACCTGCATTTTGAACCTCATTCCAATAGAAAATGAATGATCCAGGCTCTTTGAGAATTTACGGAAAGGTATTATAAATTGAGACAAGCTTGCCCTACAAGATGAATTTGAAACGTTAGTAGAACACAGACCAAGTGATCCACCGAGATATTAACACCACATGGTTTATCCAAACTACACAAGCATTGAATATGATACCCAAGCAGTAAAATGTTCAGTAAATTTCTCCTTAATTGGCAGCCATGAAAAGCATTCAAATATGAAAATAAAACCAGATACAGAAATTCTGAGAAAATAAAAATCCAAGACACATCTTAATCATCATGTCCTTTCGAAATTGATCAGAATATCTAAACCAGACCAAGCCAGAGAGCATAGTCTTTGTGCTATGATTTTTAATTAACATATGAAATATTAATTTTACTTCTTCACGCAAATCAGTTGATTTATAGGATTTTTTTTTTTTTTTTGATCAGTGATTTATAGGATATTAGTTTTACTTTTTAACCTTAACCCAATCAAAGAATCAAGTTTATAAAATGATTCAGCTGATTAATAGGGTTCAAATCTAGCTTCTTACAACTACTTGAATTCAAATAGGCTGATAGCAATGGGTTCTCAAACCTTGAATTATACATAAAAATGAAGAAATAAGGGAGGATGTAACACAGAATTACTTTGGGCGGATGAAGTGGAGCGCTTCTAGACTGTGATCGACATGTAAAGATCAAACTAAAGGAAAATTTTACAGGCAGCAATAATACCAGATGCTTTATAGAGCTGAATGTTGAGTTTTCAAGAAACAACACACTCATAGCATGAGCATAGCATAGATAAGGATGTCAAGATGGATGAGTGGTAAGGCAAAGAAAAAGGAAATAGGAATTTAAGAATAGGTCCAATAGGAGACAAAATAAGAGAATCAGGTTTGAGATAATTTAGGCATGTGTAGATAAGACCAATAACAGCATCAGTGAGGAGCAGTTAGGTGCAAGAAGAGTGCTCTAAATGGACAATATGGAGAACCAATGACACGGTCAGGGGTAACAATAAAAAATAGAACAACAAAAATATTCTAAAAATGTTACTGACCCCAGTAACTAGGATAAGGTGATGATGAGCTCTGAATCTTACTTGTCGTAACTTACTTTTTCAATCAAAACTTCATTTTCATACTTAATGATTGATTGTTGTAATTGTAATGTATGGCTTTATTATTTGCTAAAATGTTAACCATGTTTCCTATGTTTTTTTTTTTTCGATTGATAAGCCTGTTTTTAATGAGTTCAGTAACTCAGTGCGGGCAGGATTTGATCCCAAGCCTATGGTATCATCACCCAAAGACTTTACTAAGCTAGCTGGCACCTGCACATGTTTCCTATGTTCCTATAAACTTCACAATATTTTGAGTCTCCAGAAATTCTATATTTTCACAATGACAGAAATATTTCCGTAAAGTATATAATGAAACCAAAATTCAAATTCTAGTTGAGGCTACAAGGATAAATTTACAGAGGCTTCTAAATTTCATGAGACATAGAGAACTGAGATAATCATCTCAAACTTTAGTAGCGTTAGCCAACATAACATATCAATAAACAGAATAAAACCCAGCAAGGACAACCACTTGGAACGAACAACATTACTCTCTAAACCAGTTCAACATTTATATAGTAGCCTCTTGGTAGCATATAAATTGTCAATCATCGTTGCGGAAATAATTCAATTTAATCTATACCTTGGATTATAGTAAATGTCGAAGGAACTCTTCGTGGATATAGCCGTAGCCACAGCTTTAAGGTTGTTAACATTCAAACTCGGGCTGCGAAGAACCGACAAAGGAACCCCACATTTAACTTGAGCTGCCCTCCGGATTCCCAATCTCAATTCTCCATCGTCACCCCTACCCGTATATCAAATTCAACGTCAAAGGGGCATTCAGGAAAATAATAATAATTAATTGAAGATCCTCATAATTTAGATTAGTAAACCTGAGAAAGAGTACGGCATCACCACAGACAAGCTTCTTATTATTGAGAAAAGCACTCCACCCAGTCGTGAGCAAATGCCTTCGTGGCTGACCTGCAAAACAGAGACACTTGTTGAATTATAATCTTGGACATACTGAAGTAATCAATATTCAAATTAATATAATTAAACATACCCCTGTAGATATGCCTAAACCTCCACTCCATGCCATGTAAATCTTTCGCTATAAGCTCTTGCCAAGGCCTTTGTTGTTCATAATTCTACAATAGAGAACCAAAAATATAAAAAACACACATGACGCCTAAACACCCACTTCAAGCTCATATGCCACATTGCAGATTTCACTCATCCTAGTTCTTGAAAACCACAATGCACATAAATTTAGGACCTTAAGCACGTAACTACATTGCAGAGTTCACTAATCCTAGTTCTTGAACCTCAAATTCAGAATGATTTAGGACCTTAAGCTCATAAACTACATTGCACCTCAAATTCACAATCATTTAGGACATTAAGCTCATAAACTACATTGAACCTCAAATTCACAATAATTTGGGACATTGAGCTCATAAACTAAATTGCAGTTCAAATTTACAAGAATTTGGAAGAAGAAAACATTAATAGATTACCAATGGAGGGAAGCAGTCTTCGGCAGCTCGTCGTGGCACGGAGAAACCTCCATGAGTGCTCGTATCAGAAGCCGTAAGAGTCTTGCAGAACATATGAGGCGTAGTTGGCTTGCTCACACCTTCAATTTCTTCTTCTTTGTCATCTACTTCGATCTCTCCTTGCTTTAATTTCTGCTCAAATTGCTTCAAAAAATAAAATTTACAATTAAATTAGCCAAACAGTTCGAATTGGGGGGAAAAAAACAAAATTTCCTACCTCAGTTTCAGGAACAAGTGAGACCTGCGCGTAAACCTCATCTGTCGCCACCTCCGCCTACCAAATTCAAATTCAAATTCAACAACAATTCAACCAAAGAAGAACATTTAACCCAAGAATCAAAAACCGAACTCACATGAAGCTTCACATCGACAACTCGACAGAAAACATGAGGAGAGAGATCGCAGTACACCATTGGTAACTGAAACTCAGAAATCTGCTCCAAATGTCCTTGTGGCAAGTAAACAACGAGACTCCCTTTCTTTGGAAGCGAAATGAGAGGCCCTGCACACGCGTGCCATAGCTCCAAGCAAACAGCAGAAGCAGAAGCATCTTCGTCTATAATGGCGGTGTTAAGGTCGAAAACAACTCCCATCAAAACCCTAGAGTAGATTCAGAGAGAAGAGCTTAGGTTCTGTAAGTGATAATGGCGGAGCTGAGAGAGAGAGCATTCATGTCTGCATTTCGACCTGCAACTTAACCTGCGCACCCCCTCCTCCTCTCATCAGTGTTTCTAAAAGGAGGTGTGTTAAAAGTAACTCACTATTTACTACCATGCGCACCCCCGTACATACTTAGCTGTTCTGTTCTCGTGTCGCCGTGTCAGTCTTGCAGTCAAATTACTCTTTAATTTTTATATTTTTAACTTTTCGGTAACACGTCAAATCAGAGATTACTTTGGGTAAAACTGAGGACGACAACCTTGTATCGTCGTCCCTAAATCTGTGCCATTGAAAAACATTGAGATTTCTTTGTTTAAGTAAATATCGGGGGACCACAGAAGTTTAGGAGGGAAGAAGACAATGGGGATGACGTCTACGTGAGATATTAGTAAGTCTCTTGTTTTGTTTAAGTGGGTCTAGTTGGTTTGTCGTTCTACCTCTTTTAGGTGAGGTGGCCTATGTAGGCTGCTTCTCTGCTCTGCTTTCTGATTAAAAGCTCAGATTCAAACGGGACTGATCTTTTACTCACTATTTATTTCACAATTTTTTATTTTTATTTTTATTTTTTTGAATAAGACAAAATACAGAAGGAAAAATAAAGAAAATCTTTTACTCACTATTGGCACAGTAATTTTTACTTATTACACTCGAATTAAAAAAAAAAACGAAAATAAGTGAATAATTAAAAATAAGTAAAAGTTGGGTTACCAATGGAAGTTCTCTTGTTTTCTTTAGATTAGATTTCTATTTTAGAATTTTATAAGCTTAGTGATAGTTGTAGGTGAGCTTTCTAATCTTTTATAATATTGAGATTATAATTTGAGCCAAACTTTTGTATTGTGAGAAGAGTGTGTCTAATTTTAAATTGGGGTGTGATAAATAATTTAAGAAATTGGGGTACTATAAGCAAAAGTTAGAATGCCAATAGCAACTCCCCTTATTTAACGTATCATTGTCAAAGTCCGAACTAAACATTTGGATTAATTCATATTTCTAGGTCATAAGAAAATATTAGATCTAACTAAATTACAAGATATTTGAATTTTATTTTAATATTATTTAAAATAAAATCATTTTGATATTTTCATGTAAATTTATAATAATTTTTTATGATTAGATCTCTCCCAAGCCAAGTTTTGTACTCCATTTATGTTTATTTTTTACTCTCTATTATTATTTACTCCATTTATATTCATTCAAAACTTTACTGTTATTTTTAGAGTTTGTTTTACATTGACTTCGTTGGATTCTACATTTAACATTGCGTTAAGATAATAGTACATATAAAACCATAGATTCCTTATCTTGAGATACAATGAAAGGAATCTATGATTCACATCAATGCGGTATTGAATTCAATGCCCAATGAAGTTACTAAAAAAAATTAATGATTTTTTTAAACCCCCCCCCCCCCCCCCCTCCCCCGCCCCACCCTCATTTTTCCCTTCTGACATACTTTCATTAACGTGCTATATACCATAACCAGAGATTTTTCTTCGGGATACACAATGATACATATTGACACATATTTATGAGAGATATATATTTGTGTATCCCAAAAAAAATCTATGGTTATAGCCCACACCCTGTCAGGGAATGTACGTCAGATGAGGTGGCAAAAAATCACGACTCATAAAAAAGCTTGCATTAAGTATGAAAATGATATTACCATGGCCATTGAAATTGGTATTAATATTACCACACTACAAAAATATGAATAAATCCTGTAAATGATTTTGTTAGATGGTCACACCATCGGGGATGGATCATGGGACATATGTAAAAACAATGTAATAATAATAATTTTTCAAAATATGTGTTAGAAGTTTCGGATTGAATTGATTTTTTGTGAGGATGATCTCTATGATGAGAAGATCATCCTAAAAAAAATCAGTCCAATCTAAAACTTTTAACCCCATCAAAAGTGATGTAGAATGTGGACAGTCGATTTTTTATCAATAATTTTTAAATCACTTTTGATGGACTTAAAATTTTCAGATTGAACTGATTTTTTGTGAGGATGATCTTCACATCATAGAGAACGGATGGTACAGTAACAAAATCATGTTCACTTTTAACTTAATGGTGTTTATTTATATTTTTGTGATAGTGAAATTTCTTGACTCCTGAAATTTAATACTTTAGTCTAAACAAAAAATTGTTTTTATTTAATATTAGGCCTTGGCCAACTATCACTTTGACCCTTTTTAGGTAGAATCTTGACCAAACATAGGACAATTCTGTGGATAAGTGGAATTTCAGTTGGGTTTAATTTGGTGCATTTTCCACTCATGAATCATCCAATAGGAGATCATGGATCAGTCAAGAGGTCCAAAATGTTGAACAACATATTTAATTAAACTAAACAACTATACTTTGGTCCAAAATGTTGAACAACATATTTAATTAAACTAAACAACTATACTTTTGTTGTTTAATAATACGATTTGATCATTATCATCTAAGCCTTATCATAAATAGTAAGATTGGTATTATAACCTAGTATAACATTTGATTAGTGATTTTCTGACGCCTCCCTCTAACATAAGCTCCATGATGTGGCATGAGTTAGAACTATACACAATTGCACATATTTATGGGGATGCGTAACTGTGCATCCCAAGGAAAAGATCTATGATTCTAGCCCATGTCACATTAGGGGACGTCAAAAAATCAAAACTCATACCAATTATCAATCAATAACATAAGAGTGTTGATTTTCTAACTAGAAAATCTTCACTCGGTCAATACTCAACTGACATGACATGGACAAAGAATCATAGATTTTTTCTCGAGATACTTAATTGCAATCCTTTTTGTCCAAGTCATGTCAACTGAGTGAAGACTTTCTGGTTAAAAATCATTATTCATGACATAATGACTTGGAGAATGAGAAATATAGGTCACTTTGGGTATTAATCATTTCCCTTTCCAAAAAATAAGAGTCATGATTTTCTTACTCGAAAATTTTCACTTTGTTTGTACTCGATTGACGTGGGAAGGGCACATTACCATAGATCTTTTTTGTCGAGATACACAAGAAAAAGATCAATGGTTCTATACCCTTGCCACGTCAGTCAAGTACCGAGTACAGACTGAGTGAAAATTTTCAAGTCAAACAATCATTAGAGCAAAAATTCACAAAAAAAAATTTTGTTCTTTTGAGTTCTCAAGATTATTAGGTACACATGGCATGAATTTATTGGTTGTAGGATTCTTTGAGATAATATAATTATCCTCAATTTTAAGTTCAATGTTCCAAATGAGATATTCTTGATTTTACATTCTTCTAATCTAAGCTACCCTCTTGTCATAGTCTTATGATCCACATTATGAGATTAGATCTATAAATCCACTATTGGATGAGATGTGTTAAGTAGATAAAAGCTCATTAATTTCCATCTCCAAGTTCACCCACCAGTCCACAAAATGGGTTTATTATATACTTTTTTGAAAAAAATTACTCAAATTTCAATAACTAGTTAATAATGGAGTTTTAAAAAAAAATCATCTAAATGTTTTGTGGTTTTACAAAAAAATTGTAAACTATATGATTGTTTCTTTTACCCTACTAGAGGCTTTAAATGGCGAAAACACTCTTGCAATTTTTCACAAAGATCGATGAGCAATAGTAAAGTCTCAAATATTCTTCGGATTGTCATGAAGCTAAGTTAGTTATCAATTATTTTTTTTCAAAAAATAAAAATCTCATTTTATCCATGAATCACTAGTAATGATTTCACTACTCTTTTTTTTTTTTTGGTAACAACACGACCAATTCATTACTTAAAAGTTTCAAAGTGGTGAATTCAACGATGTCGTTGCTTGGAAGTTATAAAGTAACAAACCCCCCTACTGGGAAGTTTTGAAGCAATGACTACGGTTGTTCAAATTAGTGAATTTTTTGTTGATCTATATTGGAATGAAAAGTTTGTTGCTTACAAAGTTTTGAAAACCATCTTATTTTTCCACAAAAAAAAAAATTTCTATAAACGGTGTCAACTCGGATTGTTCTCTCCTCCTTATTCAACTTCAAGGAATGAATAGGAGAGGACTAAACGCGGCCTATCTTGGTTTCATATTACTTTACATTTTAATCTTAGGTGATCCTAATACCGATTAAATTATCATCGAGGTTTGTAAATTGACATCCGAAACACTTGCCTAAAAACTATTTGATCCCAAGTACACAAACGATCAATCTCCAATAGGAAGATTATTCGATCTTGAATCCAAAGACTTCTTGGGTGGGATTGGATGTGCCTAATGTTGGGATGCACTTCCTTTTTTTATTTTTTATAATATGACTTCAAAATCAATTAATTAAAGGTAAGACATTCCTTGACTACTACGTGTCCTAGCATGGGCAAACACAACAAGGTCTATAACAAGAGGAAAATACTTGATTGTCTGCGTTGGACACTAAATTGACTTGTTGTGCATACAGAATTGTTGATTTTCTAATTTGTATCTCAAGAAAATAAATCTATGATTATCTGTGCACTACCAGATCAGTTCATTGTTGAACCAAGCATTCAATTCATGCAGTGTAGCACGACTCATAAGAAAACTAAGTAGGCGTTTGGATAGGACTCCTTGGCTACTTCTGACTCTTGCGGGGAGTTAGAAGTCGTTTGGATGCGTTTGTATAAATTACTCTTTCGAAGAGTTACTCCGCGCAAGAGCAAGAAATTACTCTTTATGAAGAAGTCAAGAAAACCTATTTCTCAAAACTCTTCTTGCGAGGAGTCAAAATCTAACGGTTCGTTTTACCAAAATACCCCTAACTTTATTAATTTTCTATGAAAATATTTCTAATTCATTTGCCCTTAAATCAAACAAAAGAAACATTTATTAATATTAATTTTTTTTTTTAATTTTGAGTATAATGGATTTAAACACATTATATTAATATTTAATATTTAAAATATTATATTATATTTATATTTATTATATTATATTATATTAATATTTATAGTTAAACACATTATATTAATATTTAATATTTAAAATATTATATTATATTATATTATATTATATTAATATTTATTATATTATATTATATTAATATTTATAGTTAAAATGTCAAAAACAATATAGCTTGAAGGCATATTATGACACTAAAAGACAGTCTGTCAATTTTTTTTTTAAATTTTGAGTATAATGGATTTAAACACATTATATTAATATTTAATATTTAAAATATTATATTATATTATATTAATATTTATTATATTATATTATATTAATATTTATAGTTAAAATGTAAAAAACAGTATAGTTTGAAGGCATCTTATGACACTAAAAGACAGTCAGTCAAATTTTTTTTTTAATATTATGTCATATTATGTCAAAAACAGTCAGTCAAATTTTTTTTTAAATTTTAAGTATAATGGATTTAAACATATTATATTAATATTTAATATTTAAAATATTATATTATATTATATTAATATTTATTATATTATATTATATTAATATTTATAGTTAAAATGTCAAAAACAATATAGTTTGAAGGCATATTATGACACTAAAAGATAAAAAACAGTAACTGGTATAATATAAGGGTATTCTAGTCTTTTTTCTAGAAGTCATGAGAAGTCAGTATGGTTCCCAAACAAACTTCCAGCACAAAAATACTTCTGCCAGTACTTTATAGAGTTGATTGCCAAACGCCATTTCTGCACATAATTACTTTTCCAGCTCCTCCATAGAGTACTTCAGCTCCTGTTCTTTGGAAGAGTAGTTCTGCTCCTAGTATCCAAACAGGCCCTAAGTGAACAGGACCACCTGGAGTGATAAAACCATGCACTAAAGTGATACAATCTGGGAGATTAGATTAGAACTCTATAAGAACGTCTTAAAATGTATTTGAGGAACAAAAAGCAACTTTTAGCATAATGATACTTTGGGGGATTGGCTATTAAATCGTAATTATTCAATTGTTTCTTAGTTTTATTGTTAATGTTCATTTGATTATGCTATTAAACCTAATTATTGAGGTATAATCTTGAGGGTATGAATCACTAATTTTTTCACTACTCACGAGATTTATTGAATGCTTCTCTCCTTGTTTTCTATTTCAAGATCAAATAATTGTAGTTATTTCATGAATGGACGATCTCCACAAAATGATGATGTGGTAACTCATTCTTTGGTTGTTAATGGTTACAGAGGTTGAAAGTCTAAGTATAAGGTTTCAAATATGGAGAAGAAAATAAAATTTAATTTGTAATAATAAATGATATTTTAGTAAATCGACTTCAGATGAATAATCAATGATTCTAACAATTATTAAAAAGTCATAATACACAAGAAAAATGATCAACAGTCCTATGCCTTTGCCACGATAATCAACTAGATCAAGTAAAAATTTTAAATTAAAAAATCATTAGCAATTATTAAATCTTATTAACAATAAATAGACGTGGTAAAACACATGGGACTGATGTGACAAGGGCACAGAATCATCGATCTTTTTCCTTCTATGCCTTGAAGAAAAAAGATCTATAGTTTTTTTGTACTTCTGTGGTCTTGTCATATCAGTCGCGTACAAATCGCGTATATTTTGCCCGATCGATATACAACAACTCTAAATCTTATATGCATCAATGTTGTACAAATTTCTACCTGAGTGGTCACAATAAACTCATAAACCCTAAACAAAAACATGCATGAATTTAAACGATCATAATGTATAGTAGTACACACAAAATTAAACTTTCAACCAATTTTTTATGTATAAAGAAGAAAGTTAAAGACTACAAAAGCTAAACCTTTGAAAGCCCTTCTTTAGTAGTCACTTTCCGTAATTAAACACCCAGTTTTGTATAAAAAGGGCCACAAAAAACTTTAAAATTTCCTTCAAATTGAAGATGAAATCTGAGCCATCAACATCAGTTCTCGAAGCAAGAGCACGCGCACTGCAGGTGCAGCGTCAATGAATAAAGTGACTTTGCAGAGAAGCAGAGATTCAGAGACACCACCCCTCGACTTTTACGCGGGGCTCCTTCTCTCACGCAGCTCTCAGCCTTCTCATCGTACTTTAGTCCCATCAATCTATCTCTATCACACAATTCCCAAATCAAGAAACTGTTTCGTGGCTAAATCTCCACCGCTAATTTTTTTATTATTAAATAATGTTTCCCTCTCTATGACCTATGTGTTGTCGGAATCTTACGCTTAGGGGTATTTTCGTCTGATTAGCTGTATTTTTATATCATGTGATGTAGGACACGTGGTGAAAGATTATTTATTGTGGGGCCCACTGGATTTTCTTGCAAAAGGAATTACACCGTCCTTTAAACCAGCACAGTTGCTGTCGGCTACTTGTTTGGTCCAACGGCGGTAGTTCCAGTTCTACCAGTCTATCTGTGTGAGGAGCTAAATGTCAGCTCAGGTGAACGTCATCCTTAGATCCAACGGCATTTGGATGCTACACGATTCGTAATTGTGAATCACGCGGATATTTTAAATGGATAAACCTTATCTGCCACGTTTTTGGTGAGTATTTGAGATACCTTCATTGTTTTTTTCAAATTCATGACATACCCCTTGACCTCAGTCTAATCATTGTATATCAGTGAAAATGACTTAAAGACCCTCACATCCATCATCGGGGCAAAATCCCCTTTTATCTTTCTCTAAAAAAAAAAAAAAATCTCACACATAAAGAATAAGAAAAAAAAAAGAGATTTATCGGGCAGATCTACTCATCATATTCTATTTACAACTATAAGTTTGTTACTCAACAAACATTTTATTCTAAAAAAGAAAAAGAAAAAGAGAGATCGATTCATTCTTTTTTCTTTGACAAATGATTAGAAAGTCATCTGGATTCGAATCCAACTAAGAGATCTACTAGATATCAAAAATTAGTGAACAAATAACAAGATGTTTCTTTTGTCCCTTTAGCCTGACTTATATAGTAAGAATTGAAATGTAATTAATGGTCATTGGACCCATATGAATTATCAAATTGGCAATTTAACACTACACTCTTCTAGATTTTCTAGAAAAATATCAGATTTAAGAGAGAGAAAAAAAAAATTGAGCTTAATCCATGGTGTTGAAAATGGAAAGTCATCAAACTCTCAAATTTAAAATAGAAATCAATGGTGAAAATTAAATTATTTTTTTTTTGTGCAAAATTCTGAGAATTTTGTATCATATGTGCTTATGGCATCAGATTATGTTTCCAAAGACAACAATTGACATGAGAAACTTTCTCTACTAACTTAGTGAAAAAAGTGTTTTTCTTTCTTAACAAACCTTGGATTAAGTCACACATCTTTTAAAAATGTTAAATACATAAAATACTTTCGATATAATAAATATGTGATAAAGAATTGAGAGTATTTTAAATATTTAATTATTTAAAATGACGTAAATTCCACTCAATTTATTGAGTAACAGAGTTTTTAAAAAATAAAAATAAAAATAGATCAGATAGGACTAATAAAAACTAAAGTGATAAAAGAGTTGTAGATGGCATTATTGGATTTATTTATTTATTTTTTTTTTTTTCTATATTCAAATTAAGTTAATTAACAGCTACCAAACAATCCCATGCCAACCTTATGCGGTAGTTATGGCTATAAAGCGGGCCGATATGGTCGGACCATATATGAAGTATATTAATCTCATCTAATAAAAGTTCTATTCTAAGCCCGACTCATCTGATGGTTTGGTTGGATCATTGATGCAGGTCCACTTCTAGCCAGGCACATATGTGATATTAGATCCTTTTTTTGTATATTAACATACTTTCCTTACTAAGGTAGTAAGGGAAGTTTCGTGAGTGCACCTCCATGCCATGTGGCATGTGCAGGACTATTCGGTAATCATTATCGTTCTATAATTGAGTATAGGGGATATTAATGGCATTTGGTAATTACTTGCATAATCAATTATTTAAAAATAAAAAATTAAATTAAATTATTTCACAAGTAAAAAAATTAATACACAAATAAAAATATTTTTTCCATAAAACAAATCTTAAGAATATCAATACTGATCCCTACATGTATTTCCCTTTCTAATAAATATATTGCTAATGAATTTTATTTTTACTCGAAAATATTTACTAATTTGTACTTGATTAACGTGGTAAGGGCACAGAATCATTGATCTTTTCTTTATGTATCTCGAAGAAAAAAATCTATGGTTATGTACTTTTATCATGGCAGTCGAGTACAAATTGAGTGAAAATTTTTGAGTCAAAATCACGACTTTAAATATATAATTATGTTGGTGGATAAAGAAATCCATGTGGCATTAGAAGTAAGTTTCGAAATTCATTTTGGCACTCCCTAACTAATATGCTCACAAGCTCTCCACTGCGTGCCACATCAAAGCTAAACGAGGGTAATTTCGTAAATAGGGTATGCCATTCAAGACACGTGGGCCCAAAGCTATAGCCTCATCATATACTAGCCCATATACTAATCATTCAACCATTAAAAAAGCCCATGATCCAGTGATGCCCAACCAGTTGCCAATCACTCTTTAAACACAAATGCCATTTGTCTTACACCTAAAATCAAGGCCACTTAAGCCCAAACATTGATGATCAAATCTCAGTTTTTTTTTTTTTTTTTTCATGTTTATTTGTGTAAGAGTACAAGAAAGCCAAATGAATCTTGAGAAGGTTGTGCCCAAAATGTGGGAGAAGAAGATTGAAGCTTCTGATCTAGGTTTAGGATCTCGAGATGTTCATCAATGAAATTAGGGTTCTTAAGGTCCTAGGGTTGGAGAAGATAAGTGAGGGTTGTGTGTGTGCAAGTGTGAGCTAAAATTTCTAATAGATCAAGAAAGAGACCCAAGGAGCCAGGTTTCCATATAAAATATTTTGAAAATAACGGTTATGTTTTGCTAGCCGAAGAGTGGCTTCGGCTAGTTGATGCCTCCTATGACTAGTTTTGGTTAATCAAGAAGGTTTTTGATTGGCCAAGAAGGGGTCATTTGGTTAGTCGAGGCCTCAGAGGAATTTGAGACAAGTTTACACTGTCTCCGAAAATATAACTAAAGGGTCTTCGTGTTGGACCGTTATGACGAATCAACCCAAATTTAGATCTATGGGTGTTGGGTAATTCTGGTAAAAAATTAAAAATATTTGCCTCGGGATACGCAGAATTATCGATCAATTTTCAAGTATTTAGTTTTTTTTTTTTTTTTTTTTCCTTCCTACTTTGGAGTCCCTATTACCTGTGAGGCTGTGTTTTCCAAAGTAAAATTACTGAAAAGGGATTTAACACATGGAACAATTTTTCAATGAAGGAAATTCTAGTATCCAACCTGGTTGCACACCAATCACCAATCAACTGCTAAGAGGGGAAAACATTCTCTAGGGTTTCCCTCAAGAAGTAATCCTAATGAAATTAATTCTTTTTTATTGGTAAAATTTTTATACTGCCATTGGATAAGTCTGTTTTTTATGAGATCACATTACGTGAAAAAAAGGGTAAATTCGACGGACCTTAGTGTCAAATAATGTAATTTTTACTGAAAACTGTTGTCCCTCAAAAATTATTTGTCCTACATTACGTTGATATTAAATTTGATGTCCATAAGTGTCACAAAAAGCTTCATGTGGACCCTAAAAAATAATGATTTATGACTTCTAATGGATTTCTAACCGTTAGATATGAGTACCATAACAAAATGATTAAATCCAATGGATTTCTCAATCAAATTCTTGTGTGTTTATATAGTGGGCCAATGTATGGTCCATGAAGCCCATCTTAGGTGTTCATGTTAAACAAAGCCTATTTCTATGGACAAATAAGCCCAAAATTTTAGCTTTATCAATCATATCCTAGCCCATTTACTAATCTTTACTCCTCGAGATAACAACTACACATATTTATGGGGATGTGAAGAAATGTATCCCGAGGGATAAAATATATGGTTATAGCACATGCCACGTCAGGAGAGTATTTGAGTATGCGACGCGGGGGAGCTAGATTATCTCGAATCTATTTTGTACCCCGATTAAAGGGTAAAAAAAAAAACGTGAAAAAAATCATGTTCTAATTCTAGATTCTAAAATAAATTTCTAGAAACAATGTCTCTAATCGAGATTCTGGATCTAGGGTTTAGTTTCTATAACCTAATAGTTACATTTTGAAATGAGAATCTAACAATCCAAACAAATATTCATTAAGGAACACTTTGTTTGGGTTGAGTGAAGAGAAACCCAGTCTCTCTCACCATATTTGGATTGACAAGAGAGAAATTGGGACAAATTTGAAATAATTTTAAAATGTCTTAAAAGAAATCTAGGGGTAGAGTTGGAATTATAAAATATTTTCAAAGGGTTTCTCTTAGGAGTGCAACTTGGTCTGATTCAAACCAAGAACCAAACCAAACTGATAGCTTTGGGATGGTTTGGCTCGGTTTGGAACCAGTTGCGGTTCGGTTCCAGGTTACGAAAATGAGAACCTATCAATTTGATTCGGTTCTCGGATCAAGCTTGTATAGAACCGAACCAAACTGAAAACCGGACCCCTATGCAATATATATATATATATATAATTATTATGAATTATTTTAGGAGTTAGGACATAGATTAATGATCTTTTATGAGTAAATTAATGACATTTTATAGATAGATTTGTGATTTATTGTATAAAATTTTATGTTTGTTTTTTTATAAAAAAATATTATAGAATATTGGCAATCTGTAGAACCAAACCGAACCAAACGATTCTTAATTCGGTTTGAGTTGGTTTAATGGAATTTGGTTCGATTTGGTTCAAACCAAACCAAGTTGCACCCTAGTGTCTCTGCCCTTTTATGGCATTTTATTAGGCCTGATAAAGAACCTTTGGCCCACCACAAGATTTCAGCAATATAAAATGGAATTGAGTAGGAAAAACTTATCTAATGCAACGGATTTATCAACCAAATCAATGAAAACTTGATTCGAAATCTAAGTGATACAATAACTGAATTTAGTGGGTCGGGTCCTTGGAGTAGATCCAAATAAAAAAACAGGTGAAATATGGTTTGATGTCCTTTGACCTGGGTTGGATAGGGATTCATACTTAGATCTGCTCGGATTCAAATAATATATTGTTTTGAAAAATATATTTTAGATTTCTCGAAATATCTTTTTATAACATGGATTCTTAGAAAATTAAAGGGTTCTAATGACAAAATAGGGAGAAAGATCAAACAAAAAAAGGTCAGACGAATCATTAAAACCAGATCATACCTGAATTAAACAATTCAGATTGGGTTGAGTCGGATTACATAACATGATTCGGATATGGTTTTAGTGTGTAAGATCTGAGCCGGATCCGAATCCAGATAAAAATTGGCCCAAGAACATGTAAGTTGGGCTAGGATTACGTATTGTCATATGGTTCGACATATCATTTGATGGGCCATGCTTAGACTAGTACTTTTTGACCCGATTAAAACTAGGGGTGAAACTTGGTCCGGTTCAAACCGAGAACCAAATCAAACCGATTGCTTTGGGGTGGTTTGGTTAGGTTTGGAACAAATTGTGGTTCCGTTCCTGGTTATTACGAAAATGGAGAACAATATTTTAGGAGTTAGGACATAGATTAATATTTTTTGTGTGGATAGACTAATGATTTTTAATGGATAGATTAATGATTATTATAAAAAAAAAATTATGTTTATTTTTTCATTAAAAAATATTACTTACAATTTACAGATTATTGGCAATCCATAGAACCGAACCAAACCAACTTTAGTTCGGTTTGGGTTGGTTTGATTCGATTCTGATTCTTATTTAGTGGGACCAACCTATGTCAGTTCGATTCCAATTTGACCTCAAACTGAACCAAGTTGCACCCCTAATTAAAACTAGTTCACTCGGTATCTGAGAGTAGATCCTTAGTAGCTTTTTTTTTTTTTTTCTTTTGGCGTTTTCAACTATTGAGAGAATATCACATCAACAAGATTGTAAAATCCCTTCGACTAAGGTTGAGTGTTCAATAGTCATCCATTTTCAAACCATTGATCAATTGGTATCAAAAAGCTTCTTTTTCGATAAAAAAAAAATTTCCGATTATTTTTAGGTTTATAAATATGATTTAGGCAATCATCTTTTGAGGACTTTGGGTGCTTTTTTTTCGACATGATATTCTACCAACTATATAGAAAATAATACGATGCAAAGATTCACAGCGCGATGATGTGATATGAACCACAACTAATTTGAACAAACACAACCTTATCCACCCACTACAATAATTAAGAGAAAAAAGGAAATTATAGATAATTTCATGATAGAAACTCAAGCAATTTTTTTTTTTTTTTTTTTTTTACTAAAGATGATACAACAAAAACTATTAAATGGTCACTATGAGAAAGACTTGCCATGGTTAGAGTTGGCGATCAGTCGTTTGTATTCATATGGTCTGATTTTTTACCTACTTGTACCCAAATTTCAAGTGGATATCCAAGCCATTCGTATATATACCTTATTGTAAAGATGATGGAAAAAACATTAATTTTGAGTTATACTTGTAAATTTAACATATTAAACTCGAATAAATGGATATTCGGATTGGTTACGATGCATATCCATACCAAACCGTAAAAATATTCAGATATAAATAATAGCAGATAAATTTACCAGAATTCTTAATCGGATTTTTATGGGATCACAAAATTAGATCTACATCAAATACTCAACTAAAAAATATATAGTATAATTTATATGATCATTTTGGGTTTAGAATTTTCCACAAATAAAAGAGATGCCACAAAAAAATTTTCTTATTAAAATTCATTATTAATTAAAAATGTACACAAATATGAAATACAAGAGAAGATACAAGAGGGAAAAGAACTCACACACTCTGCACAAGACACCACAGCTCCAATTCACCTCTCCTGTCTAGATCGGCTCGGCTTGACTACTTAGAAGCCGATTCCAGCATGGCTCCATCTTCCTATTCTTCCAGAAACAAGAAGCCTCAGGATCCTGCTTATCCGAAGACCTCATCGGCTCAGACTTACATCGAGTGAGCACCAATGGTTCGTACGCCACAGCGTTCACAAGCTTATGCTCAATCATGGTCGCCATTGATGGGTCCACAGTCAGCTCAAGCTTCGAGCAAGAAAAGCGCGGCGGCAGCTGATGCTGATGCTGCTGTTGTTGTAGTTGTTGTTCTTGTTGGTGCGCAGCAGGGTGTACCTGAGCAGGATTAGAGTCAACGCTTAATCTCTTCTTAGACTTATCTCCACCGTCCATTTGAATGACTTGTTGTTTCTCGGGATGATGGGAATGACGCGGCCGTCTGATGAAATCCGTACTACAGACCCAAGTCTCCTTTGAAACCTCCATTGACAGCTTCGGCTCATACATCATCATCAACAAACAGTCTGGCAGCAAAACTTGTTCTCCTCCTTTTGACTTTCTTTCTTCTTCTTCTTCTTCTTCATCTACAGATCTCTCTGGAGTCTCTCTCTCTTCTTCTTCTGTCTCTTTCTCCTCCGTTGACTTTTCAACTCCTTCCAAACCTGCTGTTTCGGGTCCAGGTTCGGATTCGTGTGCTTCTTCTGCTTGTACGTGTTCTGTAGAACAAGAAAAGCTCTCTCGGCTCTTCTCTTCTTCTTCTTCTTTGGTTTCTTCTGTTTCTAAGCTATCTTTTTCTTCTTCAAGAGCTTCTGATGAAAACCCACTAACCATGATTTCTTCTTCTTCTTCATCTATTTCTTCTATATGTTCTTGTTGTTCTGCATTGTCTGGGATTTCTTGGTCTTTCTGTTCTTCTGGGTTTTCTTCCTTCTGTGGGTTTTCAACTTTTGTGATTTCAGCTAAAACCCATTTTTCCAACATTTCCTCCTCTCCAGTCTCTGGGTTTTCTTCCTTTTGTAGGTTTTCGACTTCTTCAATGGTTTCACCAAAAACCCATTTTTCCAACATTTTCTCCTCTTCTTCTGTCTCTAACTTTACTTTTGCATCTTCTTCGTCTTCTTCTTCTCTCTGTTCTTCCACATTTTCTTCTTCTTCATCTTTCGAAACCTCAGATTCCCAGAATCGATTAGCATAAGCAGACATCCTTAACGGCTCAGATCTACATCTCATCAACAACAGAGCATTTCTTGGAGGAACACAGATGCTTACCCTTCTCTCTTCTTCCTCCTCAATCTCCTCTTTCTCTTCAGAGATATCGATCTCAATCTCACTAACAACCTTCTCTCTTATCTCTCTCTTCTCTTCTCCATCCTCCAACTTCATCTCTCTCCTCTTCTCCTCACCTTCCTCCAAAGCCCATAGCCACTTAGCAAAAACCGCTCCACAAGAACTCGTTGAAGTCGTTCTCTTCTCAACCTTCCTCTCGCTTGCCCAAGAGCACCCAGAGCGACCACTACAAGGCAAAAAACAGTTAAACTCAGCCCCTAAACCCCTCAAAGCTTCACAAATCGTTAAAGGGAGATGAACCCATCTTTGATTTCTGTGTCTCTGTCGAACAATCCCTTCTGGCGTTTGCTCTGTTTTTCTGAAACTAACTTCCCCTCTTCGCTTCGATCTAGTTCTCAGCTTCTTCATCCCCTGTTTCTTCTTTGTTTTAACTCTAACTTGACCAATGCAGGTAACTTTAGGCGAAGATGGCTCGGGAGTCTCAAAGGCGCAACCTTTCTTCTTGCTTCCTGTTGGAAACATAGGTGAGGACTGCCCACCTTTCATGCTTCCATTGTTTCTAAGTCTCCTACTTAGAGATGACGAGAGCGATAGAGTGGGTTCTCTGAACTTGTCTGTACGACCTGGGCTGAGAATCGATTTCGAAGAGATTTTCATGGATGAAGAAGATGATCTAGAACTGAAACAGATGAAGAAATCGCTTGTGATTCTTGCAGTTCGATTGGGTCTCTCAGATTCCGTCATCTTCTTCGCCCATCAACAAAGAAAGAAAAAAGAAAATTTGAGTAAAAATTGGAGGAAAAAAAATCAGAAATCAAAGTTATGGGTTCTCTTCTCTAGGTGAGCTGTGGTTGTAGAGAGAGAGAGAGAGAGTGTGTGTGTGTGTGTAGGCTTTGGTTGCAGAGCCTCAGAGGCACAGATTCAGAGATGAGAGAGAGAGTCTCGTGTGTAGTGGAGAAATGACGAGATGTTGCTTGTTTTAGACGAAATAAAATATTTGTATGGCTGAGCTGGACTAGAATCTCTACAACTAAGTTTTATATAAGTCCACGTGTAGGTAAGAACAGTTTTACTATTTCCCTCTTTATACCTGTCAGAACTATAATATAAAAGTGGGACTTTTAAAAATATGAAGATGGACAAATTTGGTCCATCTGTGCTGCATTGGAATCGCAAATTATGACGAAGGAGGCTTTCTGTTATAAAGACACCAAATTACTCTATTTACTTTTATGACGAAAATACCCTTTAGTTTCTTACTTTTTAATTATTGGGACAGTTGCCTACCTCCAAAAAAAATCACCACGACACTTGGTCTCGTTGCAAGTAAAAGTAACTTAGTTTATCAAATTTCATCCACGTGGCACTCATTAAAACAGTCAACTAAGACAATGATACTATGTTGCGTTGCATCATATACTGTGGTGCGTCCATCAATCAAATAGACACCAAATTTATTTCAAAAGTCTAATAAGTCAGATGGCTGTGTCGGTGAAGTATATAACATGTATTTCAAGTTTTCGGACATCAACGGTTTAGATCTCCTATGATAGTAATAGGTACAATTTTACCCAAATAGGAAATCTTGAACTGATTGTGTAATTTTTTATTTATTTTTTTAGGGTTGGGGATAAGGGGTGACACAAAGGTGATGTGGTGGCGTGCATATAACCATAGATACTTTTCTATGAGATACGAGTAAAAAGCATTTACGATTATGTGCATGCCATCACATCATTTTTGTCACCTTTATGTCTCCATTTGTGTCATTCTAGCATTTTCCATTACTTGAACGACCCGACATGGATTTATTTTTAAATACTTGGTAACACTTGGATGGTGGCTTGACATGGCATCTCATAAATTTTTATTTCTTAATGGTCCCTCATTATTTACGAACTCACTCTTTTTATTATTTCCGGATGAGTTCACCATTTTATTTATTTTTTTTGAATCCTAAGGAGTATACCCCATCATTTTGGTGAGACTAATCTCCTAGGGACTGCACACATCTTCCCACCTAGTCACATCTTACGACAGGTAAGTAGTCACATTTATTGTGGAGGGGTGTATAAAGATTTGAAGATATGACCTAGGAAGCAAACTCAAACGCTTCCTTACCATCTCAGTTAACCATAGGTGGGTGAGTTCACCACTTTTTATTTATTGTCAAACTCAATGCTTTTTTACATAGTGTCAAGTTCACATTTTTACTATTGAAATCACCACTATTTATTGTTGAGTTCACCACTTCTTATTTACTGTCGAACTCGACTTTGGTAAAATCCACCCATTTTCAATTTTTGAGTTTTTTTCGACTAAAATATATAGGAAGATTGTCTAAAAACTTGAGATAATGACTTTTTTAGATGATTTCAATCAAAAAAAAAAAAAAAACCATTCTTGATTGATTTTCATCCAAAATCTAAGAAAAATGAGAAATTTTCTAGTGTTTTTACATACATCTTTAAAATGTTTGGAAAAACACTTGAAAATGACTTCTTTATTCTTAAATCCTTTCCGACGAAATGGAGATTTTGAAACTCGATTGAGATGCCAAAAATTCAATTTTTTGATGAAAATGATGAGTTCAAACTGTTAGGGCATTCAATGCGGAGAAATGTGGGAGATGAGGTCCAGGTATTGTTAAGAAAATAAAAGTTTACTAAAGGAACTATTAAGAGATCATCCAAAATTTAGGGACTATTTAAAAAAAATCCCTCCGACAAGGTCCTTTTAAGTAATTTTTTTTTCTAACTTAAATAAAATTGTTGGGTTGATTGAAAAGTATCTAATCAAAGCAAAATAGTGTTAAAAATAAAAATAAAAAAATTCGCACCTCAACCTCTAAATTAATAATTTATACTCAAAGCAAAGCAAGCCATACTTGGTATAGTGCAAATCATTTACATTTGTTTTTTGTGCAAAAATTTTGCAATACAAATGTTTTACAATGAAAATTTTATTATTATTTGGTGTCCACCAGAAAATCTTTCGCTAAATCCATTTTTGTATTTATGTTCTATTTGCAATGCAAATATTTTGCTGTGATTTCTTGCTAAAATAAAATGTAAAAAAGAAATTTAACTTAGGTGCTGTTTGTTAAACTGAAAAAAATAAGTGCTGAATAGCATTAAGCACTGAAACTTATAAGCGCTGAATTTAAGTGCTAAAAAAGTTGTTTGTTTAGATGTTGAATCATGTTTGTTACACATTGCTGAAACTGATAAATTGTCTTTGTTACCCTTACAATCATATTATACATTGTTTACATGTTTTAAATGGTTATTTATTATCAAACACAATAAAATATATTATTTCTTATAAAATTAAAATACAATTTATTTTTAAATAATAAATAATACTCAAATCTTCAATTTAGAAATAATAATTTCTATTTATAAAAGCCCACAAATTTCAAATTAAAAATAATAATGTCATACAAGTCACCAAAATTTGAAATCAACTTTAAAAAGAACTTAATTTTTTATGAATAATTTTCGATGGAAATGAAGGATGTGTAATTATAAAAGCACCCTATGAATTAATAAGAGCTACCCACACTATAGCCATTTTTTGTTTTGTTTTATATGGATTAAAAATTTTGGAATGACCAAATTTTTAGTGAGGATAATTTATATGGTCTAGAGATCATCCTCACCAAAAATCAGTTTATTTTGAAACTTCTAACTCGTTAAAAATAGTTTTCAAAAAAAAAAAAAATGGACAATTTACTATTCTTGAACTTGTTTTGATAGGGTTAAAAGTTTCAAGATATGCTGATTTTTTGTGAGAATGATCTCCTCATTGTAGAGATCATCCTCACCAAAAATCAACTCATTCCAAAAATTTTAACCCATATAAGACAAAATAATTTAGCTATGGTGTGGGTTTATTAATTTGTGGGGTGTCTATATACTTATCCATGAGATATAAGAGGTAATATCCTTTTAAGAATAAGGGCATAGTTGTCCATGCTCAAAAAAACAAAGGGCATACTTGTCCATGTTGAAAAAGCGAAGTGCTTACCGCTTCAGCACTTTTTTTCAGCATCAAAATAGTGCTGAATTTTTTTCACTTATTTTCAGCAATAAGCACGAGTAAACAAACGCGTTATTTTGACAAAAGTGCTGAATTTAATTTTTTTCAGCAATAAGCACTGAAAAATAGCGCAAACAAACACCACCTTACTTGACTTATTAAAGAATTTATTCAAATTATAAAAATACTTTTGGTAATTGCTGCATCAACATGCACATGAATTAAAAATAAAAAGAATAGTGTTGAAGTAACATTAAAATGTACATCGTGGGGGACATTTCTGACGTTGATGTGTATTAGAATCATAAATATTCCCATCAAGATCTCACTCGTATCTCGATGAAATATCTATAGTTCTGATACACATCCATGTCAGAAATGTCCCTCACGATGTACATTTTTGTTACTCCAACACAACTCAAATAAAAATAAAAAATCATTGGCAATGGTATACTTACTTACATATTGGAATTACAAAAATAATCATCCTTAAAAAAAGATATTTTAATAACATTAATAATGGTCATTTTTGTAATTTAATGTGCAAGTGTATGTATCATTGATGAAATATAATATTGTGCATTCATATGCATGTTATTATAGTAAATGCTGAGCTATTTTTGTAATTTAAAATTTTCTTTGATGATGGATATTTTTGTACTTTTAATATGCAATTTAATGCATTTTTATTCAAGGATATTTTCGTAAATCTAAGTGCATATTGTTGTAATAAGTACTGGCGATATTTTTCGAAATTTGATTAAATTTCGTTGATAATGAGTATTTTAGTAATATAGATATGCATAGGTTGGAGCCAAATAAATTTGCAAATGATTTGTGGTCTTTTTTTTCTCTCCTAAATCATTCACAAAAATTTCTTAAGAATTTAGTCGATCCATATAAATTTTTTGCAATATAAATCATTTGCATTGTGCAACCAAGCAACATTATTGATCTCAAAAAATTATTTATATTTTGTGAATATTTGTTTTGTAGCAAACCAGACAAGGCCTAAGTATTGGTGTATCACTTGACAATTAAGCTTTAATGCCAAAGTAAGATTTACAAGAAAAATTAAGGATGGTCTTTAGAACTCATACTAATTATTATATATCTCGAGGATGATTATCAAAAATTTCGCATCTCTATGATGATCAAACAATCATCCTTAGGTATGAATTTATGCTCAGTCAATAAATATTGACCAACTAAATGTATAATGTCAAAGATTGAAAATTGAGACATTGATTCAAAACCATGGTCATAGACAAAATGTCGAGTATAAGTTGACGACGGACGCATCTTCCAAATAAACAAAAACATGATTACTGGTGCACCTCTCAAGTGCACATACTACTTGACATTGAACAAACATACTTGACTCACTCAGTTAACCTCGACACCCAATCGTTACATAGTATGTATGTAATAGAATGGGTGGCAACAAGCATTCAGAGGTTTTAAGGTGACAATTTCACAAGTTAGCTACTTTTAGCGAGATCATCACTATACAAACTAGTGAGATTGTCACTTTGGGAGAAAAAACCAATGAGATTGTCACTATAAACTTACGAGAAGGTGAGGGAAGGGTTGTTTATTTTCCACCCTATGTGCAAAAGCTAGAATATCACCCACCTTTGCTTTGTCGATGATCTTTTGATCTTCTCCAAAGGGAATCACTCTAGTAACTTAGCCATTCAGGCAGTGTTAACGGAGTTTTTCGCTCTCGCTGGCCTAGAGGTCAATATGGAAAAGAGTTCCTTATTCATGGCGAGCCAAGACTGTGTGCTCCTTAAGGAAGCCGTGGCCACCCTTGGTGTTAGGATAGGCAAACTGCCCGTGAGGTACTTGGGTCTTCCTTTGTTGTCTTCAAGACTCTCTTACAGAAATTGTCTCCTTCTCGTAGAGAAGATGTCCAAAAGAATTCTATCATGGAAGGGAAGGTTCCTTTCGTACGTCGGGAGATTGGAGCTTGTGAAATCAATCATTCTAAGCATCAAGGTGTCTTGGTGCAACTGTTTTGTTCTCTCATCCAAGGTTGTGAAAGGAGTTAAAAAGGGTTTTGCTTGGTTCCTATGGTTTGGGGTAGATAAGTAGAGTAGTAACAGTGCTGTCAATTGGGAGGAAGTGTGCAAGCCTTTTCAAGATGAGTGGATTGGGTGTGGTGAGCATCTCCACGTGGAACTCCTCTGCCATTGCCCGATTCGCTTGGAAGATTGCCTCAAGCGAAAGATTTCTTTGGTTGAACTGGGTTGGCAAGCATTTAATTAAGGGCAATAACTTTTGGTCAATGAAGATCTTGAGAGAAGCTTCATGCAATTGGAGAAAAATCTTGAAGGCTAGGTAATTAGCCTTGAGTAACACGATCTATCTTATTGGCAATGACTCATTTACCTCACTTTGGAATGACCTGTGGCACCCCTTAGGGATTCTTAATACTTCCTTCCCTGAATAACTCATCAATGACTTTAGGATTGGGTCGAGTACGAAGGTTTCAACCATCATCAGGTATGGTAAATGGAGGCTGCCAAGTAGTAGAGGAGTTCTTATGCACGATATTCACCAGCTCCTTTAGTCTTTATTTTGGGGGAATCTTCAAACAAGATTGTTTGGAAAGGCAGATCGAATGGTACCTTCTCAGTGAGTTCAACGGTAAAGTCCATGTTAGCTTCTCCTCTTTCTCCTTCTCTTAGTTGGGTCCACCTTGTTTAAGGCAAGAACAAAATTCCTAGGCATATCTTCATTGCGTGATTAGTAATCAAGGGGAGACTTAAGACTTTGATCAAACTAAAAGAGTAGGGTCTCATCAATGAAGTTAAGTGTAGCTTGTGTAGAGTGAAATATGAGGATACCAATCATATCTTTGGGGGCTGCCCTTTTTCAAGATGGGTTTGGGCTAATATTTTCAAAAAATGCCTTGTGCGAAGAGTCTCCAGTACTTAGGTTGAAGATGTTGAATGGGCTGCTAAAAACTTCAAAGGGAAGTCGATTATTCAAAGGGTGAAGCAAGTGGTTGTTTGTGCATTTAGATACCACATTTGGAGGGAATGTTGCTGTGGACACGGGATTTTAAACATTCTTCAAACATCCCTCCACTTTGGGGTGTTTTGGAGTCGCCACCTGTAGACACCCCATTTTTGCATCCGCCTGATTAATCAAGTCGTCAACCCGATCGCAAAGGTTCCCAATGATGGATGTCTATTCTAATGCTTTATTTTGTTACTAGATATGTTTCAGAAATCCGGATGAGGTATCTCGAACTGACAAAACTTAGAAACCACGCTACGCTAGGAAAATACGACCCCAGAAACATAGAAATCATCATCTTGCAAACCAAAAAGAAGCTTCACGATAAAAATCACTAAATTACCAAAATACCCCTAACCTCAAAACAACCTTAGAGCCTACATTACGCTTAGGAAAATCCGTTCAAACACATAAAACAACAAATCGAAACCAAGTAAACCACTTCGCCAATTTTCACAAAATTTGACAAAATTACGAAAATACCCCTCATAAAGTTCACGATCATTTCATACAAAAAACTTCATAAATGACAAAAACCAACATTCCCATTGAATTCCTTACGAAAAACTAATTCCAAAACATCTTGGAACATTGAAAAATGACTTAAAACGTAAAAAATCCTCTCCGAGGGCAAAACGGTAATTTCACAATTTTCATAATTAAAAAATTCGAAATTAATAAATAAAACATTAAATAATTAAAGTAAAACATTAATGAAATTAATTTAAAAAGTTGAACCTAAAAAATCGATTAATTGGACTCTCAGGCAAAATTGTTGAGGGTTCGTGGGATATTTCTTTAAGGACCCCTCCATTTGGGGGTCCAAAGAATTAAAGATATAATAGAAGAGGGTTCTCCAAAAATTAAAAGTAAATCAAGCAAGACTGAAGTCAAGGTATTAAAGTCAATCAAGTGAGACTGAAGTCAAAATTAAAGTCAATCAAGCAAGACTGAAGTCAAGGTACTAATCGAGTCAATCTCATAAGACTAAGGTCAAAACCCTAAATCAAAGCCCTAATCTAAATTAATCAAGTCAATCTCATAAGACTAAGGTCAAAACCCTAAATCCAAACCCTAATCTAAAACTAATCAAGTCAATCTCATAAGACTAAAGTCAAAACCCTAAAACCCTAAAGACTAAGTCAAAACCCTAATTGAAACCCTAAAAGAAACCCTAATCAAACCCTAAATGCTTCTAAAAAACTTTATAAATAGGAGCCTCCACACCCTATTTTCGTATCAAAGAAAAAACCCTAGGAAAAATAGGTGAAGAAGCCTCCATACCCTCTCCAAAATCCTAATTTTGGAGCCCCAACTCCTTCCCTAACACCCCTACTCCTATTTTGGCCTAAAAAACACCCAAAAACCTCCCAAAAACATCCCAAAAATCCACCACAAATTCAAAGCATTCAGATCCAAGAAGGAGACACCTTGCCTCGGAGATCAGAAATCAGATCCGGAGACAAAACGAAGCAAGGAAATACGGTACAAGGAACTGTTTTTCAGATCTGAGGGAATAGTGCTTTTGCAGATCGAAGGTAAGGTTTTTTATTATTTTTTTAATCTAGGTTTTATCATTAGCAATGTAGATCTATTTGGGATAAGTAGAGACCGGCATTGGCCGGGCGGGGTTGGTGCCTAACACCTTCCAACCCCGTAACATGATCCCCGGATTCAGATTTCTATAGTAGATTAGTTCTTTTTATCCATTGTAGGGTCAATTTGGTTCCTAGACCGTAATAACTAGGTGGCGACTCCCAAACCTCAAGGGTCAAAAGCGGATCCGCACACCCCGCGGATCGAGGGCGCTTTCAGTGGCGACTCCACTGGGGACATTGAGGATCAAACTTGAAAAACCCCAAGTATGGGAGCATTGCTGTAGCAACCTAAGATGTTTTATTTATTTATTTTTTGCTCATTTTATTTATTTATTTCTTTATATTTCGTTCGATTGTTGGTCACGTGTTTGGACTTTGAATATTCGATTTTGGCATGTTCGTTTTATGGTTCAATCGAGAGTTGCATAGAGTGATTTTAAATAATGAAGAATTCCAAAAGATAATTTTTTTTGAAGGATGGAATAATAAACCAAAAAAAAAAAAAAAAAAGGTGATTTTCAAGTTAGTGTTGTGCTGCCTATGTCAAGCAAGAAGGAAAAACAGCACTTAAAAAATCAATTTGTTTTGTGTGTTGCTGTCCACTAACAAAAAAAAAAAAAGCATGAGAAAAAAAAATAAATAAAAATAAAAAGTTTTGGGCTGTTGGCAACAGCAACTCCCAAACATGTTTTCAATTGGGGTGCGGTTAGCAAAATAAACGTTTTATTTTATTCTAACCATTCTTCATCATTTAAAAAAAAAAAAAAAAAATTTGTTTATGTCTTCTTCCCCAAACTCCATCGTCTTCAACAGAGAACGATGGGGGCGTTCTCATGGAGGGATCGGTTTTACATGATCGATCATGTTTCTTTTCAAAAAAGAGAAAAATAAAAAGATGCCGAGTTCTCCTGATACAGAACTCTAACTCGATGGCCCCCTTTGATATTTATTTGATCTAAAACAGATTAATGGGGATCGTCTTTGTTGTTCGACTGTCGAAGGAGGTTTAATGGGGTGCTGATTCAGATCGTTAGAAACCATTTTTAAGTAAAACGATGGATTTCACTTGAAGAACTAGAGATCTTCATTGAATGTTTCGTTTTGTTATCTACCAATCTCTGATTCGTTTCGTCGAGCAAAGGCGTATTTTAGACTGTGTTTGAAAGCTTGAATCACGATTGGAAGGGTTGGATTTTGCGTTTCAGACCTTGAGATCATTGCATTATTCGAATTGAATCCGATTCTGATCGATTGCTACCTAAAGAGGGTTTCTTAACGAAAATTTTTCAGCTTGTTCTCTTGTCCAGATCGTTAGAAAATCCTAAATTTCCGAGAAGAGGATCAATTCCCAATTTCCTTTTGATTTGAATATAGCGAGATCGATCAAAAATTAAAAATCAGAACATCGGTTCTTTGATTTTATTAAAACCGGCCATTGCTATGGAAATTCTGGGGTTCATCAATTCAAATTTTTTTTGGATTGTTTTGCTCTCTTAATAAATAGATTGGTCGATTGGTCGAGATCGATAGAATCATTAAGCAAATAAAAAATTTTCAATCCAACACAATCTGGATTCTAAGAAGAGTTTCAGATCCGGTCGCGGATGGAGTTTTTCTTTGAACGCTATAATAACAACAGGCATTTGGGGTGTTGGATTTTAATTTTTTTTTTTTTTTTTTTAATGTTTTTTTTGTTTTTTTTTTTTTTTCTCTCTCTTTCTTCCCCCTTTCTTCTTTCCTGTGAGTGTAATAGACAAACGCATATATTAAAGAAAATGATATTTTTTGGGGTCTCGTACTTCTATTAAAAGAAAAAATGGACAGAAAAAGGTTTTTTTTTATAGGAAAAATCAATTAAAAAAAAAATGAAAATCACCTTTTGTTCCACCCAGTGTATCTCCATCCTTAGTCTAATATTCTTGGGAATCTTAATTTATTTAGGATCGCTCAAAACAACCTTTGATTGGACTATGAAAGTCACAAAATCATGCTTATTGCAATGATCGGATTTAATTCATTATCATATGCCATATTTATTGATTAATTTACCATGATCTTGCTTGAGATACATGATTGATGTTGATCGTAACGTTAATGTGCTTATGTGATGGGAATAATGTGATTTTAATTGAATATTCATATGATTTGAATGATTTTGGTTTTGATTAAATGTATGATCAGGGCCATGGGCCCATTTGTTTGGAAAAGGCCCCGGGCACACCCCACCCTGTTTTGCACACACCACATGCACGTTTACTGTTTTGAGCACTTACACGTCCCATTTAGCCAACGTGGCACTAGTGCGTGGCCCGGTCTCCTCGGAGATGCGACGTCATTCATGAAACCCACAACTCCAGTCACGTACCTTAGGGTATATCGAACTGGGGCATCAATACCGTCTGATCAGGTGATTCTGAGAGGCATATTGATGCACCCAGGCTGGGGCGACCTGAGCCTTTGACCTATTGTAAGCCACACAGTCACATGTCCCGATTGCCAACGTAGTACTAGTACGTGGTCGGTCCCCTCGTGGGATGCCAAACCATTTATGAAAGCTACAACCATTGACTTGTACCCGTAGGTATAAAAGATAATCTAAATATATCAATTGCACTTCTTGGTCAAAACCGGTGCCTAAGCAGATCTTGCCCCGCTGTACCCTACTGTACGAGGGGGATAGACTACGTCTATTCTAGACGAGAGGTATTTAAGTGGGCCCTTGCTCAGCATTGTGCGCCACCTCTCAACTGGAGATCAAATTGGCTGTTTTTGGCTTCAGAGAAGTGAATTGAGGTTTTAGATTATCACCTACACGGTATATCAAACCAAGTCACCACGTATCGAAAGGTATATAGGTGTGCTTGGGCAAGGGTGGCTAGATAAAAATGCATTGCACGTAGTAAGCTTAGAGTCTAGAAACCTTCCCAGTAGGTCACGACTCGAACTTATCGTGGATGTTCCCGGGTTGTTCATTGAATGGAATTTTATGAGACTTTGTGATTGATATGAATGTATGTGAATGATGAGATCAGAATGCATGTGAATGATGAAATGGATGTATGTGAATGATGAGATCAGAGTGTATGATTGTCCTCAAGGATAAAAAATGTTATTTTTGAAAATCAAAATGGGTGCACCGACCAAATAAAAAACCCATCTCTTCCAAATGACCCAGCCCAACTCAATCCAACAATCCTGATGGACCGGGCCATTTAAATCAAAATGGAAATCGAATTTTCAAAGAAGAAAAAGAAAGTATTTTCTAGGAAAAAATGTTTCTCAAAAGAAGTGTTTTCCAGAAAAAGTGTTATTCTCTAGGAAAAATGTTTTCTAAGAAAAAATGTTTTCTAGAAAATATTTTCCATAAGAACAAGATTTTTCAAGAGAAAATATTTTCCAAATAAAAACTATTTTTCAGAGAAAAAATATTTTCCAGAAGAAAATATTTTCCAAAAAGAAAAGAAAATGAAGGAAACATGATTTACAAAAGATATATATTTGCATGAAAAATTATTGAAATATGTTTGAAGTTGTTATTCAATGAAAACATTATTTGTCAATATTTTTCAAGAGTACAGTAAAATTATTTTTCTTCTGAATAATCATTAAATGGATGAACATTTTAATGGATTGGTGCACAAAATTCAATAAAATCTCAGGGTTCATTTAAAATGTTATCAAGGGGGTGACACTGAAATTGGTTAAATTCACCTTCAAAGAGGTTTAAGGGTTATCATTGTGTCTAAGCTCAATCGTCCATCGTCTAGGTAGGGTTGTAAATCCGGTCAGTTAGAGTAAACGTCAATATCAAGTCACAGTCAGAAATGACCTCAAAATTTCTCAATATCATCCAGTTGTTCTTTGAAAATCATAGTGCTTCAATCCTACCGGTTGTAAGCAATGTCTCAGTTCTCATCAAACCCATTTTGGGTAGTCTTGAGTTTTCATGAGTCATTTGGGTTAACTCGAGTCCTTTTTCCTAGCAAGGTCATGTCCTCCTTAGATTGAGTCTACTCTTTCTTATTGAGTCAAGTTAGTTCGTCGAGTCTATAGAGGTGTTTATCGCCCCTTCTGAATTTGATTGGATAAAGGAAATTTTTGAATACCCGAGCGCATTAACGAGTTAACTAATAACTGGCTTCAAAGAGAAATTCCTCTAATAAGGAACCACCTCCTGAGCAAGAAGATAAGAGTCGGGCTCAAGAAAACAAAGGTCATTGACCTCGGAAGAAAAATAAATTCCTAAAGAGATTCAAATAGAAACCATCTTATCTTTAGAGGAACACAATGGGATAATGAATTGACTCAGAAATTTCAAAAGACTTGTTCGTGTGATCATATGAGGGTATGCTAGGTACAAGCTTGGGTGTTGTTCAACATGGAATGGATACTCGTCTATATCAATGGAATCAAAGAAGATGTTATAAAAATGTATTAGTGCTATCCTCACTACATCTTGAGTTTCAAATCATATATTATCAGTCGATATGGGGGTACCTTTTGAACTGATCTCTGATAATGGGTCATACTTCAAAACATAAATCATTACTCTATGTTTAAAGTTGAAGATCCAGAAGCACAAATCATCCCCCTACCGTCCTCAGATCAATGGAACGTTTGAAGCAGTCAGTAAGAGTCTCAAGACTATCATCAGGAAAAGGTGTCAATCACATCGAGATTGGTCAAAAAAATTATCATTCACGCTATGGACATATAGAACTTCAATTCGATCCTCTACTGGAGCTACTCCCTACTCCTTAGTGTATGACATGGAAGCAGTCTTGCCAGTTTAAATGGAAATTTAGTCTCTCAGGGTCTTGTTGGAAAATCATTTGTTAGAAACAGATTGGGTTCGTCAGCAGTATGAATAATTAAACTTGATCAAAGAAAACGAGTTAAAGCCCTGTACCATGTGCAAGCTTATCTAAGAAGAGTCACCCGTGCATTTGACAAGAAGGTCAAAGCTCATCATTTACAAGTCAAAGATTTAACTATCAGACTTCAAAGAAAATTGAACACTCCTCCTTAATTATAGGAGAGTCTAAATTGGAAATACTGTCTGGAAAAGTTGTCAGACTTTAAGATCATGATAGAGGTGAACTACCAGAACCAACCAACCTTGACCAGATCAAGCGGTACTACATTTAAGGAGGCCATCTTTGACCGAATCAATTCTCCTGTTACCCAGTTCAATATATCCTTTCTCAACCCCTTTGCAACCTTTTTCAAAAAGAAAAATTATGCCTTTTTCTTTCTTAGCCCGATCACCTAACCTAGGGGAGGGAAAATTCGAACTACGTTTTGGTCTGGTCCTAAAATTTTGGGGTACGTAGGCAACCTGAGAAGTCACTTCAGGCCCGACCACATCAAAATAAAAAAATCTAGTTCCCCACACAATAAAAAATTAAGAAAAAAATTCAAAAGAAAAAGAAATCCAAAATGGGAAAGAAAATTTAAGGTAAAAGAAAACAATTGAAAAGGAAATGCCACACAAGGGGCATTTGGGTTTTTGAGCCTCAAAATTCCTTTCTTTTTATACCCAGTCCTAAGCCTACCCATGAAAGTCCTCCTAAGTACCGTGCGAAAAGTCAAGGAAGATAGCAAAGCATGATCAGGTAGCAACTCCAGAAGTTCAGAGACAAAAAAAAAAATAAAAAGATAAAAAATGATGAAGCCTACTAAGTTGAAAACCCGAAAAGGGCGACTTAGGCAAAAATTAAGGCAAGTTCGCAAGGTTGAAAATCTGAAAGGACAACTTTGGCAACAATTAGAGCAAAGAAAAAAAAAGAAGAGCTCGCTAGATCGAAAACCTGAAAAGGCGATCTAGGCAAAAGTTAGAGCAAGCTCGCTAGATTGAAAATCTGAAAAGACGATCTAGGCAAAAGTTAGAGCAACAAAGAAAAACAAAAGAAAATCCCAAGTTGAGAGTAGTTCGAGCTGAAACATCAGAAATCCGAATAATCAAGTTCAATACTCAGCTTAAACCTGGCATAGATTCAGAAGCCACAAGTATCTTGTTTACGATCGATTTGAAAATTCTTACTTCCCCAAGTAAACCAATGGAGAGAATGGTGAATTCTATGATGAGTCTCAAAAGGAAACATTTTGTTCTCTTGAGCCTGACTCAAAATCTTTAATAAAATTAATCAAAATTAAAAGTTGGATCTTTATTGCGCTTGTGGTAATCAAATATTTCAAACCTTCATACAAGGGGCATTTTTTCTTTTTCCTCTAGATATGTAATTTCCCCCCTTATACTAGGGGCATTTTTTAATGATGTGTTCAATTATTTTCAATGCCATGTTTATTGTCAAACTAGGGATATTTTGTTCTTGGAGCAATGTTAATCCTAAAAACCTCAAACTTAAGGTTACCTTCTTGATAACAGTTCTTCAAAAAACTCTTGAGATTCAAACTCAGGTTTTAAATTCATAAAACTTTTGGATAAATCCTTGAGGTTCAAACAAAAGCACTTCGGATCTCACATTTGACTGTGCCCAGAGACCAACTAATATGGTATTTTTTCATTCCTAGATCCAATCATTCTTGGATTCGATCATTTCTCTTCCAGATTTATTCAATTCACTCTGATCAGTCTTTTCCAAATTCATTCATTCTTTCCCAAAAGTCTTTCATTCCTTCGCCAATTTTGCTCAGATACCGCCAAGGGTTTTCTTGGAATTATGCTCAGATACCGCCAAGGGTTTTCTCGGAAATATGCTCAGATGCCGCCAAGGGTTTTCTTGGAACTATGCTCAGATGCCGCCAAGGGTTTTCTTGGAATTATGCTCAGATACCGCCGAGGGTTTTCTCGGAACTATGCTCAGATGCCGCCAAGGGTTTTCTTGGAATTATGCTCAGATACCGCCGAGGGTTTTCTCGGAACTATGCTCAGATGCCGCCAAGGGTTTTCTTGGAATTATGCTCAGATACCGCCGAGGGTTTTCTCGGAACTATGCTTAGATGCCGCCAAGGGTTTTCTTGGAACTATGCTCAAATGCCGCCAACGGTTTTCTTGGAATTATGCTCAGATACCGCTGAGGGTTTTCTCGGAACTATGCTCAGATGCCGCCAAGGGTTTTCTTTGAATTATGCTCAGATACCGCCGAGGGTTTTCTCGGAACTATGCTCAGATGCCGCCAAGGGTTTTCTTGGAATTATGCTCAGATGCCGCCGAGGGTTTTCTTGGAATTATGCTCAGATGCCGCCGAGGGTTTTCTTGGAATTATGCTCAGATACCGCCGAGGGTTTTCTCGAAACTATGCTCAGATGCCGCCAAGGGTTTTCTTGGAATTATGCTCAGATACCGCCGAGGGTTTTCTCGGAACTATGCTCAGATGCCGCCAAGGGTTTTCTTGGAACTATGCTCAGATGCCGCCAAGGGTTTTCTTGGAATTATGCTCAGATACCGCCGAGGGTTTTCTCGGAACTATGCTCAGATGCCGCCAAGGGTTTTCTTGGAATTATGCTCAGATACCGCCGAGGGTTTTCTCGGAACTATGCTCAGATGCCGCCAAGGGTTTTCTTGGAACTATGCTCAGATGCCGCCAAGGGTTTTCTTGAAATTATGCTCAGATACCGCCGAGGGTTTTCTCGGAACTATGCTCAGATGCCGCCAAGGGTTTTCTTGGAATTATGCTCAGATACCGCCGAGGGTTTTCTCGGAACTATGCTCAGATGCCGCCAAGGGTTTTCTTGGAACTATGCTCAGATGCCGCCAAGGGTTTTCTTGGAATTATGCTCAGATACCGCCGAGGGTTTTCTCGGAACTATGCTCAGATGCCGCCAAGGGTTTTCTTGGAATTATGCTCAGATACCGCCGAGGGTTTTCTCGGAACTATGCTCAGATACCGCCAAGGGTTTTCTTGGAATTATGCTCAGATGCCGCGAAGGGTTTTCTTGGAATTATGCTCAGATACCGCCGAGGGTTTTCTCGGAATTATGCTCAGATGCCGCCAAGGGTTTTCTTGGAATTATGCTCAGATGCCGCCAAGGGTTTTCTTGGAATTATGCTCAGATACCGCCGAGGGTTTTCTCGGAACTATGCTCAGATGCCGCCAAGGGTTTTCTTGGAACTATGCTCAGATGCCGCCAAGGGTTTTCTTGGAATTATGCTCAGATACCGCCGAGGGTTTTCTCGGAACTATGCTCAGATGCCGCCAAGGGTTTTCTTGGAATTATGCTCAGATGCCGCCAAGGGTTTTCTTGGAATTATGCTCAGATGCCGCCGAGGGTTTTCTCAGAACTATGCTCAAATGCCGCCAAGGGTTTTCTTGGAATTATGCTCAGATGCCGCCGAAGGCTTTCTCGAAACTATGCTCAGATGCCGCCAAGGGTTTTCTTAGAACTATGCTCAGATGCCGCCAAGGGTTTTCTTGGAATTATGCTCAGTTTATATTTACTTCATGCTCAGATTTGACTCATTTCCAACTCAAACTCTTTGAAATCTCTCTCAGATTTTGAGCCCACACACTTGCACAGTTGTTATATCAGTCAAGGAGAATTTTTTTTTAAAATTCAAGGATCTGACACTGCCAGTGAGAGCTCGCGCTCAAGGACCTGACATTTTTTTTAGTTCGAGGAGAGTTTTATGCTCAATGATCCGAATACCCCAACGAATTGTTAAATCAGGCTGCAAAATGAACTGTCACTAGCTTTGGCATTCGGATATCGCACTAATCTACCAAGATAGATTTGCTATCTAGTTTGCTTCAACCCTCTGCCAAAGAGGGGCATCTGTAGACACCCCATTTTTGCATCCGCCTGATTAATCAAGTCGTCAACCCGATCGCAAAGGTTCCCAATGATGGATGTCTATTCTAATGCTTTATTTTGTTACCAGATATGTTTCAGAAATCCGGATGAGGTATCTCGAACTGACAAAACTTAGAAACCACGCTACGCTAGGAAAATACGACCCCATAAACATAGAAATCATCATCTTGCAAACCAAAAAGAAGCTTCACGATAAAAATCACTAAATTACCAAAATACCCCTAACCTCAAAATAACCTTAGAGCCTACATTACGCTTAGGAAAATCCGTTCAAACACATAAAACAACAAATCGAAACCAAGTAAACCACTTCGCCAATTTTCACAAAATTTGACAAAATTACGAAAATACCCCTCATAAAGTTCACGATCATTTCATACAAAAAACTTCATAAATGACAAAAACCAACATTCCCATTGAATTCCTTACGAAAAACTAATTCCAAAACATCCTGGAACATTGAAAAATGACTTAAAACGTAAAAAATCCTCTCCGAGGGCAAAACGGTAATTTCACAATTTTCATAATTAAAAAATTCAAAATTAATAAATAAAACATTAAATAATTAAAGTAAAACATTAATGAAATTAATTTAAAAAGTTGAACCTAAAAAATCGATTAATTGGACTCTCAGGCAAAATTGTTGAGGGTTCGTGGGATATTTCTTTAAGGACCCCTCCATTTGGGGGTCCAAAGAATTAAAGATATAATAGAAGAGGGTTCTCCAAAAATTAAAAGTAAATCAAGCAAGACTGAAGTCAAGGTATTAAAGTCAATCAAGTGAGACTGAAGTCAAAATTAAAGTCAATCAAGCAAGACTGAAGTCAAGGTACTAATCGAGTCAATCTCATAAGACTAAGGTCAAAACCCTAAATCAAAGCCCTAATCTAAATTAATCAAGTCAATCTCATAAGACTAAGGTCAAAACCCTAAATCCAAACCCTAATCTAAAACTAATCAAGTCAATCTCATAAGACTAAAGTCAAAACCCTAAAACCCTAAAGACTAAGTCAAAACCCTAATTGAAACCCTAAAAGAAACCCTAATCAAACCCTAAATGCTTCTAAAAAACTTTATAAATAGGAGCCTCCACACCCTATTTTCGTATCAAAGAAAAAACCCTAGGAAAAATAGGTGAAGAAGCCTCCATACCCTCTCCAAAATCCTAATTTTGGAGCCCCAACTCCTTCCCTAACACCCCTACTCCTATTTTGGCCTAAAAAACACCCAAAAACCTCCCAAAAACATCCCAAAAATCCACCACAAATTCAAAGCATTCAGATCCAAGAAGGAGACACCTTGCCTCGGAGATCAGAAATCAGATCCGGAGACAAAACGAAGCAAGGAAGTACGGTACAAGGAACTGTTTTTCAGATCTGAGGGAATAGTGTTTTTGCAGATCGAAGGTAAGGTTTTTTATTATTTTTTTAATCTAGGTTTTATCATTAGCAATGTAGATCTATTTGGGATAAGTAGAGACCGGCATTGGCCGGGCGGGGTTGGTGCCTAACACCTTCCAACCCCGTAACATGATCCCCGGATTCAGATTTCTATAGTAGATTAGTTCTTTTTATCCATTGTAGGGTCAATTTGGTTCCTAGACCGTAATAACTAGGTGGCGACTCCCAAACCTCAAGGGTCAAAAGCGGATCCGCACACCCCGCGGATCGAGGGCGCTTTCACCACCATTCATTTTCGGAAATGGGTGTGAATGGTCACCCGAAGTTGTATTTTTGAAAAATATGTCATTTTGACATTTTTTGATGACTCTAATAGGATAAGGTATGGCCGGTCCAACCTTTGATTCAAGGTAAGGGGGTCCATTTATGGAGTAGGGAAGGTGTTAGGCACCCTACTCCATCCACGTAATGTGGTAACCTCGGATTCGGTATTCCAAAGTAAAAAGAAAAGAAAAGAAAATCGAAAATATTGTATGTATGCCCTCAAGTGTAAGGGCTTTCGATATTGATCCAAATCATTGAGGGCACCATTATTGAAGAAGGGGCCCTTTGATGATTTAAATCATGGTGGTGTGTGCGAATGTGTAAAGAAGGGGAGAGTAGAGGAGGAGAGTTGAGGGGGTGTCCCTTTTGTCAAACCCACCTTGACCCTTCCTTGACTTCCTTTGACCTTCATTGACTTTTTTTTCCTTGCTTGATTTGTTTGAGAGAAGTTTGAGAGTTGAGAGTTGTGAGATGAGTTGAGAGTTGGGTGTTGAGAGTAGAGTAAGAGTAGAAAGTTGAGATGAGTTGTGATTTTTTAGAGTTTTTTTGTCAAAATTTCATTAATTATTGTAAGAGGAGAATGGAGGGGTCTTTATAAAAGTTGGGAGATGTTTTAAGGGTATAATAGGATGAGGGATTAAAATAAGGGGTAATGGCATGGGTTTGAGAGAAGAAGGGTATGAAATTTGAGGTGAAAATGAGGGTAGTTTTGTAATGAGGGAAATGGGTTGTGTTTTAACCCAAATGGTTTGGATCTTATCCAAATCCATTTTGATAGAGTGTTTGATGGGGTGATATGAGTGATGGTTGATGGGAGGAATGGTGGTGTAAGGGAGTTGTTTGGAGAAGGAGTGTTGAGATGGTTGAAGAGGTAAGGTGTTTGATTTGAGGGGATGGATAGTGTAAGAGGTTGATTGGTTGGATTTTGGGAGGGGTGAAGGGATGATGACATGTGGCAAATGGGGAGATGAAGAGATTAGTTGATTGGTGATGGTGGTTGGATGATTGGAGAGAAGAGTATGGGGGTGATAGTAGGAGGTGTGGGTTGAGGTGATTTTGTGGGAGTGTTTTAAGGGAAAGTGATGGATAGATATGGGTTGTGATGTGGGTGGTTGATAGTGTTAGAGAATGGGGAATAGGTTAGGGTATGTAGGGTATGGGTTGTGAGGTGGGTGGTTGACGATGAGAGGATGGGGAATAGGTTAGGTTAGGGTAGGGTTATGGGTTGAGTTGTTGGTGATGAGAGGATGGGGAATAGGTTAGGTTAGGGTAGGGTTATGGGTTGAGTTGATTAAATGAGGGAGGTGGAAGGAGATGATGACATGTGTCATCTCTTTGTGATTGGTTTGATGTGATGATGATGGGTTGGATTGGATTTGGGTAGTGGATTGAGCTTTGTGCTTTAGTAGTAGATTGGGTAGGGTTTTAGGTTGTTGTTTGGGCTTAGGTGGGTAATTGGTTAGGGGATTGAATAATAATGGTAGTGGACTTGGGCTTTGGGCTTTAGTAGTAGATTGGGTAGGGTTTTAGGTTGTTGGTTGGTTTTAAGGATGTAGGAGAGTGGTGAGGTGTGCGAGTCCATGGGCCATGTGAGCGGCCTCGGACATTTATTAGTTGAAAATAGATTAGGTTCTTGTAGGTTTGGGCCTCGGGGCCCATTCCAATTTTTCGATTTTTGGGGTATTCTGTGTCGAGGGCCCGCTCAAATTCAGGTGTCTACAGTTGCAATATAATTTATCAAAATAAATGCCTTGATCCGGAGTCTATTATTCGCAAGATTGTTGAAGATATTTTGATCAACTTCAAGGGATTGCTAGAAGACATTGAAGACTCTTAATTGAATCGGGCATTCACTCATGCTTAGGACCTTCAAGCTAGCTTTATCTATAAGCCGAGTAGGTATTGCTCTTGGCCTAAATCAGATTGAGGAATTTGAGCCATTAACTCCGATGGTTCCTTCTCCACGAGTAGAGGAGGGTTTGGAGCAATTATTAGAATTAGTGAAGGAGAAGTTTTGGTGACTATTGTTGGATGTGAAGTTCCTATTTCTGTCATTTCCCATGAGCTCTGGGGCATTTTCAATGGGATCAAGTTAGCAATTTCTAAAGGATGCTCTAAGATTCAGATCCAATTTGATTCATTGCTCGCTATCCAAGTCTTGAAGGGTAGGTGGAGCCTTCCGTGAAGTATACTTCACGTGATCCTTACTATAAGAAATTCGCTTGACATATTCAACTAAGTATCCTTCACCCATGTCCTTAGAGAGGCCAACAGGACTGTCGACATGTTTGCTTCTTATTAGAATTGTTTAGGTTATACTGAATTAGATTGTGAGTTGCTCTCTAACGACCTTGTCTCTGTTATTTATCAAGATGTTTGTGGTGTTCCGATTCTTCGATTGTAGCTAGTCTGGGTTTGCCTTAACTCGGTTGACCTTTAAAAAAAAAAACTTACGATCTCGCCACTTGAAAAACTAGCGATCTCACACTTTCACATTTTGGTAATTAAAGTCAAAATCGTAATTTCATCAAATTCGGCTCACGAAATGGTAATATGCCATTTACAAATAAATAACAAGATAAAAGACAAAGATATGGAACCTTGTCCAAAAACATCTCCAGATACGAAATTTGATTGATTTAATTGTTGGAGTGTACACGCAATTCAAGAATTCGATCATTATCATCATCATCTTAAAACGAAGATAAAAGAGCAAGAATTGATCAAGATAAAGAACCCACAAAATTATCATGCCACGTGTCATGATCAGAATTATTCGATGCCCACGTTCCAATAGCAAATTCTTGAATGAGCCATATATAGTTTCCATTATTTGGTGAAATTATTGGGGACTTTGGCTTACAACCAAAAGAGGTGGTCCATGATCTGTGATGGTACACACAACATGTGGGTCCTGTTATCACGTGGTTAGATCAACTTCGATCGAAGTATACAAAGAAAAGGAAAGAGCGAGATAGTGAGTGCTCGCTTGTTTCTGTGTACTGCAGCGGACCAAAGATATTATATTAAATTTTTAAAAAAATGCCATGTGTCAGTCTTTTATTATTATTATTATTATTATTGGGTCTGCTCTGCTGACGACGTGCACACTATGGTATGAGCGAGCAGGAGCAGCTTTCTTAATAAGATGACAATAATGGCATTTTTGATATTAAGATGAAAAGTAGGGGTAGTTTGGAGTTTGATCACGTGGGTAGATTGTCTTGCTGAGTAATCCAGAGAAACATTAATGTTGTGGCCTTGTGGGAACGTGCACGTGAGAAAGGCCGAAAGGCGTTCGGTTTCCAAGATGGAACCATAAAGGCTTCCTCAACTTCTAAACCTTATGATACACAAAATGATGACCAGGTCGTATGGAAGTCAATGGATCGGATCGAATCCGAAATCCGATCCGTTTTGATTGGATAACTTTAGGTCTTGATAAAGGAATTAGATTCCAAAACGGATTTGATTTGATATCCTATCGAATCAAGTCCAAATCCAATAAAATGTGGTGAAGTATATAATTATATTATATATTTTCTTTAAATATATGGAGTTTATTTAAATTTTATATATCAAATTGGATTTGACCCAGTTGGATCCTATTCAATTGTTATTGGATTGGGCTTGGATCTAATGTTGAAATCCAATAAAACTTGATCTCATAAGAATTTGAACCAATGCTCATCGAATGAGTTTCAAGTCCATTCCAATCCAATCCTCCACAAGTCTTGTAACATAAATTAAAGGGTCCCTATCCGTGGCCAACAGTTTGGCAAACATTTTGGCAAACACTTTTTCAAAACATGGGTTAGAGGTCTTGGAATGGGCTGATTTTTGGTGAGGATGATCTCTATGGTGAGGAGATCATCCTCACCAAAAATCAGCTCATTCCAAAACTTCTAGCCCCATTTTACAAGTTGAAAAATCGTGAACCGTCCATTTTTTGTAAACCATTTTTGATGAGGTTAGAAGTTTTGGAATGAGCTGATTTTTGGTGATGATGATCTCCTCACCATAGAGATCATCATCACCAAAAATCAGCCCATTCCAAGACCTCTAACCCATGTTTTGAAAAATGTGTTTGCCAAAATGTTTGCCAAACTGTTGGCCATTGATCGCTACCCTAAATTAAAATGTTAGTTAATGATTGTTATATTTCTCAACTGTTATCTAAAAAAACTATGCAATTTGAGCTATATTTTTATCTAATGGTCATATCATAATGATACATTAGCTGAAGAAGATGATAGTGTCAATGGGCCAATTCCACATGTACCCAAATTCGAAACCTGAATAAAATTTTGATTCAGGTTCCTATAGATTTTGGTTTCGACTATGAAAATCTTGGTACCAAAACCAACCCTACAAATGCTTGATACCCCTCGAGTAGCCATTAAGATAGATAATTAAAATTTTTTTATCTTTTGAATGAGAAAAAAAAAGTATTCAATAAAATAGAAATTTATTTATAAATTTATTAATTTAACTTGTAATTCCTTATTTGGAAGTTAAAATTAACAATGAATTCTTCAAGCAAATCAAACTTTTGATACCAAAATCGTAGAAAATTATGGAAAGGACCATTTATTTATTGTTGAAATTGTAAACGTGGAAAATGAATCGTAATTAAGGTAAAGAAAATGTACATAATTAGTACATAATTAAATTACTAATTTTATTATAAATAAAATAAATTTACTATCCGGGTAGTCAAATGAAACTTGATTCTTATCGGGTCCTCAAAATAGCTACCCAGAATTGGACCCAAAAATGATCAGGTCCACTATGGTAGACTCAAAATCGACTAATCAATCTTGGGGTACATGGGGTAATCGGTTAATTGGGTACAAATTGACACCCTCTATACATGTGGCTTGCTTGACAAACGTCAACGATTGAGACATCCATATCTATTGTTTCTTTCGATGTGACAAATTTAGATGTGGATTTTGATGCATACATGGCTTCAAATGATCATCTCCATGTTGGACTTTAGGGCCTCGAAGAATAGACCTAAGAGGACAATGTACAGAAAAGGGAAGCAGCGAAAGCGAACATAATTTTGATAGTGAGACTTCCCAAACTATAGTGTTCAATTTGTTTTACCGTTCATAGTTTAGGGGTAAGAGTCGTACAATGGTTTTCTCACATTTTTCTTTCTTGGTTGGATATCTCTCGCACACTATTTTTGGTACATGAGCAATGATGGGGTTACTTCTAAGATGATTTCATATGAATTGGGGTGTTCTTAGCAAAATTTGGTGTGACAATAGAATATCTCCTTTTAAATTATGATCCAACCAAGATGAGTTTACTTGTGCAAGACTTCTAACACAATGAGGCAGGTTAGTTTGACTCAAAAGAATAGAACAAAAGCGAGCCACGTCAGCTATCCTCGATCCGTGTCTATCTCAAGAGATCAATAACAGCCGTCGATAACATTCAACATAACCAACGGTTTCGATCTCTTTTGTCCTCCCGCCAAAAATTTCAAACTCTCCATAAATTTCCTCCCAAATCCTCCTCTCCCTATCGTTCCACATTTTCAGAACCCTCTCTCTCTCTCTCTCTCTCTCTCACTCACTCAGATTCTTCTTCAATGGCGCGAACCAAGCAAACAGCGAGAAAATCAACAGGAGGGAAGGCTCCAAGAAAGCAACTAGCAACAAAAGCTGCTCGAAAATCCGCTCCTGCAACAGGAGGAGTGAAGAAGCCCCACAGATTCAGGCCAGGGACAGTGGCTTTGAGAGAGATAAGGAAGTATCAGAAAAGTACAGAGCTTTTGATCCGAAAGCTTCCTTTCCAACGCTTAGTTCGTGAAATTGCTCAGGATTTCAAGACCGATTTGAGGTTTCAAAGCTCTGCTGTTGCAGCTCTTCAAGAAGCCGCGGAAGCCTACCTCGTTGGACTCTTTGAGGATACTAATCTCTGTGCGATTCACGCTAAGAGGGTTACGATCATGCCCAAAGATATCCAGCTTGCTCGTAGGATCAGAGGTGAGCGTGCTTGATCTATGGTAATGGTGGTTTGTAATGAAGGATGTGAGATTAGGGCTAGAGTTAGGGTTCTCATGATCTGGGTTTTGAATCTTGTATCTCTCATCAAATCTCAAACTGATCTGTTCTCACTTAAAATTTGTAGTGAAAAGTTTATATTTTTATCAATCTGTTCTTTTCAAACGATGGATCCAATGGAGAAGATCAATCATTCTGAATGTTTGATCGATTTGAAGTTTTAACTAACAAATGGGTTGGATTTGGTCTTGAAGGAATTCCTTCAGTTGGGCTTTCCTAATTGAATGGGGTTGATCTGTAATTTTGATCACTTTACCTTTTTTTTTTTAAATGGCATAATAAGATTAAATATATGTGGAATTTGGATCCCAAGTAAGCTATTTGTAAACAATTAGGGTACAATTTCCCCTCTCATGATTGCTTGTTTGGGATTATCAGGTGTTGATTAGAGTAGAATATCCAAATTCAGTAAAATTGAATCCCAAATTACCACAATAGAGCGCTATCCCCAAATTGTAAATAAAGTAAATTAAGGTAGTTTATTGGTTTAAATGAACTGAAATTGCATTGTTTTAAGACTAATGATGATCTGACTCAAATTTTCACTTAGTTTGTACTTGGTTGATGCGGCAATTGTGTAGAACCATAACATTGATAATTTTGGGCTAAATCCCCAAGAGTGGCTAATGAGGGGGTTTGAACTCTAGCCTTTTTCCTTTTTAAATTTAGTCTAATTTTAATTGTAAATAATTGTTGAAGTTGTTTGAATCAGGGGTGCAACTTGATCTAGTTCAAATTGAGAATTGAACTAAATTAATAGTTTTGGAGTGGTTTGAAACAAGATGTGGTTTGGTTTTGGGTTACAAAAATGGAGATGGAGAATTGATCAAATTTGGTTCGATTTTTGGATTAAGTTTATATAAAATTGAATTTAACTCTTCTGCAATAAATAAATATATATTTATATAATAATTATTATAAATTATTTTAGGAGGTAGGACATAGATTAATGATCTTTTATGGATAAATTAATGATTTTTTATGGATAAGTTAGTGATTTGTTTTATGAAAATTTATATTTATTTTTTCATTAAAAATGTTACTTATAATTTATAGAATATTAACAACTTATAGAATCAAATTGAATCAAACCGACTTTAGTTTAATTTGGGTTGGTTCGGTTCTAATGAAATTTGGTTTGGTTTTGGTTCTTATTAAGTGAAACCGACTTATGTGGGTTTAGTTTCAATTTGACCTCAAATAAAACCAATTAACACCAAGTTGCACCCCTAGTTTAAATGTGTTATAATGCTTTGTAATGCTTACGTGATAACTTGAACAAGACTTTTGTAATGTTTGAATGGTGTGTTTTAATCTTCAATTAGGGTGTGATAAATAATTGAAGAAATTAGGTTAGGGTGTCAATAGCAATTCTTTAAAAGAAATCTTAGAATTTTATAAAAGAAAGAATTACTCAAATAATATTAATTTTATTATTTATTATTGAAAAAATAATATATTTTAGTAAATTACTAAAAGAGATTTAAAGTGATGGACTATCCAACATTTTTTGAGAGTGTTGGACTGTCTAATATTTTTTAGCCTCCCATCCTTTTTGAAAAAGACTTCTTAAAAACTTAGTAAGATTTGAAATCTTATAAAGGTCGTTGAGTTCAAATGGATTGCTACATTGGCAATTTAACAATACTTTCCTCTAGATTTCATGAGAAAATTTAGATTCAAACGATAAAAATTCAAAAAACAATTTTTTTTGGAGTTGATCCAAGATTTTGAAAATGGACAACAACCGAATATTCACGGAACTCTCAAAATTAAAATTAAAATTAAAATTCAACATAAAAAAAATAACTAATTTTTTTTACAAGTTCATAGAATTTTATCTTCTACAACCTTGAGTTCAATGACTTTTAATTAGATATGAAATCTTAGTAAGTTAGTAAGATTAACCTTCCTCATATTCTACGTTCAGCCTAACACGCTAGTTCTACGATTTTACAATTTTAAAATTTTAAAATTTGTTAATTTTTTTATAATAATTAATAAGAAAATTAATCCTTTTTGGGTAATTTTCCCTTTAAAAAATTTGTAAAATTCTCTCCACAAGAGACAAGCCAATTAAATGTGGAATTCAACTATTTATTGCATGTTGGAAAATTTCCATAGGGTCGAGCCATGAGATCACAGGGACCAGTCCCATCTCAAAAGTGGTGTGGGATACCCTAATGTTATAATTAAAAAAAAAAAAAGAAAAGTGGGAAGGGGGAACGGGGTGGGGGGAGCATTTAGGTCTATTTCAGTTAGTCTCTCAAAGAAAACTGAGGTCAAGGGGTATGTATTCAGTTTTAAAACAAAAATGGTGTCTCAAATATTCACCAAAACCCAAAGCGGGGTGTATGTCTAAATCACCCTTTTTGGGGTGGTGGAGGTAACGTGGCCACAAAGCTCATGTTAGCAATTTTTTTTTTACCCCAATTTTCTTTGAAGAATTTAGTCCAAAGAGAGGGAGGACTAGAGGGAGAAATGAATTCAGCCATTCTTCTTCCAACCTTCTCTCAACCCATTTCTTCTTTCTCAAGAAAACTCCATTTCCGAGTGGTGACCAAGCTAAACTATCTATTTAGCCGCTAACCAATCTTTCAGTTTCAAACTCCGGAAAAAGATCAAACAGTTGGTGGGTCTTCATCAAATTCAAACCTTCAACGAAGACTTAACAGATCTAGACGGACATGATTCTCCCTTTTGTGAAGCTCGGGACGCTCGCCTTGAAGACCCTTTGTAAACCCATTGCTTCTAGGCTCAAGAAAGAGGCCGGTTTGCACCCTAAGTTCCGCCAATTCATTGTAAACTTTGCTCAGGTTCGTTTTTTTTTTTTTTATAGGTTTATTAATAGAAATTTGGGTTATTTTTTTAAGTAGTTGTTTATGAATTAAAATGTTGTTTTTTCCCCACTGTTGATTGAGTTTTGGTTTGATTTTATGACTTGGGTATTGGATTTTAAAGCAATTCTGTTGGAAGTTTAGGTGATCATAGATACCCATTTGTGCATTTGATTAAATGAAATTGATGGTAACGTTTATATGCTGAGTTTTTCTGACATGGGTAGAGATCTTGAGATTGTTTGGAAAAAAACTCAATGGGTTCAGAGTGTATTCTCTCAAATTTGTCTAATTTCTCGTTGTATTATTGCATGCTTGTTTGCCCATGAATGTTAAGATTATATCGCCATTTTATTTCTTTGTCATGGAGGTGGTTGCGACCTCGAATTTCATTAGTTCGACAATTTTTTATTGTATTTATTACTACAATAACCTTTATGTTGTAGTGGGGAAATTAAGTAGGAATGGAGAAATATGTTTCTCATTAAGATTTGAAATTCACAAAAAGGTGTTGAAGTACACAGGGAAAACAAGAAAGTATATGGAATAGTGTTTTAATGCCCATCCAATGTGGGCATCATAGGGTTCGGGTTTCTTGTTCAATTCTAGAAATTCAAAAACTAGAAGGCATTAAATAACCAATGAGTGGAGGCACCTTCAACAGCTTTTTCTTGGGAGCTTTGTGGAGCCTTGTCGTGGTTGATTCACTTTTTATATTAATGTTGGATGAGATTTTAGTTCTTTTGGGGATGGGAGGACTTGCAAAGCGTGAAGGCATTTTTGTGTAATGGTTCTAGCTCATGGATGCAAAGCTTCTTTTCATCCCTATGATATTTATTTTGGACTTCCCTGTAAATAGAATTTATTTGTATGAATTTATGAGTAGGTAATTTAGGGTTTTGGCAATGAGTTTTTATTTAAAAATAGAAATTATGGTTTGAAGCTTTAAAATTTTGACAATTGTAGTCGATTTTTCATATGGTTAGTGATAAAATAATAGACTGATTTTTTGGACCCCATTGTGATGGGAACTACTTGTTGCATGATTTGATCACCCAACATAATCTGTGTGGATCCACTTATGGGGGAAATATTGGGAGTAAGAATATCATAACTCTAAACCTACATGCCATATTTTCCATTTTTAAATATAACCCTAAATTACTAGTGATGGTTTGTAGTCCTGATTCTTTAGGTATCTCAATTCTTACGAGTCTTCTTCTTCTTATATTGAGTGCCTCTATCCCCTATCAATCGAGTAGATAGGACTAGGAGAGTATGTAAGTGTAACTAGGATGGAAATAATTTTGGGTAGCTCCTTTTTTCATCCATATCTAGAGGAATAACTAGGCATACATGTTTCAAAGAATGGATGGTCGGTGCCAATCCCATCTAAAGTTGACAGTTTCTCTTGGACCATGACTCAAGGTAAAATTTTCTCTACTGAAAATCTAAGTGGGAGAGGTTTTACCAATATGTTCTTCATGTAGCGGAAAGATAAAGAATCGATTAATCATTTGTTTTTGTGATTTGACTTTGCTCGTGGGATTTCTTACCAATCTTATGCTAACCTCCCCCCCCCCCCTGCTTTTAATCAGGGCTCGAAACTTGAAATTTGTTCTCGTTCTCTTATTTGTTTACTATTGGAGTCTTTGATCGAATTTTGGTTTTATTTTATTAGTTTTTGGAATTGTTTTTCATCCATTTTTTTTTGCATGCATTGTCATCGTCATCAAAGCCTTAGTTCTTCAAAATCTGGTGTCTGCCGAGTGAGTCATGTTCCTCCATTCAATCATATCTAAAGCCAATTCTTCCATTAATTCAAGAATCTTCAAATCTGCTCTCATTACCTTTATCCATGTCCTTTTTGGTCTTGCTCTTGCTCTTTTTGAACGTTCAACTTCCACATTCCTTGTAACTCAATGGCACATTTTCTTAAGTTTTTGTGGGGTCCAACCAGATTGATTATGTAAAATGATAGCAAATAAGCTGCAAAGGATCCTGCATTTTATTTGTGCTTTTCCTGTGAATATAGTTTCGTAACTTTGTCCAATGTAATTTTCTTCAATGAATTTGGCTTTATTTATTTAAATAATTTTGTTTCCTTTCCTGTGTATTCTAGTCTACTTGTGTCTAAAAGCATGCTATATTGTTATATTTCTCTCCTTTATGAGTGTTCTATATGCTAAGCTATTTTTTTATTATATTTTTTTGCAATAACTTTCACAGAGTTCATGGCACCCAAATTGCGTTCTTTCTAATACTGCTATTTGGATCAGGCAAACCATCGATTTACGACAACCATGCAAAGACGCATTTACGGTCATGCAACTGATGTTGAGATCCGCCCTTTGAATGAGGAGAAGGCCGTTCAAGCTGCTGCGGATCTTCTTGGGGAGCTCTTTGTATTCTCGGTATGTCTCCATTCCCCAAAAAAAGAGAGGAAAAAATGCAGAAAATGTTTAAATCTCGATTCTTGAGTAGTATTTTTTTTTCCTTTTAAGTCTTGAGAGTTGAGAGTTAGTGAGTGACTTAAGTTGAGACTTGAACTTTGAGAGTAATAGTGTAGAGTAGAGATTAGAGAATATTTATAATTATATAAGGATGTATTAGAAAATGTAATGAGATTTAATAGTTAGAAGCTTTGTGAGAGTAAGAAAGAGATTAGAAGGTAGAAGAGATGTTGTAAAAGGAGTATGGGTAGTGGAAGTGGGGTATTTACAAGAGAAAAATGAGTTTAAGCTAAAAAAAAGGAAAATTTGTGTCCAAATATGACTGTTGGACAATATGCCATTGTATATTGTGCAGATAGCATAATTTTATGTGTGGTAGCATATGCGAAATTCAGTTTGAAATTGGCATATGCGACCACATTGACAACACTGATCCTAAGCAATTGCAACAATTCGGTTCATTTATATTCTTGGTATGGTAAATGGTATGGTAAATGTTACCATAATGACAAAATTGAGGTTTAGGAATAATTCTGCAAGGGACAGCACAAATTTTCTTGCACTTGATACATGTGTCCTAAGATCCCCCTCCTTATCATTCAAAAAAAAAATCCATGACGAATTTATTAATTTGATTTACCATACTTCTAAGAATTGAGAATAAAGGCATGTACACTGGGATGGTCAACAAAGTACTTTTCATTAGGTTAATTTACACCCGTTGGGAAAATTTGTGGATTTACACCCACCTAATCTTGAAGACATTTTCTCTATCACGGGATCCCAAATCGATCTAACCTTATGTGCCTTGCTCTGAGATGTAAATCGAGGTAAGTGGTGGAGAACTTCCCACGTGACAACCCAAGACAACGCCAAATCACCCAAATTGGCTATATCTCCAATATCTAAACCATACTTTAAGAGAGGTTCAAAGTCAAACCTGCAGCCTTGAAGCACATCAAGAAACTTCAAAGGAATCTATCTGATTGGGGCATGATCATCATTATCAATGCTTTATCCCGATTGTCAGGTAAAAATATTCTAAAAGATAAGAATTTTTTTTCTTTGTTCAATTATGCTTTTATTACAAAAAATTAATAATCCACTATAAAGAACAAGAAAAAAAAAAAAATCTATTGCATTGATTTTATCCCCCATAACCAAAACAACTTCACGTATTGGACTTGTCATAGTTGTAAACTATTAAGGGCAATGCTGAAGATGATGGAGGCTATATGACACCAGGGATGCTTACTAGATAATCGAACTTCTTTTGCAATAGAAAAAAGATGTGGTCAGTGAGAAGCCCTAAGTCAAGGGTAGAGAAGCCCTAGGGTTTGGCGTCTCCTCCTATATATTAAAAGCACTTAAAAGTATGTGGGGCCCACATACATAACATAAAGTGTGGGTTCCACCATTACATAAACAGCCCACATGACTCTTAACAGGGTTCGAGCCAGTAAACAGATTCCAAGTAGGAACTATAACTGGGATTATCAGTTCAGGTCTGCTCGAGTATCAATTAAACGGTCGCTGGCATCATTTGGAAAACACAATGGGTATCTCAAATATCCACCATAGAGGGGTGTCTAAAATTGAGAGGGGGCAACAAGGTCAAAGGCATGAAATCAGTTTAGAAATAAGAGGGAATCTCAAATTTATGTGAATATCAGGGGTGTATCTAAATTATCCAAAAAGTTGATGGGGGAGCTGCTCCTTGGCTCCGCCTTTTTTGACATCATTTGTTCAAAATCCAGTCGAAAAATGAGTTGGTTTGCTCACCCAAATCAAACAAAATGGGATAATTTTGGACAGTCCAGAAAGATGTCTAGATTGGATAATTTTGGCCTAGGAAATATCCTAAGGTGGGGATCCATTGAGTGGAATCCCAATCTCCTACATGCATACCTAATGGGCTGGCACAGGTAGGGTAGTGGTTTCTGCCTCTCTTAGCATACTTGTATATAAACTGTTTGCAACTTATTTATGATACTAGGTTAACTTTTTGAGTAATTGCATGCATCCATTTATTTAGGTTGCAGGTGCTGCTGTTATCTTTGAGGTGCAAAGAAGTTCCAGATCCGAAGCTAGAAAGGAGGAACTACGTCGACAGGAATTAGAGGTAATATATGAAAGTTATCTGCGATAGCCTATAGGTTATTGATTCCTTCAGATTTTTAATTTTCTTTTTGTGTTTTATATCCTTATGGTGCTTATCATTTTATTCATAAAACTAAAATACGACTTTCATGTTCATGAGATCTCTGCAGATTTTCGATAACCTTCTTAAAATGTTAAAAGAAAATGTCAAACTTATTGTTAATTTTGTTTTAAAATAAATAATTTAGCATTTGTAAAGTTCTTGGCATTTAGGCGATATATAGTATCAGTTGCACTTGTGTTGTACTTTTGGGTATCTAATATGATAAAAATGAAGACTAACGATCGTTGTTGATTCCTCTGGAAAAGATTAACCTTCATAGTTCGTACCCATCCCGCCGAACATAATATGGTTATCTTTGCCAGAGGAACAGAACAAAGGCAATTTAAAGAAATTTTCTCTTAAGCCATCACAAGTATTTGGATACATTCTTGTGTTTGTTGTGATTGTATCCTTTTTCTTTTCTCTTGAAACAAGACTCCATTTGCTTTCATGTTTCCATCATCTTCGAACCCTTATCCCAAAGATTTGGGGCCGGGTGAATGAATCCTGTTCCTCCATTCCATTTTTTCCAGTGCCATATTTTCTGTTAATGTGTTCATATCTACTTTCACTACCTCAATCCAGTCTTTTGGGTATTCCTTAAGCACTTTTAGAACCTTTAACTTACATATTCCTTCTAATAAGATTGTAATCAGTCTTCATTGAACGTGTCCATACCATCTCTATCAACTTTCTTAGTTTATCACATATTGGAGCTACTTGTGCATTTTCTCAAATGCATGTCTAATCTTATCTTCCTTGGTCTTTCCAAATATCCTTCTCAACATCCTCATCTCTGGTACGCTCAATCTATTAATATGATGCTTCTTGACCGCTCAACATTCAGCTCCATGACGCATAGTTGGTCTAACTATCGTCTTCTAAATTTTTTCTTTTAATTTGATTGGTATTTGTTGATCACATAGCACTCAAGAAGCGCAACTCCACGTTAACGGTCGGAGGATCATCTGTCCTGTTAAACTCTCAAATTACTTTACACATGAAGGACGATTCCCTGCTGTGAACAGCTCCTCTGTGAGGGCTGAAGGCTTTAGTTTTCCTACCCATCCTCACTCTCAAAATGGTTTTATGTTTGGGAAAGTTATTGCCATTGAAGGTGCAAATACAATAATCGTTTTTACTGCTGTTAGAGAATTGAATTATTTTATTATTTTATAAATAAATTTTATATTTAGCTATAGAAAAAAAAAATCATGTTATTGATAGGTAAGTGATGAAGATAAACTTTTGACAAGCTAACTTAGTACACAATACTTAAATATGATTAAATCCAACTCTGAAGGCTAGATCGTGTTCCATATTTATTTTAGTTAACTAACTCTCTTTTTAAATTTGAGTTAATAAGATGGATATGCACCATTTGCTTAAATACTACCTTTTATTTCTGTCCCTTTGTTGGAAAATTAATGCATTTCCATCCTCAAAGAGGTAGAGACAAGGACATCTTTTGATTTGTTTTCTTGTGGGTTTAAAAGTAACACAATGTGCCTTGTTTTAGAGGTAGAGATAACCTACTAACCCTTTTGTTCATTTTCTTAGGCAATGAAGCAACGAGATGAAGGTTTAGCAAGAGAGATAGAGCTTCTTAAACAAAAACTCGAAGAATTGGAGCACCTCGCCAAGGGACGAGGACTCACCGGTCTCTTCAATTTTAAGCATGCTCATGCCTCTCAAGAAGAAAAGTCTGTGACACCCACACATTGAGATATCTGTGCCCCAAAAAAAAAAAAAAAGTTTGCTTTGGCCACTTCTCCTTTGATATTGGAATTATAGATCTATCTAAATTTGTTCAATTTTGTTCTCCACCAAAGGAAAGCTTTTTTATGGCCTTTGGATTTGGCTGTTTGGGTTTACGTTGTTGTATTGGTTTCCATTTGTCGATGAGACTGATTGATGTTGAGCTAATAAAATGATTGGTGATTTTCCCCCTTTTAATCATTCCATGTTTGCAATTTAGGTAGAAATCAATTAGGAGATTTGTTAGAAGAAATATGGGGTTCTGCTTCTGGGGGCAACATGCTATTTGATGGTGGTCGCTCTTATGGGGTCAAATCAATACATTTTAAGAAATATTTGAATATCTATCTCATAAGTATCATATCAAATTCCATCAATCGAATCACTTTTTTGAGAAATATGAGACATCTAAGTTGTACAAGTGAAAAAGAGATTTAGGTTCTAATTGGTTAACACAATCAAGTTGTATTGGAAAGCACTTTTGATGCAGGACAAGTTGCTGAATAATTCATGAAACATTTGGATTGTCAAAAGTCCAAATGTAAGGCTTTGGTCCATGGATCCAGAGAGGCGACGGATTTAGAATCATCTGAGAAAACCCATATTTAAATGGAAACGTCGAGATTTTCAAGATCAATTGCCTGTGATTTGAGTATGTATTTTTAGGTAATTTTAATTTTGCTATTTTTGGTAATTTTTGTTTGGTTAATAATGTTAGTTATAAAAGTCAAAATCTCGAACCGTTAATTCTCCTTTGCTTCTAGGGTTAAGTAGTATCTATTTTAATATTTAGGACATTTTAAATAATTTTTGCTATTTTAGGCATATTTCGTGTTTTACTAGGATTAAAAGTTTTTTTTTTGTACTTATAAAAGAGATTATAATTGCGATGCAAAGATGATCTTCAATTTAATAAAATTTCCCTTTAAGAGCTATTTTGTGGTGGATTCCAGATTTTAATAGTCTTTTCTGTTTCACACTACGTCAACTTTTATAGATATCTGCCCATTCATTAATATGTTTGGATCCAAATTCTCGCTTATGTAGGAAGTTAGAAGCAGACCACATGAAGATGATGTTTGTGTTTCTGTGATCATGGGAATCCGAACACCGTCAAAATGTCATTTTTAATTTTACGACACTACTTTTGTTAATTTTTATAATAATATAATTTTATTAATGAAGTTCACAAAATGTAGTTCCAAAATTTTGTATTTATCAAGACCCAAAAAACATAAAATGCTGCTTCATTTTGCATATAAGGTTAATTATTTTGCTCATTTTGATAAAAATCTAGTAGTTGAAAGTTGCTTTTAACAGTAAAAATCCTAATTTCTACATATAATACAAGTAGGTCCTATTAGAACTGACCCATAGTTTATCTCACAGACATAGAAACCTAAAAATGTAGAAATGACTAGATAGGTTGTGATGTTTTCTGACTTCCCCCTCTACTCTCCTGACGTGGCGTGTGACATGACCATATATTTTCTTCCTTGGGATACACAACTGCACATGTTTATGAGGATGTGCTATTGTGTGTCCCGAGAAAAGAAAAGTCATGGGTCTGACTCAAGCCACGTCGAAAGAGTAGAGGGAGAGTATGTTAGAGGGGGGAGTCACGACTCTTAAAATTAATGTTACATTATGAAAAAATTAATACGGACTTTATTGTTGGAGCTTTATTTGTAGAATTCCCTATAGTCAAGAGAAGAACCAAACATCAACAATTGAGGATTGAGATAATCTTTGATCAACACGAATTGTATCCTATTAGGTTTTTGTTTTTTGTTTTTCTGATAACCAGGTATCCCTGGAGACAATGAATTAGACTCGTATCTGGACTTTAACCAATTCATAAATCATGGTCTTATCCAAAGGCCAGTCCCGATGCATGTGTAATTAAACGCAGCAGGCTAGTGAGGGTGTGTCCTAATGAATTAATGCTCATATTGGGTATCGAACCCACAACCTATTAGAATTAACTCTTTATCGATCCGAAATTTTCATTGAGCAAACCCTTCAAGGTTAACCCAAATGTGGTGATCTCATTGACTTCATTTTGATTGAAAGATGAGCCTGTATTGCCACTTGGTCCAATTCTACTGGATCGTACTAGTTAGCGAGTCCACGAGTGCCGTCTTCCTACACATGTCAAACTTGTTGTGACATATGATATGGTGGAGCCATTTTTTCAACATTTTTAGAAGATTTGGCTAATGTGGAGAAAAATTGTTTTCCTAAACTTCGGGACTCTTCATAATCTAACAGCTGAGATGCGAGGATATGCCTCGGGATTCAAAACAGTTGCTCTCTTAGATTAATAGTTAAAAAACTGGTCAACCCGATTCTACAAAATATAAATAAACAATTGCTCTCTAAGATTAATAGTTAAAAAACGGGTCAACCCACCCGATTATACAAAATATAAATAAACTTCATAGATGTAAATAAATATATGATTTAATTTACATATTTCCTAACATTTTATGGATCTGTTTGTTATCTATGGGACATGGTTGATCCAAATCTGACCCAATAAGATGTCAGATGGGACGTATCCTTATCAAATTTCAAATCATTGGTTTAGACCCGAAGTTATCGGATCAGAACTAATCGGGTTGGGTCTGATCCGATTCATTGACAGCAGGCAGCCCTAGTGGAAGCAAGTAGTGGAGCACCACTTTATGCCTTCGGCCGAGTCTCACCGCCAATAGCGCTCCGCTCGTATATGCTCTCAAGCTTCCTCTTCAATGCTCCTCTCCCAAGTCTTTACTTTTGGTCTACTTTTCCAAATCCCCAACATACCCTCATCTTTTTTTACCAACTAGTCCTTATTTCAATAATTTTTATCAACTTTGTCCATTACGCAACATTTAGTGGACTATTGTGATATATAAATTTGAAACTAAAAGGGTAATTTGATAATAATTTATAGAGTGATTTAAACATAGCTCTCCAAGTTTTGATAAATATTTGAGATTCCCCCTATGTTTTCTAAATTTCTAACATGCATCCTTTGACTTCAGTCTTATTTTATATACTAATGCTAAATAATCTAAATACCCTCATTTTCAATCTCTAGAAAAAAAAATAAGCAACCCTTGATTTTTCTTTCAACATCTGTTTTCTTCTTTACTAAATTTCTTTTAATTTATTCAACCTTATCTAAAACCCATCATTTTCTACTTATCAAAAATTCGTATTTGAATATAAGTAGAACATGATAGAATTTAGGCCATTTTCTATTATTCTATCATGAAAGTTTGAACTTAAGGAGGGCATGCCATCAATTTGAAAAAAATAGGTGTATCTCAAATATTCTTTAAAACGTGGAAGGTGTATCTAAAACACCCTATCTTATAAAATACATATAATTTAAAGCAAAGTAAGTTTTTTTTTCATTTAATGTATACTATTGCTTTAAAATTCGGCTATTATTATATAAAATACTTTTAACAAGTCAAACTTAAAAACACATTTATCTAAAAAAGATGTAACAAACAATAGAAGTCTTTTACGGTTGACTGTGATCACTTCACACTCTAGGTTGTAATGGGAGATCCTTTAAGCTTGCTTTGATCTGGACACATTGATGTGGTACCTGCTAAAGAACCTCCAATGTCTAAGTTAAAACTTCAATTAGGGTTTCTCAGATAAACAAATATGCAAAAGTCCTTTCTTGTAAGGGTATCTTTTTTATTTATAGACATCCTCCTATAACCTTCCTATTATCCACAACAATTTTTTCCCATGAGATATGATAATATCCATTCCTTGGATTCTTACAGACAAATAAGGAATAGACGAGTAGCAACTCATCTAGAAATCGTATTTGGGCTAGACATTTCCCCTCTAGATGGACTTATCCTCTCTAGCTAGAGATTTAGCGATTAGTTGGGTTTCCATAAACCGAGTAGGAGTGCAACCTACTAGAAGTACCACATCCCTGGTGATTCCCAAGTCCTACCTCGACATGATCATCAAGACTACTCACGATCTTTTACACATTTTGTTTAAAATAGACACACAATTTGACTAAAGTGTCAAGATTACTGTCCAACTTCCAAAATTATGATCTCTTCACTATAAAAAGGGAATATAAAGTTTTGTAGCATCCTTTCATTTTCTAGCAAAAGAAATAGAGAACATTATATAAAGGACCCTTGTGGAGGGACTTCTTTCTAAATAGTCCTTAAATTTTTACTAGTTACTTGGCAAGACATTTAGTAAATTTTTTCTTTCTAAATAGTCCTTAGACCTCATCTCCCACATTTCTCACAATTGAATGTCCTAACTGTTCGAACTCATCGTTTTCATCTAAAAATTGAATTTTTGACATTTCAATTGAGTTTCAGAGACTCCATTCCGTCAAAAAAGATTTAAAAAAGAAGAAACTATTTTCAATGATTTTTTCAAACATTTTAAAGATGTATGTAACAAATTAAGATTTTTGAACATTTTTTTTCCCTTAGTTTTTTTTTTTATGACAATCGATTAATAATGGTTCTTTTGGGTTGAAATCATTTAAACAACTCGTTATCTCAAATTTTTAGTCGATCTTTCCATATATTTTAGTTGAAAAAATATTGAAAATTGAAAATTGGTGGGTTTCACCAATGTCGAGTTCACTACTTTTTATGTTAAAAAACGGTGAACTCGACAATAATTAAAAAACATCAAGTTTGATAGTAAAAAATGTGAACTCGACACTAAATAAAAAAGCACTGAGTTCAACAGTAAAAATTATGAACTCGACAGCACGAGAGATCATTAAGAAAGAAAATAATTTACTAAATATCCTATCAAGCTAATACGCAAAACTTCAAGACTATTTAGAAAAAAAAAAAAAACTCTTTCACGAGGGTCCTTTAAGTAGTTTTCTCAAATATTTTATTTTCAGCCTCAAACATTTTCTCTCGTGCTCAAATATTGGACGGGGGCATTCGGAAATGCAGGCATACACATATAAAGACTAAGTGATGGCATCTTCAAAAATTAATTCTAAGAGTTTTTTTTTTTTCATTATTTATTTTTTATTTATTTTGGTGTTTTGGGTAGATTTCATAATAAAATAAACATCCACCCTATCTGGCCTTCTAAAGGATCTTATCCTCCACCTCCAAGACTGCTGGAAAAAAGAAAAATATTCCCATATTCCATGAATTTGGACTGTGGAGTTGCCAAGTGCCACATGATCATATATTTTATTCTTGTATAGTAAATATTGTACTACTTATTTTGTCCAGTGTGACTCATCTCCTAATAAATTTGATGTAGACACAACATAATTTCCACATTGGCCTACAATGCAAGTGGGGTACAAATTAAAGAGTAAAAATATGGAGTATGTACATGCCAACTCCTTATAATGGTGTGATGATTTTAATTAAAAATATATGATTAGATGTCATCATATTAGTTATAAAGTATTCAATTTTACTACTTATTCTAAATTATTTTATACAAAATATAGAGCACTATATTTTCTACCACCAAAAACCTCTATTCTACAGTTCCGAAATGCACTTAGGTTTATCACGTTAACGTTTAGTCCCAATTTGAATGGACATAAAATAAAAAAAATGGAAAAAACTTTGAAGAGGACAACTCGTTTCAAAATTTCGACAGAACCCTCTTCTTTGGATTACTGGTGGTGTCTCCAAGGAGGTATCCCAAAAATTAATGAAAGAATATGGGTACGAAATAAATACAAAATGTCATATGTCGTATCCTAAAGAGGGTTTCTACCAAAATTTTGAGTCGGACTCATAAAAAACCTATAATCTATAAAGGAAAAATTATTAACATAATAATATATTAATTAATAATTATTTAAAAAATAATACTTTTTCATATTTAACAAAAAAATAATAAATCGTCGGTCCGATGGTTAGTTTTAAAAAATCGGCAATTGAAATACCGATTTTCAGTATTAAATATTTAAATTGATGAAAATACCCTTTTGACCATGAAAAAAAGGCGGTTTGACTGCCAATTATCATACTAACATCCTCTCTAATTCCCAACCACATATTTTTAATGAAAATCAACGGTTGGAACACTTTCGTTCTATACATAGTGACCCCATGGTCCCCCCACTCACTCACTCCCTCTCATGTCGGCAAAAATTCCCTCTCGCTCTCAATCACTTTCATTTCGACAAAATTGGGTTAGAAATATGTTTTTAATTTTTTTTTACTTGCTATATTATTAAAAAATCATTTAAACTATTACTTATTTAAATATTATAAAATACATTATTATTTTTGAAATAATTTTCCATTATTTTAAAGGAAAATAATGAAAAAAATAATATAATAGTTATAATTATTAAAAATAATAAGTTTAATTATTTTTAAGTATTAATTAATTATTTCAATATAATAGTAAAATTATTAAAAATAGGAAAAAATTTCAATAACATATGTAATTATCAATATTATTTGTAAGTATTGATTACATTTTTTTTTATATTATATAATAGTTATAATTATTAATATAATAATAGTTACAAATAATTTATGCAATTATCAATATTTTTTTTTGTCAATATTAAAATTTTAATTTTTAATGTTTTTAGAAAATAATATATTTTCCACTTTTTTTTTAATAATTATAAAATAATATATTTTGGGAAAATTATTACAAAAAATAAGATATTATTAGCAGTAATATAGTGAATTTATCAAAAAAGTAATAATAATAATATTATCATTATTAAAAAATAATTATAATAATTTATAAAAAATAATAATAATAATAATAAATAAAAAATAATGTATTAATTTATAATTAAAGAATTCCTATTTATAATTATTAAAAAAATAATATATGAAAACCGATGATTGGACCATTGGTTTTCATGAGGGTATTTTCATCAAGTTGAAAACTGATGATCCAACCATCGGTTTATTATTTTTTTAATAAATTTTAAAAAATATATTTTTAATAATTATTAATTAATATATTATTATTTAAAATTATTTTCTTCTATATATCTTCTTTGTGAATATAAAAAAATTGTTCTAATGGAGAAAGTGTGTATGTGTGTGTGTGTGTGTTTTTTGGGGGTATCAACACTTGAGATTCGCTTGTGTTTTTAAACTTATAATTAATATGCCCCTTTGATGTCTTCCATGAGAAACTAATGTAAAATGCCCTCATTTTCAACCTCTAACTAAATTATTAGAAAGTATCGAATTTTTGTTGAAGTTAATCTCCAAAAAGTCGATTACACGTTCAATCCATCTTTCTTAACCTCATCTTATACTGTTGCAAAATCATTTCTTGATTTTTCTATTAAAATTTTCATCCACTTTTACGAAAATCTAATCTTATTCTTAAGATTTGGAGATTGAAGTAGATAGACTCTTAAAGGTTGAGGTGAAGGTAAATTTTTTAATTCAAGATGCTAAAGTTCATAGGTTAAAGTTAAAAGGGCATGTTAACTATTTTCAATTAGTCTAATAAAGTAGACCAAGGTCAAGGGGGCATACCACCAATTTGAAAAACAGGGTGTCTTAAGTATCCACCAAAATGTGGAGGAGTATGTCAAAATAACCCTTTTATTTCAAATATCTAGTATACAGTTCCAAAGGAGAATTCTATCTTTTAAAGAAACATGGGCATAATGGTAGTTTCATAAAAAACGAAGGGCATGGTGAGAAACTTTTCCCGGAATAATTCCTCTTTTGCTTTTGCCGCGTAGTTGTATATGCCTTCTCTTTTTATTTTTTTTCTAGGTTTTTCCATTAAAGAAGAGACTGGGAAGCAATTTTATCACTCTTCGTCTGCTCAAGCTTCCCAAATTTCGAACCAAAAAGTGAAAAAAAAAAGATCAAATCTTGCAAGGTAAGCGTTTCTTGCTCTCTTTCTTTCTCTCGATCGAATTAGGGTTTCAGATATATTAATAATTTTCCCCTTATTTCCTGCAATTTCTGGGCTTTCATCTCTACTAAACTGTGTTTGTGTGCTGTTCTGTTGATCTCGATCACCTAATTTAGGGATTTTTATGAATTTTTAACTTTTGATTCAAATCTGTTCCATTGATTTTCGTGATAGTTGGAAATTAGGGATTTTTCTGCGTTTTTTATTTTATTTTTTTGGTGCTGTTTAGGATTGGAATTAAGGTAGATTTGTTTTTTGTTTCTAGGGTTTCAATGGTGAAGGGTTCTAAGAGTGGTTGCAAATCTGCGTCTCATCAGCTCTTCAAAGATAAGGCCAAAAATCGAGTAGATGACCTTCAAGGGATGTTTATGGATCTCCAATTCGCTCGTAAAGAGAGTCGAACAAGCGACATCAATGTTCTTGAAGAACAGGTGCATCAGATGTTACGCGAGTGGAAAGAAGAACTCAGTGAACCTTCTCCAGCTTCTTCTTTGCTTGTTAGTCTCTCTCTCTCTCAATCCGTGTGTGTGTGTGTGTGTCTTGTGATCTTACTTTGTAATTATTTGTGCAGGGGGGTAGTCTCGGCTTTACTTCGGATATTTGTCGATTGTTGCAGAATTGCGAGGAAGAAGATGATGCAACCAGTTCATTAGCAGCATCAGCCAACCCGAAGACCGAGCCCGATGTTCAAAACCTTCAGACTCAAGATACTACTGTGTTTCAGCAGGTTTTGTATGTTATTATTGATTTATGGTTAATTTTGTTCTCGATTCAATGACTAATTTTTGTTGGATTTTTATAGATACTTGTCGGTCAATTTTGGAACGTGAGAGTAATATTCTTATTTATGCGAGAGCTTGCATCCAACGATTAAATGAGTGATTTCCGTGTGATATTTTATTGTGATTAACTCTTCCATAGCTACGACGCTGACTACGTTTTCCCTCTTGTTTGCATGAATGACCCTGGACAAGATGATGCACTAGGTGATTTTTAAGCTAATATTCAACAAATCAATAATCCCTTTCTATACATTTTATCTATCTGATAACACAAACATCTTGTTTTTTCTGAATTAAGTGGAATTTTTATTTTATTTTAAAGATTCATGTATATAGATGGGATCTCTTTTGTTTAGACAGAGAGTGTGGCTTTGGATTGTTTGCTTTTTGTTGTTTTTTGTATAGTTCTGCTTGGTGGCTACCTTGACTACTTTTCCTTCTCTTTATTAATATAAAGCTTATATTTTTTGATAAGTAGAAAATATTTGCTTTGCCTATCTTATTTCAAATGGGCAATGATTAATAAGCTGTAATTTTTATTTTTTATTTTTTTATAAGAAACATTGACAATATAATGGAAATATGAATTTATAGGATTTCTCCAGTTGCCTTCTTTATTTCTTCATAATAAAAATTTTATTGAAAAAGATCGGTGATGTGGTTTCTGGGAGATGCTTAAACAGAATTCTGAGGGGAGTGAGAAAGGGACACCATTATTGGAGATCTGAGGCAATAGAAAGTGAAGCATTTTTATGTTTATTCTTGATAATTACACTAACTTTAGGCCATATGAAGATGAAATGTTCTGTACTTGGTTCTAGCCTGAATGCACTCTAATTTATCATTTCTAAATCCTTCATGATCTTACATTTTCTCATTATGCATCGACTAGTGGTTCACTTCCATTCTTCTATTTCTCATCCGACTAGTGTAAGCAATAAGATAGTTCCATGGAGTTATTCATCAATAAGTCCACCTTTTTCACCATATTTTTTGAAATGCATCCAATTAATCATATGGTTAGATCGATTTGATTTGAGTCGGTTTATCATTGTTCATAAATCAGAAGATCTGTTTGTCTTCTTGTTCTGTTTGTTAGGTTAGGAGAATACATACTGAGAAGCTGTGTAATTTTTTTCTCTTTCAGGACTATTTTGTGAATCAGGCTCCACAAGAATGTGCAACTCAAGGGATTGAATGCAAAGGTTTCCCTTCAGGGGTGCAACCTACATTGATTAATAACTTGGATGTGGCTAATCCATTGGACTACCAGCAGTTTGATTTACACCAAGATTTTGACCACTCCTTTTATATTGGTTTCAATGGTAATAATGGTCAGTGTGGAGATGCAATGCACCACCATATGTCTGGCTTCCTGCCGACTACCTGTCTTCCACCTTCTGCCTTCTTAGGACCAAAATGTGCTCTTTGGGATTGCCCGAGACCTGCTCAAGGATCTGATTGGTATCAATACTATTGCAGTAGCTTTCATGCAGTTCTAGCCTTGAATGAAGGCCCACCTGGTATGACTCCTGTTCTGCGACCTGGAGGCATTGGCCTCAAGGATGGTCTATTATTTGCTGCTCTCAGTGCGAAAACACAGGGAAAAGATGTCGGAATTCCAGAATGCGAGGGAGCTGCAACGACAAAGTCTCCATGGAATGCGCCCGGTAAATTTGCATGATGTCCTTGTTGGCTTCTTGATCAATACCTTGCATCTGTGTTTTTTCTGTATGTGTTTTTTATTTTTAGAGTAAGTCTAGGCTTACTAACTTATTAAGATTTCAAATCTTACCAAGGGTCATGGAACTCACCTTGTGGCATCCAAAAACATGATCCGATGCTACAGGGGGATATAGAGGACAACATTCTATGAACTAAAAAAAAAACCTTTGAAAAGGGTTATTTTTCATTGTTAAATTTTAATTTTAAATTTGAGAGTTCAGTGGGAGTTTAGTAGCTGTCTGTATTTTCAAAACCTTGATCAAGCCCCCAAAAATTATTTTTATTATTACTTTTATCTGAGTTTTTCCATGAAATCTAGAGGGCTGTGGTGTTGGATTAGCAATTTGATAATCCATTTGAGCTCAACGATCCTTGCCTAGTTAGTAAGGAGAGTGTTTCTCTCTCTCTCTTTTTTTTTCCCCCTCAGGACTTATGATAGGGTATCATTTGATGCTGTCCTCTTCTTGTCACTGCAATCTGACTAGTTATCTCTCTCTTCTAATATTGCAGAGCTCTTTGATCTGTCTGTTCTTGAGGGTGAAACTATTAGGGAGTGGCTCTTCTTCGATAAGCCTCGTAGAGCCTTTGAGAGTGGGAATAGAAAGCAAAGGTCTTTACCAGATTACTGTGGGCGTGGTTGGCATGAATCAAGAAAGCAACTGATGAAAGAATTTGGAGGCCTGAAGAGATCCTACTACATGGACCCACAACCAATGAACAGTTTCGAATGGCACCTCTACGAGTACGAGATCAACAATTATGATGCCCGTGCCTTGTACAGGCTGGAACTCAAACTTGTTGACGGAAAGAAAAGCCCCAAAGGAAAAGTAACTAACGATTCACTTGCTGATCTGCAGAAGCAGATGCGCAGACTGACTGCTGAGTTTCCCACAGATAACAAACGATCTGCCAAAGGCAGGACAAAGGCTAATCTAAAGGATGGTAATCCCAAGGTTTATTCAACTCCAACTCAAATGGATCCTGGAAATGAAAGCTTAAACTATGGAGTAAACGTGTCGTATGACGATTATCTTGTCGAGAATTTACATGATTATTAGGGAACGTAATGGTGGAGACTTGGGATGGGAGTGGAACAAGCAGCATTTCATAATCGCATTTACAGTTACAGTGGTGGATGCCTTTCGCTTTACACATTGGTGGTGTCCCCTGCATTTTATTAACAAATTATAAGTTTCTAGTCTTCGATAACATTTTATGCTCACATGGGGATGCCCGGTTTCATCATCATCATCTACATCGATGCTGAAACAATCTCTGATTTCAGAGTACTTGTTAACATAAATTGACAAGGGATGTATTTACTTGGATCAATTACTTGATTGTTAGGACAATGGACAATGCTAATATAAAATATATCAGGAGAATTGTATAGGAGTGAATGTGCAAATGTGGCTCTGCGGTTTTTCCCTTGCAATTCGTCGTTTTAATATTTTTCATTTTCATTATATGCACAGATTGCAACTGCTTTTATAAATTCTTAGGCACTGTTGCTAATTTCAGCGTTTAAAGTTGAAAAAATAAAAATAAATTCAGCACTTATTATCAAATTAATGCATTTGTTTACTTCATATTTTTAGTGCTTATAATTGAAAATAAGTGAAAAATTCAGCATTATTTTGATGCGGTTAGCACTTCTCTTTTTCGGCACGGACAAGTATGCTTTTATACTTAAAAATGATATTATCTTTTGTATCCCATGGTTAATTATATAAGCACGTCACAAATTAATAAACTCACATTATAACCTAATTGTTTTGTCTTATATGGATTAAAAGTTTGGAATGAGTTGATTTTTGGTGAGGACGATCTCAGCAATGAGGAGATCATCTTGACCAAAAATCAGGCCATCCCGAAACTTTTATCCATGTCAAAAAAAGTTCAAGAACCGTAAATCATTCTTTTTTTTTTTGGAAATCAGTTTTGATGTGGTTAGAAGTTTCGGATTGGATTGATTTTTGGTTAGGATGATCTCTAGACCATATGGATCATCCTCACAAAAAATTGGTTCATTCCAAAAACTTTAACCCATATAAGACCAAAAAAATTGACTATGCTGTGGGTTGCCTTTATTAATTCGTGGAGTGCTTTTATAATTATGCATCTTTCGTTTCCATTGAAAATTATTCATCCAAAATTAAGTTATTTCATCTTTGAAATAAGATGATGAGATGCTCCAACTATTATTATGAGAGAGAAGATTGTGTGTATTGTATGAATAGATTTTATGACAGTTGATTTCAAATTTTGGTGACTTGTATGACATTATTATTTTTAATTTAAAATTTGTTGGGTTTTAGAAATAAATATTATTATTTAGAAATTGAAAAGTTGAGTATTACTTGTTATTTACAAATATGAAGGTCTCCATCTCCTTCATATCCTCATGACACTATTAGTTTAGCAAGTATTTGAGTGATCCCCTGGGAAACAGACCACCTGGTCAATGAATACTGAAATTGAGTTCCCCTGCCCCATATGCAGAGGGCCTATTGATGTCTAGTATGGCATAATCAGTGTTGAAGACTTTATAAGTGGAGTGTAGTTATAATTCGTATCATGTCTATTCTTGAGGTTTGAAGGTTGCGAGAGATAGAATTTTGAGATTGAAGATTTAGGTAATGTTTTATGGTGGTGATGAGGTAGATAAGGACTTGGTTCCCATATTGTGAAGGATTACATGTAGAGGAGAACAGGGGATCCGACATTCCCAAAATCATTTGTGTAGTTAGTTATTTGGGATGTCATGGCACTACGTGAGTTGGTCAAGCCCAGGGAGCATTGTAGGACTAGTGCCTTTTGTGCATAGCAGTCAAGTGAACAGGATATTTTATGTCTAACTAGTGAGGAAAAAGTTTTTATTGTCCCTATTTTAATGTTGACACGCTAAGGCCTATCTCTTTAACCTTTTTTTTATTGTCCCCAGATCCAATGGTATAGGATCTTGATGACATAAGACGAGGGTATTTAGGTCAATTTTTTTCGTTGGTGTCACCATGAATAATCAGATTAATGGGGTTATGTCTAAGTTACCAAAATGATACAAGTATTGCTACAGTAACTTGAAATAACATTCGATGTATCATTATGTGCGTGTGTGCAGAGAGAACCATTGATTTTTATTGAGTGTATCTTTCTTTAATAAAAGCATCCATGGTTTTCTGCACACTCAAGCATATTCTCAGTGCAATTAGGAGTATTATGTCAAGTCACTTAAGCATTTTCATCAAATGATAAAAGCAAATTGGCATTGGTTTTGGTAAGCATTTCAAAATCATTGGTACGACTTCTTCACCATGATCTTCTAGTCTTCCACTAGAGTATAACGTAAACTCACCAAAACACACTCCCTTTGACTTTGGGTTTTGGTGATGCGATTTGATTAATTACTTAATTTCTCTAATATTTTGTTTTAAAAATCAATGATAATAAAATAGATAAAGGTTTTACCCTATATGATCTTGCCAAGTAAATTAATGTGCACAATGTGAAAAAAACCCAAATTTGACGGTCTTGGGCCGTCAAATTTCATAAAATTCAACGGACAAAGAGGTTGAATTGGTGTTAAATTTTTCATTGTCAAAATTTTTTTTTCGACGGGTCAAAATTGTCAAATTAATGAAGGATGGGAGAAATTCGACAACTCTAAGCCGTCAAATCTAGGAACATCAAGAATTTCTACGGTCTTAGACCATCAAAATTAAGTTTATAAAATTCATGAGCCTTGGCCTGTCAATTTTTTTTGTTGAATTTTCCAGTTTTCACGTAGTGATGGAAGACAGTGGACTTGTAGAAAATCAATAATTCTTTTAAGGGGACAATACTTTTGAAATAATTAAAATCAATTTTTTACATGGAAAATTTTAGAAGTTGAAATTCATGGAATTTTTTTTCTTTGGAGTGGTATTAAGAATCAATCACCACAAATATACATTGTGCTTATTTCTTGAGCTCAAATTGTCACGTTCAAATTCTTTGAGTCCACCGATCCATGACCATTACTTACAATCTTTCTTTGATAATCTTTCTCATTTTTTGCATAACAGACCAATATAATGAATATGACCACTTCGAGGTATTTATCGATCGTCAATTTTTGTTGATTATTTTCTTTACGTGTGTCATTGATGTTGCACATTATATACTTAGTATTGGTCTTACTTTATTGTAGAGTTTGTTGACTCTAAAGCAACTTTTGAGGTATTTAATTTTTTTTTTGGTCTATTGTATTAATGATTTTCTTCGTCTGGTCACTTACAACTCGAGAACATTCACTAAAGAGTAGATCTTCCTCCTCTTCTTGCTTGCTTACACCTAGGGAAATTAGTGTGATTCCTACTTAAGAGCCTTGATACTAAAATTAGTTTATAAAATACTAAAAGATTTTTACCAAAGTCAATAGTCTTTAATTTAACACTTACCTTCCGATATTTATTTATAAAGATTTCCATCCTTACCTTTACTTGGAAATTTCTTGGTACCATTCATTCTCATGATCACTGGGATCATTTTTATGACCATAGGGATTTATTGTTATCTAATCCTTGAATATCTGTTGTGAGTTACAACTATTTATTGTACCTTGGTAGTTGTCCTTCCTTGTATAAAATCAAAGCATTTCTTTGTTTTAATTGTTTGTTATCTTAATTTTTTCCTACAATTTTAGTGTGACTTTTAAGTTTGATACTATGATAGTTTGTGCAGTTATTTATGTTGATATGTTGCATTTGTTCTTATATATTGGTATCTTATATTTTGATATTTATCTTGCAGACTTTAATTTACACAGTAATACTTGGTGTTTAAATTTTTTATATTATGTATATGTACATGATACTTAATAAGATTTTGAGAAGTTTGTGTTAAAAAGAATGCTTTGGCAAAGTCATTTTGTAGTTATTTTCATTCAAATAAAAGAAAATTGTTAATAATTTTTTCTCCATTTTTGTACGTATTCCATATGACCGTTCATCTTATTTTATTATAATATAATTAAATAATTAACTTCAAGATGACAACATATGTTGAAAATATTTTATGTGATAAAAAGTTTCTCATTCTTCAAAATGGAGAGATCTTGAGTTCAAGTTACATTTTAGCAATTTTATTTAAAATAATCTTAAGCAGTTTGACATGATCCGGCCCGAATCAATAAATTCGGTCGAATTGAATCCACATATGATTTTAGTAAAAGTAAAATGATTTGAATATGGATTTAAGTAGTATGATCCGACTCGGATTCAAATTCGGATATGGATATGGACATACTCATATCTGGCCAGTATCTGACCCATTTTACGCCTTAGATTTAGTCTTTAATCTTGTTAGAAATTGAACCAGATGCTAAACGAGTTAAAGAAATGATTCAAATCACCAAGTAGTTTTAACCTGATCATCTAAGAAAGTAGAGTTTTGAGACAAGATTTGAAGCCCAATCTTTGTTAAAATTCAAGTATCGTTAAGTTCAGAAGTTAAGAATTGAATACTAAGCGTTAGAGACTTTCAATTTCGTAATTGTAGTCATAGATTTGTTTTAAAAATATTTTTATTTTAAAGTCAATGCATTATTTCAAAATTTATATTCAATATAAGTATTTTGCCAAAATTCATAAAGGTTAGATTGGAATTTTGTATATTGCACCAAAATCTACAAAGTGTTCTAATTTTAATTTATTCATTTATAATTGATTTTGAATAACAAAAATGATTATTGTATGACTGCACAGTGATAAGCATGGCTCAACGAGCATGCACTCACACAATTTGAGCTACACATACAAGTGGCAATGGGTCGTGCTGTGTTGAAGTAAGGGTATTATGAAAATTTACCAAACCCAAACCCGACCCATTTAATAATCGTGTCAAAAACTTAAAATCAAATCCAGCCCATTTATAAATAGGTATACCTGACCGGACCCATGTGTAATTTGTTTAATAAAATTCAAAATTTTATTGAAAAAAAATATGATCCATTTCCACCACAAAATAAAATACCATTATTAAAAATAAAGTCTCAACCTGATAAACTAATATCTACAACATAAATTAAGTATCACAAAACATAAACTAGGTTTTATCATAAAAAGTGGGTAATTTAAAAAACTTCTTAAATAATTGTTGATATATTTAAAATTACATGTTAACGGCAAAATAACTAAACGTGTCACAACGGGTTGACGCTCTTAACCTAGACCCGACCCATTTAATAATCATATTAGACGGGTTGACACTATGATAACCCAAACCCACTAATTTCTTGTTGTTTCGAGTCGTGTTTGAGGGTTGTTGTAAGATTGCCACCCCTTGCTACACCTATAAATCCTAAAATGAGTTTGGGCCTGAATTTAAGCCCAACAACGCATGAGATTTACATGATAGAAATTTAAAAATACAAAAATATGTTGCAAGTTGATGAAACGTGAGATACTGAAAAGATACCAACGATTTCTTGACAACTCGGTTAATTAATGTATGTTTGGACTGAACGCTGACAGACTGTACATGGGGCTTTATAAGAAAACCTGCATGGAGCGTTACAAGAAAACCCGTACTAAAAACCAAATAGGCAGGTCAACAGAAATGATGAGGATGTTGTCTGTATTCATTTTAGAAATTATAAAAAAAGTTAAATAATATAACTTTTAATGTAACATTTATTAGTTACAGTCTGTAGCCCACAGTAAACTTGACAATACCTCCTTGCCCGCACATTATTTATACTCATCTTCTCTTTAGGTAAAGCATCGAAGAATTTTACAGTAAGTTTGAGGGGAAAAATTATAACAAGAGTGTTTAGCGATTTGATGAAAGTGAATCATGTTACGACATTGAGAAGATGAAACCTAGTGATTCATGTTTTTTTTTCTTCTTTTTCACTAGCCATGGAAGATGATGATTCGACGACAATCTCCCAGATTTACCTGGTAAGGGGTCTTATTTTATGAATAGGTTTTAATATTAAGGTTCACTTAAACATATTTCATCAAAGAGTTTCTTCGTTTCTATTCTTACCATTTTCTATCTATTTTTATTGTCAGGATTCAAATAAAAAAAATATCAGGACTTGAATTTTAATTATATTTTCCATTTTATAGGTAATTGTAGAACATGGATATGATCGTGAAAGAGGGCAAATGGTAAATCAATCATCAGACATTTTAAGCAGAGTCCTGCGAAATAAGTCTTGTTAGTGTATCAACCTTTTAATCTCGTGGATGTAAATTTTCATTCATTTGTATAGCTTCTGATATATTTATTGTTAGTCATGGTTAAATTTTTTTTCTCGTTTCGTAATGTTTCATATGAAACATTTTGGATTTTTGTCATGTCAGAACGAAACCACATACAAATTGAAACATTCCAAGTTTTGATTTATTTCTTTTTATTTTTTATTTTAATTTAGAGATTTCTAACAGAGATATTTGGAGGAGAGAGATCTTCCAAAGACATCTAAGGGAGGGATTTACGAGAGAAATCTGACGAAAGATCTGTGAGAGGAGTGGAATCTGTGAGAGGAGAGAGAGAAATCTGCCAAGAGATCTATGACAGGAGAGAGATCTGGGGAGAGATTTGAGAGAGAGAGAGAGGGAGAGAGAGAGAGAGAGAGAGAGAGAGAGAGAGTACATTTTTTCTCTTTCTTCTTTTGACGTCTCAAATTCCTTGACTTGCTTTACAAGCTTTTAGATAAAAGTTGCTCTACCCTTCCTTCACCAACAAGTAGAACACCTTTGACCTTGATCTTCTTTAGATGACTAGGATATATAGACCAATTCTCATATTCTAGTAAATATTTTTTATACTAATATATTTTCAAACTGTTGAAATACCCCTTTGACCATGGTCTTCTGGGAAAGATTTTTTTTAGAAATGTTACTAATATTTTGAATGTTTCAAATATTCCGACAATGTTTCAGTTTCATTTTGATTTTTGAAGAAATTGAAACATTGGATCGAAACAAGATTTTAAACCATGGTGTTAGTTTTCAAAGTTAGTTAAGATTTTAGGTTACATGATACATAGCAAGTATTCACTTATCCCTCACCCCACTTTGTTATTGTTTTTTGATAGGTGTACTACACAAAAGTTTAAGTCGGAAGATTTGGGATCAGCTAAATGAGTCATGTTCCTTCATCCTGCTCAGCTTAGAGCCAAGTCTTTTGTATTGAAAGTAAGTTTGTATTTACTTTCACTCTCTTCATTTTTTATATATTAATTTTTAGGAGATCGATGTACAAAACATATGTCATTGGATGGTAGTTCTTTGTCTTATTTGTGTGTGAATGCACCATTCTATACCTATAGTATTTGTGCATAATGTGTTTATTAGCCCTATCACAATAAGAAGGTTAAATATATTTTTTTCTCATGTAACTCATAGAAAATCAAGTAATAATTTAATAAATATAATAATTTAATTTCCTTGAAAATTATCATTTATTTCTTATTGTTCTTGATCTACCTTGGGCATGCGCACTGCAAGTGATGTATGTGTAATGAAAGTGAATTTAGGAATACTAAATGGTATCTATTAAGAATTACATTAATTATTTTCTTGGCAGATTTACCAAAACATGCACAACTTTTCGTTTATTTACCAAAATGGTACATTATTCAAAATATTTCCCAAAACGGTAATTTTACCGTTTTCGAAATTAATTTTTTTTACCAAAACGGTAAAAACAGTAAAATGTATTTTTTTTATACCGAAAATACCCTTTTTATTTTTTAACTTAAATTACAAAAATAAAATTGATTTTGGAAAAAAAAATTGTAAATACATATGATTGTTGGATTACCAAAAGAGAGTGAATCTTTTAAGTTGGATTTTCATTTTTTTAAGGTTAAAATTATAAATACATATGTAAAACAAAAAAGGGTATTTTCGGTATAAAAAAATACATTTTACTGTTTTTACCGTTTTGGTAAAAAAATTAATTCCGAAAACGGTAAAATTACCATTTTCGAAAATATTTTGAATAGTATACCGTTTTGGTAAATAATTTCAAAAACTCTACCGTTTTGGTAAATTATTCTATTTTCTTCCTCGCTTTAGTCATAATAAATCTACTATATTTACTATATAATTTTAAATTAAAATGACTATGTAATTTATATTCAAAAGAAAATGATTTTCAAATGATATACTAACCTACACATTAGTAGACTGTTCTTTTTAATATGTTGTGAAGTGTTTTAATTATTTTCAAAGTATTAAATTTATTTTCCATTTAAATTTCCACTTCAGTAATCTATAGGTAGATGCGTCTAACCCAATCTGAAAGTAAGATATAAAATACTCTTGCCATTTGCATGTGCACCACGTGTAATTAAAAAAAAAAAAAAAAATCTTCTCAAAATCGCACTAGGTGAAAATCTCATTGAAAGATCTTGATTTTTGATATATTGAGTTGTTGGTGTGAGCTCAAAAACTAGTAAAATGAGTGGGAGCACAAATTAGACAATATTTCCTTTCAAACCCAATTTTTTTGTTTGTTTGTTTGTTTCTTGAGACATTTTCCCTTCCATTTTTTTAAGTTTCTTCAACCTTTGTTGTTCATCTCTGTATAGACTCAGATAGAATTTCCTCAAAAAATTTCTGTTTAAACCATTTTCTAGCTTTTCCCAAATAGGACTTAAATAGACCCATAGAAGCATTTCCTCTAAAACTACTTCTTTCTCACCAAGTTGATACCTTTTAGCTTCTGATTTCATGGACAATCTTCGAATTTGTTCACCAAAGCCTAGTAGGTTCTTAACCGAAGACAGCTCATTCCCACTCTTCTAGTTGTTTTCATTGGCATCTAATCCTGACCCATTGTCAATTGGCGAGGACCATTGGCTTATCCCACAATGGTCCCTGAGCAGATGAGGGTGACAGTTATCAATTATTTACAGAGGATAATTAGATACTATCTTGGAGGTGTTTTGCTTGATTTTATTTTGATAATTTTGTCATTTTTATTTGTTCTGTAATTATTTACCTCTATAGCTATGAAGTTATGTATTTTTTTCCGTTTTTTTTTTTCTTTGGATTTTTACAAGTCTTAAATTGTAAACCAGAATCATAGTAATAGTGTTCGGATTCAGTAACTATTCGATAGGCGGTTAATTTAGATACATTCATGAAAGTTTTGATGAAAAATCGAATTTTTTTCAAGAAATATAAAACAATATTTTTAGATTTCTAACCAAAATCGATCATCTTCAACCCCTTAAAAAAAACCCAATCTTGTTATTGAGATTTAAATGTTGAAGGAAATAAAAATTTGAGGTTGAAGGGGATTTTTATTTTCTTCCATATTTCGATCAATCGATAAGTTATCAATTAATTTGTCAAATTAATCGACTAGTCCCTCGTTTGGAGAATTTTGTGACTATGTCAGTATCTCGTTTCTATTGTTTTGTTATAAATCTTTTGAGTTTGTTATTAGATGTCTCCTAAGTTTCTTAGAGAAACTTCTGTTTAATTGTCGATACAAAAGAAGTATGGAGGCAGAGTATTAGTTAGTTTAGATGCTATGTTGATTTCTTTTGATGACACAAACAAAAAATGAACCTAGTTGTCTTGTCTGTTAGATGTGTGGTTTTAAATCTTGGATGAGACCAACTCTGGAGAGTCATCTCAGTCTGGGAAGCATTCAAGCGAAATTTATCTATAATTTAGTAGGAATAATCTTATGTTTAAAAATTAGAACACCAATTATTTATTTTTCTTAGTCTTTAAGAATTCAAAAAAGTTGGGATTAATCTACCAGTTAAGTTCCATTACAGTAGTTTATAATTTAGAGATGATAGCCACAAGCCACCTAATAAGTAAAAAAGTGTGGGGGGTGATACGTGATTGGGATTTCAGATTGAATTGCATTTTCTTTCTTTTAAATAGAATAATAAGCCTTCTTCTTGAAGGAGTGGTTTCTTAAAACTTGAATGTGACACCCCATTATGCACATTCTATTGCTCTAATCATGGAAGAGAATTAACTCTCATCTCATTGAAGACGAGGATTTCTTCATTGATTTTTATAACTTCTCTTTTTTTAGTTCGCATTTGGTTCGGTGCCGTTGAAAATGTATCTACCAGATGGACCGGTAGGTTTGACTGCACTTAGCAGTCCAAATCTAGTGTCTACGTTGGCTGATGATGTTTGGTGGTCCTTCAAAGAGAAGAGAAGAACGATTCTACTGAATTTGAAGTGAGGGACATCCGATGCCTTAATGCAGAGGTTAGTCTACTTTCCTCTCAAAATTATAGATAAATTATTTATAATTTATTCATCAATAGTTTACCATACCATATGAAGAATTATAAAATTTAGAAATCATGGATAAACGTATCTCGAAAAGGAAAATAGTAGGTTATATTACGTTCCATTGGTATGATTTATATTCTATAATTTCTCTATTTTTTTAGAGGTTTTAGCACATTATCAGATGAGCTTACTATTTATTTAGGCTTCTTGAATATAAACATTTTCCTTTTTTTTAAGGCACATGGTTTGACATTTCTGGCGCTTTTTATTTCAAAGGTTGATCCTATTATTGGCAAAGACCACCTCTTTAAGTGCAGCGCATCATGCTGATTAAAGCTTGGTGCTACTATGAGAGCCGACGGTGCTCATCATGGTTTGATGTCTTCATATGCATTGGAGACATTGGTCTTGTATGTCATCAATCTTTTCCTCTCATCTCTATAGATGAACCTTTATTGGCGAGTCATAGATAAATTCTAATTTTTTTTTTCTTTTATTTTTTCTAGGTATAAATAAATTTTATTTACTAAACTATCTCACCCCTCACAGGTCCTATAAAGATTTTTCGAATAGTTTTGCAAATTCGACTGGGACAACTATTGCATCAGTTTAAATGGCCCAGTCTGCGTGTCTTCACTGCCAGAAATATTGGGTAAGCGATGCTGTTCTTGTGCATAATGTTTTTCTTTCATATTTGTTACTCTCTTAATTATTTTGCTACTAGTCAATAAAAATGAAAAAAATAATAATAAATAAAAGTGATTAAGCAACATCCCTCAATTTACTTTATACTGTTGGATAGATTCATTTCTTGTTTACTTGTAATCCTAACCTGTTTTGTGCTTTAAAGAAAACAAAAACCTTGGGCGCAATGTGAGTAAAGGTATGCAATTTTTCTCCCATTCAAATATAAGATTCCTTCTCTGTCGTGATTCATATCTAATTTCTTGTGTAACTTAGCTTTTGTCATGCAATGTAAACTTGGAAATTAGAGTTTCATTTTTTTCTCTCTTTAATTTAAGCAATAGTCTTTGCAAAGATCCTCCTTAGAGAAAAGTTTAAAGACACCAAAATTTTCTATCTTGAACATTTTTATGTTGCATAGATTAAGTATTTTATTTTTATTCATTTGTGCTACTTGTTAATCATTTAATGATGACATGACCACTCTCAAACAAGAAATTTCTTTCGGATACGTAGTGCTTTTACATGCGGGGAACTAGGCATTCTTTCCCAAGATGGTAAACTGATTTCAAACCTTTTTTTTTTTTAATACTCTATGGTTGATCTTCTGGTCTTTTTGTTGCATGTTTTGATTTTATTCTTTTTTGCAAATTTGCAGTCATCTTTCATAGTGTGACATGCCTTCACCTGGATGGGGAAGGAATCCAGCACCAGTGGCTCATGGTCAGTTGCGGAGATAACATCGTGACAAAAGACAATCCTGAGCCCTCACAACCAAAACTCCCAATTCATCTCGACTTTGTGGCTTTCAAGCATCTTCCATTGCGTGCACCTGTGTCAGAAGTGCGCATCCAACCTTGCTCCAGTGCTTCACATGGCTCTACATTGGGACCTCCATCACAGGCGACACATATATCCAGACCAACATCGAGTGCGAATTCGGAAAAGTATGGGAATTCTAACTCATGAAAAATTTGATTTGGTGTTGTACAACATACATTAGATAATGATTTAGTTTTTCTCATGCTTGGATTTGCAGGGTTGCAATGCAGTCCCATGGTCTGAATGATGAAAAGGACTTCCCTGCTCTGATTGTACATAGATAGAAAGGATTAAAATCCTCACGACAATGTACAATGTATGCTGAACCGAAAACTTTTTAGTACATGCACCTACTTTATTTGTTATCATTTGTATTTCTTTTAACAAACTTGACACTAATATTTTGAGTAAAAATGGGTTGCTTGTTTAGTTTTTGTATCATTAAGTTTATTGATAATAAATTATATGATCTACCTTGAGATGTATGAAATAAGATTATAAATTGATTTGATGATGAAATGGATATATAATTCTTGGTATAGTTGATCACTGGAGTGTTATCCTTCGATTAATAGTCACTTACAAAACAATGATGTGTAACTTTTTTCTCTCTTGGCTTTACGTTTGATCGGTTGAAAAAGGGTTTCGTGATTTGTGGATGATTGCTTGAGAAGTTTGTTTTTCTGTAGAGATTTTGTATAAGTTATTTATTCTTGGGACTTAGCACTTGATTGATAGGAGTTATTTATTTATAGAGAAGGCTTTAAACTTGATCTTCTCTAGAGGCTTTGTAGATGCTTATTGTAGATTTTCTTCTATTCAAACTTCGCACTTGATTGGTTGAGAATGATTTCTTAATCTTTGAAAACGATTTTTAAACTTGATCTTTTCTTGGAGGTTTTTTTGTTTTTTTGTTTCTTTCAAGATGAGGGTTTGAGAACTTGATCTTCTCTGGAGGTTAAAGTCCATTTCTTCTTTCGAAAAAAAATGATTCAAACTCCTCTTATATGAGTGAAGTTTTAGTATTTATAGATTTAGGGTAATTTAATTTTTCAATTATGGCCATGATTTAATGAGTTTTGATTAATTAGTCTAAAGGTTAATTTGGTCAAATTTCAATTTTGAGAACTCTATGGATCTTTAGTGGGTTTTACTTATTGGTTTGTGTGTAAAGCCTTTTAATGTGGAGCACTTGAAATCAGATTTTATTAATTCATGGGCTTATCTACAAAAAGTTAAATCCAAACAGTTGGAAGCTCGTTCCAATATGGACTCCAATTTAAATTTATAAAGCCTTTTATTATTTTTAGGGGTTTCTTGTGATTCATACAAAATGTAGGGATCAATTTAAAATTTCTATGCCTACAAAATCTTCACATATGTTCCACTTTTACAATGTTATTTTTCAAAATTTTTTGTTTGTTTGTTTGTGATTTATGGGTAATTTTTATTTTAGAAGACAAACCCCATTTTGGATTAAGTGGATTCATCTGATATTGCAGTATTGGGATGAAAACAACAAAGAAAACTACAATAAACTCCACCGAAAGCACATAGTTAAACAGACAACAACCAATGGATAAAGTCCACATCAATCAAAATGTTACATCAAGTCTTACAACTTATGTACAAAAAACTAACAAAATGAGAAATGGTTCCAGAAGGCACATCTCTAGGAATACATTCCAACCAGGGAAACCCAACAGGAACCTTATTTCTTGTTGGGCCCATTATATAGAATTCATTTCAGTTGGCCTGGATTAGACTAGGGGTGTCAATGGATAGCCGAAAATTTGAATTTGAAAATTTGGATATTATCCAAAAATTTTGGAATTTGGATTCGAATTTGGATAGTTTTATATATTTGAATCCTTATCGGATACAGATTCAGATATTAACATTTCAAATCCGATTCGAAATAACATATAATATATATTATTTTATTTGATTAATTTTTTATATAAATTACATAATATATAATAAGTTTTTTTTTTAATAATTAAAAATCAGTTGGATAAGGAAAATTAATGTTTTTTTTTAATATACAAATTATTCGAATTCTAATCGGATTTGAATTCGGATAGAGTTTTAGAACATCCGTCTGATTCGAATTCGAATTCGGATATTACTGTATCCTAACCGATAAGCATCCATTGACAACCTTAGGTTAGACTTTCTCCTTGATCTTCCTTTTAGGCCTTGTTACTACTCTACAAACTATGAACCTTTCCTTGTTCAGCCTATCACTACGACAGTCTCTCGTTGTTACTTGGTTTGTTGGTTTGTTTTGTTCGAATTTAGGTTTGGGATTTGTGGTTCACTACTCTTGAACGAACCAGATTATTAGAGGCAGTTCGTGGCGGATATTTAAGTCATTTATGTTCATCTCATAGAAGAAGACTTAGGTCAGGGGGGCATATGATCAATTTAAAAAATAAAGAGTTATCTTTAATATTGACCAAATCTTGGGATTTCTAAAATGAGGGTTATCTGTCTCTTTTATTGACCAAACCGTTGTGCATCTCTAAAATTCACCAAAATAAGAGTTCGTTACGTCTGCTATTTTTCATGAACCCACTACGAACCCAACCTGGAATTGATTTAGTTTGTACCAGTTCGCAGTTCGCTACCATATTAGTGAACCCATTAACATAGTTTTCACTCTTGGATTCCTCCACTAACTATTGGGCTTTCTCAGGCTTCATATCAAAGTGGATCTTATACACTTGATAATCCATAGCTTCGACCGAAATGGGGTCAATTTCCTGAGCATAGTCAATAATTCTTCGAATAATTCGTGAATTATACTTGAATTTTTCAAATGATAAAGAAAATGATTAAAACTTCCGTCCAATTTAATTCCTATTAAAAATTCTTGATTTTTTGAATCTTTTTGAATCATTCACGATTTATTCTTTTCCTGAATTAAACAAATCAAAAATATTTTCTACAAAAAGGTTAAAAACACAAATTAACCCATATTTTTATAATAAAAAAATTCTATCTCAATATGACATGATAATATTTTCATTATTCTATCTTTATACTCAAAGGTTTCATCATTAGACAATCACTAATGGTTGATTGTTATCGCGCTAATCATTGGTTGTTATTGAATCTTCAAATTATCAATCAACAAATTAGTTTTTTTTCACTCCTTCTACATTTCTTCTCTCTCCTCTTGGATTTTTAGGATATGAGTCTTGGTAACTCATTTAATTAAGATAGTATGAACTTTGCATTAAGAAGGCATTAGGCCATTTCCTTATGAAAATAGGCCTTTGATCGAAGAGTCTACATTTTTTAAAGTTATCCAAAGATATGGACCATAGATGGGCCCCTTCTTCAATAAGGAAATCCTCAATTGTTGAAACCGAAATCAAAGTCCCTCGCATTCGAGGGTACAAACTGGTTTATCAAATTTTTTGTTTATTTTCCAAAATTGGTTGAATCCGAGGTTACAACCTATGGTAGAGGGAAAATGATGCCTAAAACTTCCCTATTTCCTAATATGGACGCCCTTACCTAGATCTTGGGTAGACCAATGATTGATATCCGTAAGAGAGTCACTACAAACAAAATGATTTTTCAAAACTACCTTCTACGTTGCCATTCACACCTTTTTCTAAAAATGAATTGAAGCGGATCCAAATCCAAGTAGTAGAGATCACCAAAAATGAAAATCTCATGTCTACAGATGGTCTTTTTTTTTTTTTTGATTGATAAGCTGGGGTTGATGGGGCCCCTCCCAAAATCACTACTATCGAGTGAAAATACACGTTAAATCTTCCTCTACAATTCTCATAGGTTCTTGAGGAGTATTAGTCGTGTCTTCCATAACGTAAAAACCATTTGAGAAGGAACCCAACCTTGTAAGAAAATCAGCTGCCCTGTTTGTTTCTCTCTACTGAAATTCAAAGGAGCGTTCCTCAAACCATTGACTTTGCTCTGCAATTTCTAGCAGCACTTCTTCATACCCATGAAGTCTTGATTTCCTTCTTAATGCACTTTATAGAGTATAAAGAATCTGAAGAAATCAGAATTCTTTTAACTTCTCTTACTCTTGCATACTTCAAAGCTTCTGAAATTGCTTGAATCTCTATATGAATAATGTCCTCTGCGTCCGTTTTGCTCTAGCCAACAAATAGCATTTTCCCATCCGTGTTTTTACAAATGAAACCAAATCTCGCCCCCAACATCGATCTCGCACCATTTGTATTGATCTTCACCACGTCCTCTGCTAGCCGAACCCATCTTAGATGTTTCGTAATTGATTTAACCACATTATAACAGCAATTCCAATTATTAAAAATTTGGACACTAACTTGATTTGAACCATCTTCAATATTTGTTCCATCATGCCGATTCTTAATCATCTCTTCCACTTGTTTCAGCAACATTTCCTTAGAAGTATTATTTTCAGCAATGATTCTTTGATTTCTTTCTTTCCAGTAATAATAAACAGTTGCACAAAAGGAAGAATAGAGCATTGACATTATCTCCTCTTCTTGATATCGTACACTTTTGATCACTTGCATTTCCTCCTCTATTCTCTCCATTCCTTCTCTACTTATTCTCAACTTCATCAAATATTGCTTCAAAATCCAGCAAATATAAGAACATTGGAAGAATAGGTGGTCATTAGTCTTTGATAGCTCCAACACAATACACATCGTGACACCCATTTGAACCCCCTTTTGTTCAGATTTTCTACTGTCGATAGTTTTTTATCAATTGCTAGCCAAGTAATAAAAGAAAATCTCGGAGTACAATTTTTGTTCCATAAATTTTTTTTCCATCCCACAGAATCATGTCCTTCATTTAACATTGCATATGCTGATTTCGTGGTGAATTGACCATCGATGTTAAGCTCCATATTATTCTGTCCCTCAAAATCATCTTCGGAATCACTTTGGAAGATATAATCTCAATAATAGCTTGCATGTGTTCATTGTACGGCCTTGGAAATTCCCACCTTCTATCAACAATAAATTCTCTAATCACTGCATTCTCATGACTGTCAAATTGGTGTACAACTCGATTACCAAATCTAGAGATAATATTTTCTTCATTTAACCAAGGGTCCCTCCATATATGAATTCCTTCTCCATCACCAACTAAAAAAATGCACATGGTTTTATTAGTTAAAAGTTGAGAAATTTTTGAAAAAGAACATTTTGGTATTTTTATGCGAAGTCCAACGACGATGGATTTTTTTTTTAAATTTTAAAAATTCTAAGGATGCCTCAAACTATTCTTTTTGAATTTTAAATTGTTGTTAAATTGTGTAAGAGAAAATGTGGTGGCTAATTGATGCTTATCCCATAAATTTGAGAACTTTGAATTTGTAAAACTCTCTCATGCCACTTGCTACTTTCCTATTGCATATAACTTTATTTCTTTTGATTCAAAATGTGATAGGTGTTTTAATATTATTGGTTGATTAAATTGAACTCTAAAATGTTTTCATGTGATTAAAAAATATAATGATCAATGGCTATGAGGCGGTTAGGAATATTTTAAGCTTAAATGAATGCAAACTATAGGATCAAGGCTACATCAATTTGTTGGGAACCTATGCTACTATTAGGAGATGAGAAAAACAAACTTTTGAAGTTTTAAAAATCCTAGAGGTCTCCCCAAATTTGTGCTCACCTCACCCAACTCCAAAATACTTAGAGAAACACTATTGAAGAAACCCCTGCAACTTCTATTTACTAAAGTCTTTTGTTCTCGGACAAAATACGAAATGTTTTCTTCTAATCAAGGTCTTAAACATAATTCATTTTCAAATCAAAATATAAGGTAGATGCACACTTATATTTTTTTCTTGATCTTTTCGTTATAATATTATTATCTTATTTTACTGAAGTTTCTAGTGCATCTTTTTTTATGTAAGAAAAATTATGTGTTTCTTTTTTTTATATATATTATTTATGAGAGAAGAATCATTAATGATGAATAGATAATCATAATCAAGTTTGAAAAATGATATTATGGCATTAACACAATGGATTGGTAAAAATGTTAATCGAGTAAAAATGAGTTAGAGTACCCTAGGATGAAATGCCCCAAACATCCCGCGGAAGGTCTTGTTTTATGTGATTGTATGACTTATTGCATGTATGCCCCGTGTTACGTGGGTGAGACCTTTGCATAAATTATCATTGTAAGACGTATTTTTTTATTTAATTTTTATATTAGTTAGATAATATAATATGTACAATTTTTTTTTCATTTTCTCAATATGATTATTATCTCGATGTAATCATGAATGACTATGGTAGTACATATTGAGACGTTTTTCATGTTGTTTATTCATTTTTTTTCTAGATGCTTATCATAAGGAGGTGTCTTAGTCAAATTTTCAGAAAATTTCATCTTTACATTCCTCTTATTTCAGTTTTGTTTTATGTCAAAATAAATGGTGGAAACATTGATAAATACATGGTGGTTTATTTATTTAATTATTTTATTTGTAAAATTTATGCGATGAATCATCCAAGAAGAATGTTTTTGTTGTTTTATTAATTTCTTTGAATAATGAATTAAAGTGATGATTGATTATTCTTTTGTTCTGAACATTAAGCATATCAAATGTTCTTTGTATTTTACTTAATAAATAATTAGTTTTAGAATATGATATCATAGTGATTAGATAGGGAACAAAAATATCTTTCTAAAATGGGAGCAGTCATCAAAATCGAATGGATATTAGATTTTATATGTTTTATTTTTTTGATTAATCATTGGAATCTGGATCTTAGTAGTTTTTGCAAATGGACTCTATTTCGGCCAATCTTGTTTAGAAATATTCTTTTTTTGAAAATATTCAAAATTTTTATTTCCAACCTCATTGACCATTCACAAAAATATCGAACGTGGAATCCACAACAATCATTTCTTTAAAATAGGTATGTTTTATCCACAATGCGACAACACACATTTGTTAATTTTTTTTTTTTTGAAATTTTCTCTCATATTTTCTTCTGTAACATGTGACTATCGTATTTATTTATTTATTATCAAAAATAGATTGAGTTGAGAATCTAACGGTTTAAAGAATGCATTATATCGAATAATCAAATAAAATTATACATTTTGCGTTATCAATGTTTACTTCTAGTATTGATTGTTATAAAATCATTTTACGCGTTAGCCGTGAAATCCCTTTACCAAAATCATAAATATTTTTTTTTATATCTTAAATAATTTAAAAGTTTTTGACTTTCAATATTTGGATTTACATCTTGACTCAGTGGTTATGGTCGGATCGTGAACCCAAAGTTTGGGGCGTGACAACAAATCCCTACTAGGTTGTAACACGGTGGTAATCTTTTAACTAAAATCTCCAGAGGCTTCCATAGCTCACCTTGAGTTGGAGACTTCATCCAAATCTAAATTAATTTTCAATTGTCTTTAAAAGTATGCCACCTCCAAAAACAAATTAAAGGCGAAAAATAAAATAGGAAATTTCTTGAATATGGATTACTAATACATAGATATATTTGACAAGTAATTAAATCTTTCCAAATTCTTTTGTAATTAATTTAATTATCGTAACTATGTTACTAAAATAGCATGAAAATTTTCCTATATGAACCCCTACTCATGCCACTAATGCAACGACTTCGATTGTTTCTAGCATTGCTAGTAATTCGATATCTATTCCTGCAATTCCTGTAAAGAACATCCTACGTGTAATGGTAGTAGCTTGTCCTTTGAACGGAAGTCCATTATGCCTGGTGTAGCATAAAGCAGGGATTGCTTAATGTTTTTATTTTTATTTTTATTTTTTAAAATCTCTTTCCATATCTCTTTTATTTCTTTTTTACTATTTCAAGTTTATGGTGTATCATACTTGTCAATCTCAAGCTTGATCGTTGTTCCTGACATTTCTGGAAATCTAGACTTTGCAGTCATCCAAGGGATCTGAAGAAAAAGACCAAGGGGCCTTCTACTGGTTGGCAAGATAATCAAACTTCGAGAGAAAGCAATTCTCTTCTATTTTATTGAGATCAACCTCTTATTTAATTTTTCAGAGGTGCTGGATATCCCTAGATTCGTACAAAGTGATTTGATTGGGAACTGAATGCATTAACAAAATTTCATAATTCCTAAATTTTAAATGATAGGGCATGCCCTTGACATGATGTATATTATTCAGTCAATATAACTGCTTTGCTTGCTTAGAAAAAAGTTTAAGGGTGGATGACAATGGAGTACTTGAGCCTTTTCTTGCTATGGTTTGTGGAGCCTAATGTTACTGGTCATTAAGGGGGTTACTATTCATCAACCCACACACATCGCAGATTGACCTAGAGGGAACCACATGTACTTTTTTTTCCGTTAGGTGTATTTTTCCGTATTTTCATTGTATCATGTAAAACCCTTGTTAGGGTTCTTCTATGGGTATATATTTCTAATTTTGGTGAAAGGGTGTAATCCTTAACTGCAAATTTTCTCTTCACAATGTAATTGGTGCGATCTGTAGATGTACCTCAATCCTGAGAGAACCATGTAAAAATTTTTGTGCTATTTAATTTCTTTATTGTTCTTGGATATACTTCTCTAGACTAGAAGTAGGTTCAATTTCTTGTTTAATGATTTTTTTGCAACTTCAAATGCTTATAGGGTGGGCTCCAGTTTTTTTGTTTTTTGTCTTTGGGGTGGGGTTGGTTCGGCCTGAACGCAATTGATAAGTGAATTTGGGCCAAGTTGAACTTGGGTTAGAATAACTCAACCCGACCTCAATTTGGGTTGAGGGTTCGGATAACCCATCTCAACATGAACCTGAGGCTATATAGTAATATATAAATATTTTTATATTAAAAATATAAATTTTTACTTTTAAAGTGTTTTTAAATTATTTATTAAAATTAGGCTTATTCATGAATGAGTCAATCCATCCAACCCACTCAACTTACCCAAAATTACCTAAATTGGGCTATCCCGAGCTTCCCCTGAGTTTAGAAGCTGAAGATCGGGTTGATCATGAGCTCATGCTCAATGGTTGGGTTGGTTTGATCGGGTTGAGGGCTCTGCCACTTTAGTTGAGAATGATTCTACTCTCCAACCCACCTAGGTTGCAGTCTTACGAATGACATAAAAAAAAACCCAAATAGACTTCTAAGACGTGATTAAGAAACGAAATTTGGGGATTGAAAGAGGAGTTTCTAAAGAAAAATAAATGATTCAGCTATAAATGAAAATCTTAGCAGGTTTTGAATGCATGTTGATTAATTAGTTCCACCACCAGTCACTGATGCTTTCCACACTCATTGGACCTCTGTGTCTTTACCACCCTCTCTCCAATCACCCAGTTGCTTCATCTTAGTCTGTGCTCAGCTCCCCATTATTACTATATGTTGGTATTCCCTCTTGTGGGCCCAGATAGGTAATATTTATAAGATAAAACCGTACAATGAGGCATTTTCAATTTTATAATCATTTTCATAAAAACTAAATCCTCATTTTTATTATTATTAGTGATAAGGGTCCCAATTGGCCTCTTAGAGCCATATCTTACCAAATCCCCTCGGTACATGCTATTCCCCACCAACCATTCATACATACCAAGAAATATGAGATAAATGCCTGTGAGTGGCCAAGGAGGGGGCTTGAACTCAAGACCTAACCCTCTTTTGTGTGAGGCCTTGGCCACTTAAAAATCAATCTATTCTAACATTAAACTATGTATATATGAAAGTTTACTAAAGTTATCAGTTTCGATAATTAATGTCTAACATAAATTCTTAGATTCATGTTATATAACTCTTAATGGGTTGTGTATATCAAACTGGATTGAAATTATGCGAAGATAACCTTCAAGGTTCGAACATTTTATTATATGATTGGATCTTCTAAATTATATTAATGGTATTCATACGGGCCTCTCATGCGGCCTGGAATAGAAAGGGACTAAGAATATGGAGACAGGTTTTGAATTCAAGTTGGGGTATCAACTCTCTCTCTGCATCTGTACACTCATCAGGGCTGGCTAGATACAACCTGGGCCTAAGGCGAAAACTCCAAATGGGGCCTTTTAGATATATTGACACAGGATCCAAACGGTGTCTCATTCCTATTAAATAGGAATGGTGTCTACATGTCAAGCTTCAGTTGGTGTTTAAGACTCTAATTAAGCCATACATGCAGCCCACTGTATTTATTCTCCAATCAAAGTGTGCCACATATTGCATCGACCATATTTGAAGTTTTCGCCTTTGTATATTGAGCCGACCCTGACCAAAATCATCACATTAAGAGAAGCCGGATTTTTTAGATAATTTGATTTGTCAAATACAACTGTCTCCGTTGAAGGTGCATACTTTTTTTTGAAGGAAATTGATTGTCGAGATCTTCTAATGAATCTGGTCCCTCCCAATTTAGGTAAGCCAAAATCCGTTCGACGTTTAATTCCTCATCATCAACGGATTTGTTGTGGGGTTGAGCAAGACACCCACTCTAGATGGGCCAGCTCCCAAATTTGCCAACTTGACTTTCATGTCAGTATCATCTTTCTCAAATGTGTGATTTTCCTACATTGAGAACAGTTCAATCATCTGGCTTTATGTTGGAGGTGAAAAGGTTAGATGATTGGTGAATATCAAGAATGGATAGGTCAATCCCGATAGTAAGGGTGGATAGTATTTTCCCATTGTGCCTAATTAGAGTTAAACAGAAAGTAAAATCAGGTATGGTATTGGTTATTTTTGTGGAAATATCTTCATCAAATATGTGGGGGTCATATTAGTCACACCATATAGTAGCGACACGGGTCTTGAAAATGAGAATTAATAGTCCACTTTGAAAGACTTTCTTTTAAAACCCATGGGCCAAAAGTAAGTTACCAAATTCAAGTCTAGAATGAGAAGTAATACAAATGCAAAAGGAGTAGTAGAACCCCTTATCCTAGGAACACGGAACATGGTATCAACCAAGAATATCTAGAGGACAGAGTAGGAAAGAGCTTTAGGTAGATAAGAACATAGAGACGACCCCACAAACAGACTAAAATGCCACTCTACATAAATTGAGCTCAGGTCACAAGCCCCAAATCACAAGTAATTAGGTACACAGTACACAAACGAAACCCAAGGAAGCATGCGAAACTGAACATATCGTAGATAAGCTTAAGAAGGACTTGAATTTAACTAGCGGGACACTATAGGTCAGATGTAGTTTGCTTTGCATTTAATAAACCTGCAACAATTGCATATCAAGTTCAATCTCACTGACAAGTAATGGGTTAGTCTCCCAAAACACTCAAGTAAGCCTTAAACAGAGTGACTCATCTATTACACATGGATCAATTGCTATCAATACCTGTCCCTGAATAATTGTCTATATAAAAAGTCATGAACAGTTGAGAGATGGAGAGAAAAAAAATGAGATAAAAGTAAGTAGAAAGAAAAATATCTATTAAACGTCTTTGCAATTCTATTATTTATTTTCTTTTTTATTATTCTATTCTTCAAATATTAATAAGATTGTTGGAGGAACGTTGACAGACCTCACATCAGAGCCTTCATCCTTCTACCAGCAAGCCCATGGTTGCACTCGATATTACAAGGTGTAGGTTAGAAGATATTTTTAGTACATGCACCTACTTTATTTGTCATCGTCTGTTTTTCTTTTAACAAACTTGACACTTATATTTTGAGTAAAGATGAGTTGTTTGTTTAGTTTGTGTATCATTAAGTCTATTGATAATAAATTTTATGATCTATCTTGAGGTGTGTGAAATAAGATTATAAATTGATTTGATGAAGAAATGGATATATAATTCTTGGTACAGTTGATCCTGCAATTTCTGGGCTTTCATCTCTACTAAACTGTGTTTGTGTGCTGTTCTGTTGATCTCGATCGCCTAATTTAGGGATTTTTATGAAATTTTAACTTTTGATTCAAATATGTTCCATTGATTTTCGTGATAGTTGGAAATTAGGGATTTTTCTGCGGTTTTTTTTTTTTTTTTTCTGTTTAGGATTGGAATTAAGGTAGATTTGTTTTTTGGTTCTAGGGTTTCAATGGTGAAGGGTTCAAAGACTGGTTGCAAATCTGCGTCTCATCAGCTCTTCAAAGATAAGGCAAAAAATCGAGTAGATGACCTTCAAGGGATGTTTATGGATCTCTAATTCGCTCGTAAAGAGAGTCGAACAAGCGACATCAATGTTCTTGAAGAACAAGTGCATCAGATGTTACGCGAGTGGAAAGAAGAACTCAGTGAACCTTCTCCAGCTTCTTCTTTGCATGTTAGTCTCTCTCTCTCTCTCTCTGTCTATCCGTGTGTGTGTGTGTCTTGTGATCTTACTTTGTAATTGTTTGTGCAGGGGGGTAGTCTCAGCTTTACTTCGGATATTTGTCGATTGTTGCAGAATTGCGAGGAAGAAGATGATGCAACTAGTTCATTAGCAGCATCGGCCAACCCGAAGACCAAGCCCGATGTTCAAAACCTTCAAACTCAAGATACTATGGTGTTTCAGCAGGTTTTGTATGTCATTATTGATTTATGGTTAATTTTGTTCTCGATTCAATGACTAATTTTTGTTGGATTTTTATAGATACTTGTCGGTCAATTTTGGAACGTGAGAGTAATATTCTTATTTATGCGAGAGCTTGCATCTAACAATTAAATGAGTGATTTCTGCGTGATATTTTATTGTGATTAACTCTTCCATAGCTTCAACGCTGACTACCTTTTCCCTCTTGTTTGCATGAACGGCCCTCGATAAGATGATGCACTAGGTGATTTTTAAGCTAATATTCAACAAATCAATAATCCCTGTCTGTACTTTTTATCTATCTGATAACACAAACATCTTGTTTTTTCTGAATTAAGAGGAATTTTTCTTTTTTTAAAGATTCGTGTATATAGATGGGATCTCTTTTGTTTAGACCGAGTGTGTGGCTTTGGATTGTTAGCTTTTTGTTGTTTCTTGTATAGTTCTGCTTGGTGGCTACCTTGACTACTTTTCCTTCTCTTTATTAATATAAAACTTATATTTTTTGATAAGTAGAAAATATTTGCTTTGCCTATCTTATTTCAAATGGGCAATGATTAATAAGCTGTAATTTTTTTTTATTTTTATAAGAAATATTGACAATATAATGGAAATATGAATTTATAGGATTTCTCCAGTTGCCTTCTTTATTTCTTCATAATAAAAATTTTATTGAAAAAGATCGGTGTTGTGGTTTCTGGGAGATGCTTAAACAGAATCTGAGGGGAGTGAGAAAGGGACACCATTATTGGAGATCTGAGGCAATAGAAAGTGAAGCATTTGTATGTTTATTCTTGATAATTACACTAACTTTAGGCCATATGAAGTTGATGAAAAGTACTTGGTTCTAGCCTCTACTAGCCTCCAGCCTGAATGCACTCTAATTTATCATTTCTAAATCCTTCATGATCTTACATTTTCTCATTATGCCTTGACTTGTGGTTCACTTTCATTCTTCTATTTATCATCCAAAAAGTGTAAGCAATGATAGGATAGTTCCATGGAGTTATTCATCAATAAGTCCACCTTTTTACCATATTTTTTGAAATGCATCCAATTGATCGTATGGTTACATCGATTTGATTTGAGTAGGTTTATCATTGTTCATAAAGAGGAAAATTGCAAAAATCGACATCCTCTTTCACCCTAAATCAGAAGATCTGTTTGTCTTCTTGTTCTGTTTTTTTTCCTTTTCATAAATTATATAAATATATTTACTACCCTCATCTTCATCAGCTGATTTGTTAGGTTAAGAGAATACATACTGATAAGCTGTGTAATTTTTTCTCTCTTTCAGGACTATTTTGTGAATCAGGCCCCACAAGAATGTGCAACTCAAGGGATTGAATGCAAAGGTTCCCCTTCAGGGGTGCAAACTACATTGATTAATAACTTGGATGTGGCTAATCCATTGGACTTCCAGCAGTTTGATTTACAACAATATTTTGACCACTCCTTTTATATTGGTTTCAATGGTAATAATGGTCATTGTGGAGATGCAATGCACCACCATATGTCTGGCTTCCTGCCAACTACCTGTCTTCCACCTTCTGCCTTCTTAGGACCCAAATGTGCTCTTTGGGATTGCCCGAGACCCGCTCAAGGATCTGATTGGTATCAATACTATTGCAGTAGCTTTCATGCAGTTCTAGCCTTGAATGAAGGCCCACTTGGTATGACTCCTGTTCTGCGACCTGGAGGCATTGGCCTCAAGGATGGTCTATTATTTGCTGCTCTCAGTGCGAAAACACAGGGAAAAGATGTCGGAATTCCAGAATGCGAGGGAGCTGCAATGACAAAGTCCCCATGGAATGTGCCCGGTAAATTTGCATGATGTCCTTGTTGGCTAGCTTCTTGATCAATACCTTGCATCCGTGTTTTTTATTTTTAGAGTAAGTCCAGGCTTACTAACTTTTTAAGATTTCTAATCTTATCAAGGGTCATTGAACTCACCTTGTGGCATCCAAAAGCATGATCCGATGCTGCAGGGGGATATAGACAACATTCTATCACTACAAGAAAATAGTCAATCAGGAACAAAATTATAAAATCGATTTTATCCGTTTCTAATTAAAAACGGGTTTAAACCGTTTTACATTTAAAAACCGTTTTATCCACATTTTATCCGACCCAATATCCGTCTGTTTAGTTGGAACGAAAGTCTCTCTCAGTCGTCTCTCCCGATCGTCTCTCTCTCTCACTCATCTCTCTGGATCTTAGTCGCTCTCCCTTGATCTCATCTCTCTCTCGGTCACTCTCCCTCGATCTCATCTCTCTCTCGTTCAGTCCCTCTCTCGATCTCAGTCGCTCTCCCTCGATCTCATCTCTCTTTCGCTCAGTCGCTCGCTTGATCAATCTCTCGGGCTTGGTACTCTCTCTAATCCCTTTTTTCTTTATATAAATTGTATCAAGGATTTGGATTGAAGATTCAGATTTTTAGATGTGATTATACACAATTTTGTTTGTTCTATTATCGGTTGAGTATAAATAAACTTCACGAGTTTGAGCTCTTCAGCCGTCTCCATCTACCACCAAACAGCTTCTCGATCTATCTTTTTAGATCTGAATTCTTAATTTCGTGTTTCTTCAAATTTTCATTTTTTATTTGTTGAATTTTTGGCTATTTATGGAAATTAATTGTTTGAAGAATCAAATATGGTGTGAATTGTTTGATGTTTGTGACATCTTTGAGGAATGAAGGATAGGAAAGCCGGATTTCAGTTTTGTTGTAGTGTGTGGTTGTTTGGACTTTAATTGCAGGAACTTATAGTAGTTTTTTTTAAAAGAAAAAGCTACTTTTATTCGGTTTGATTATCGATGTAATCAAAATTTTTCAGTTTTATTCAAGTAAGTGTAAAATCATTTGATTATCGAAGTGCACTCTGTTGGACCTCTTTGTAATTTGAAAAATCTGTTATTTTTAATTTCTTAGATCTAAGGGGATTTGATGTCTCACACTAGTCTGAACATTAGGGGAATGGTGCAAGGAAACATGTATGTACTCAGGTAGGTTCATCTGATTGGGTTGGTTTATGGGCTATGAGAGGTTGATTGGGCGCATGCAAGTACAACACATGTACAACACAGACCAAATAGCATTACAAGTATAATACTGCTGTAGAAACTCAACTTCTGCTAAGTGAAAGAAAGATCGGGTGATTTCCCACGAGTACTAACTCGAAGTAGCAAGTTCATTTTGTTCCGCATCTTGTTAACTTCATCTCATGGTTTTCAAGTTAATTATGTGCTTTTTTCATGCATTTGAATAAAATGTAGCAAGCTGATCTATATATGTCTTTGGATTTATGTGATTTCTACTTCCATTTTAAGTGCACTAAAATTACTTTGAAGTATGAAGCCTTATCTTAGTGTGTATGTGCTCTCTCCAAGACTTGGTCTTGAAGGACTAATGATGAATTTGATCTGTTATAGATACGAGTAAAAAGCATCTACGGTTATGTGTGCGCCACCACATTATATTTGTCACCTTTGTGTCTCTGTTTGTGTGATTCAGCATTTTCCAAAAAATAAATAAATGATTCATTTCACATGTAAGTCTCGAGTTCGATTGACATATATATATGTAATTCAAGCTTGCACGTAACAAGTACAACTATAATGTTTAAAAATATGCTATCCCAATTGTTCAAAATATGAAATCAAACATCGGGGACAAAACATGGATCTTAGAGATATCTCTTGTATGCTGAATATTTTAAAAACTAGAATGACATGATAATTTTGTTTTCTTGCTTACCTTGATTTCATTCTAGAAATTGGGTGGTTGGAAATACTTGGATTGACAAGATCCAAGAGAAATATCTATGATTTTTTTGTTTGTATGTTCAATTATGGGGAACAAAGTTAATTTTGCTTAGCAAAAAGATACATGGGGTTTTTGCATCTAATATGACTCAGGTTACTGAATATCTATGACCTTTTTGCAGGTTGTGCTTGTACCCATCGCGCTTGGTCTTGTGTTTAATACTTATGCCAAATCTGTTGTGAGCATTATTCAACCAGTTATGCCTTTTGTTGCCATGGTTTGTACTTCACTGCATTGGAAGTCCTCTTGCTATAAATCGGAGCCAGATTTTGTCTCCACAAGGTTTCCAATTGGTTCTTCCGGTGTTGATGTTCCATGTAGTGGGTTTCTCTGCAGGATATTGGATAGCCAAAATCCCATATTTTAGGTAATTTTTTCATGGCATTACATTTATTGTATACAATAGTTCTGATTCTTGTAGTTTTCTCGTTGGGTTTTTTGCTTGAGTTTTGTGCATAGAGCTTGGTGAGTTTCACCAGTGTTTTGGAGGTAAGTATTGACCCCCATTATTGTAATTTTCATCTTGATTAGAAGATTTCTACTTGCCCATGATTGAGCTCCATTGTGTGAATCATGTATATCTTGTGTTGTGGTTATGTATTATTTATTGGTGCACTTTCTTTTATCTTGTACTTGCATTGCACACATTCTTTAGGTATTGGATGCCGGAATTAATTAATAGTTATTTCGGACTAATTCCTTTAGACTATTCTAATAGTCTTTTTTTTTCTCTAATGTGGGAACTCTTGCTTTGTAATATTTACACCACATATTTTCATAATATACAAGTGAATTATGTATTTGTAATGAGCCACTTTTGATGGGCAAACTTTAGTGGACCTCATATCTCACGATCATCTAATGGGTGAATGGGTGGATCTGCATTGGTACCTTGATTGATTTGTGTTTTTTTTTGTACTTTGGTATCGATATGGGTGCATTTCAATACTTCAAGTTATCTTGAACAGAAGCCGACTTGTTGAGCTTGTATTTGATGCTGTTGAGGAGAAATGGCTTGACTAATTTAGCTCATCTTGGGAAATATTGCACTTCCCCACTTACCCAGCAAACTGTAAAATGGATAAGCTTTCGCATGGTCATGTTTTGCTTTGTGTTTTGGTAGGTCAATCTCCATCCTTTGTATCTTCCTCTCATTTTATAGGATCTCTTTTATCTATAAACAAAATGCAACCAATGAACTAGTGGTCAACTTGATCCTCCACTTCCTCAAGCTATAAGTTCTAAGATTACAAGGGGATTGTTCGAAAACATGACCCTTGATAGAGTGGAATGGAGGAACAGGATTCATGCAGCTAATCCCATATAAGGCTTTCCTTTGATTGAAATTTGCTGATAGGCCTTTCCTTGATAGCTCACTTCTTGTAGCATTTATTTTTTTGAGGGCTATTCTTGAAAGGATGGCATGTGTGGTCTTTCAGTTTGCATTTAGAGGTTAATCTTATCTCAGGGTGCTACCGGCCATCTCCTTGGAGCAGCTGGAGCCGTGGAAGCAATCTTGCAGCTTTAGCCATATACCATGTAAGGATATTTTCATTGGTGCTCATGTAACTTAATATAAATTTCTTATTTATTGTCCTTCCAGAAATCCCCTTTGCTTCATTATAAACAGTTATCTATCTAGTTTACATGTTTGAAATCACACTCGAATCCAATTCCTTATGTTGCAGTGTTTGGTATTTGGCACCAAGGCTGAAAAAGAAAATTGCCTGATAAAAAATTATGCTTTATTATGGTGTGGATATATGAGTATGAATCCTCAACTCTAGATGTAGAGAAAATTTTCGTGGTTGCCTCCATGCTTCCATGTGGTGCTTATTCTAAAAGTCACATTCCGAGAAGTCTGTTAATCCAAGGATCTGGATGTACTAGAATATCATATAAAATGCAATACTTCCACATAACAGACATCCCTATCTTTCCCCCATACCATCTCCCAAAGAAGTGCTCGAAGAAGGATTCTTTAGACTAAACGATTTTACTTCAAAGGAAAACAAGACCCAAAATTGAAATAGTAATGTCTTGGACCGAGATCTCCCTCGCATCAAAGGTCCTGGATACCTTTGAACCACCATGTGGTGATGGATGCCAACATTTTGTGTTCAGCATCCTATCATGACTCGATCTCCTACGCTCAAAGACAATCAAATGTTGAAGTTCATTTTAGGAGTTACAACTCTCGGTACTCCCAATTCTAGCCCAATTCAGAATTCCATAAAAATATTGAAAAAATTGTAGAGGGTTGGGGTGGAACTTAACAAAGGCAAGGCCCACAAAGCCCATTTAGGGGGTAGGTCATGGGCCTAACCTGGTTTTAAAACATGGACTGATACGTCCCTGCCCACTGATAAAAAATATATTAATTGCACCTAGTTCTTATCAAGCTAGTGTGACTTAATCATGCCCATCGAGTTAGATGAGAGTTTTCTTTAACATTGGTTGCTTCTCATTTACATGTTTGCAGTTGATTTGTTGTAAATTACCAAGTTTACATTGACATAATTAAAATGTTTTGCCATTCATATCATACCTGTAGGGGGCAATTTTGATCAGCTTTACTAGATATCCTACTGGACAAACATTTTCTGAATTTCTTCACCACTTTGGCATCCTTGCACTAGAAGTTTTGGAAGGAAAGTAAGTCATTTTTATTCCATCTATGTGTTTCGAGGGATGCTTTTCTAAACACTATTTGATTCCTACCATTTGAGTTCATTTAGATATCAAATGGTGTTTCATGTGGATTCCGTTGTTAATGTACAGATATGATGAAAAGGTTGCATGTCATTTAGATATCAAATGATGAATATGTGGATTTTCTATTTATTTGTAGGGTCTAAATTCACTTATAATTGCAAGATAAATTCACTCCAATTCTCATGATTTTTTAGATTTAGAAGCTCAGATATTGAGTTGTTAATCCATACATGTTATTGGCTTTCAGGCTCATTGGCGTTGTCAAAGAGATTATTTATATTATAAGAATCTTCTGAAGGCGGCAATCATTGCTCGGTGTGGTTGTGACATGTAGCTTATGCTTGTTTACTTGCTTTTCTTATTTTATTTTGTTTCTATTTTCTCTTGCTTGTTTGGGGGCTTCTCAGCCTCCTTGTTTTTTATTTTTTATTTTTTGTTTGTTTTGTTTTGTATTGGTTTCCCCCTTTATTGAAGTTTTTTACACTTACCAAAAAAAAAAAGAAAAAAATTGTTGTACTGATCTTCTTCTCCTTTTTTGTTCCCTACTTCTTTCCCAGATTTTGGATATAATAAGGTACATTACAACGTTTTGGAGGTGAACGAGACATATTACGAGGCATGCAGATCGGACAATCCGATTGCCAATGTAACAGGTGGAGCAGGGCCCGACGTGTATCATCTCACCGAAGCCAAGACATATTACTTCCTCACCAGTGGAGGCTACTGCTTCCATGGCATGAGAGTTGCTGTCCTCGTTCAAAACATTCCACCTGCCCCAGCACCCTCACCTACCCGCAATGGTTCTCCATCGGATTTTGGCACCCAAACAACAGTCGTGTGGACATTGCTCAAGAGGTTCTGGTACAGAGTTTTATTTAAATTACCCATATTTTAGAAAGGCGAGTAGAGGAACTTACACTTCATTTGCGGCTTGAGAAACGATTAAGCGTAGTGGATATTCTACGTTTGTCCTTCATTGTTGAAATTTTCAGTCCACTAGGTTGTATTGGATGCGAGACAAATCACATTAGACTTACATGTGTAATTTTATTTTCTTCTAAAATGTAGACTGACTTGGAGAAGGTGAGAGCCTAAGAAATCACTAAGTTACAAGATGCTTTGCATGCAAAGCAAATAAAATGAGAAGAGGCAAATTCCAGAGTTTTCAAGGAACAAGAGGTAGCTCAGAGTGCTATTGAACAATCACCACCAGTCATTCAAGATACAAAGAAGATCGATTCATTAACTGCTGAGGTTGAGAGCCTTAGGGTAGATTCACTAAACTTGAATGATTGATTGCCTAATATTATATGCTTGTATTACCTATAAGAGATTTCTATTTTAGAGAACAATTCTCGAGATGCACAGAAAATAATGACATAGATAGAAGACATACTACCATATAGTCATTGAGAAGTAGAAAGATGTAGCTATAGTTGCACCAATGGAGGGTAGTGTTTTCTTTTAGGTAGCATATAGATAGGGGGGCAAACTCATTTGTCTTAGGATGGCAAATTATGATCATGATGGTTAGTATATGTGACAGAGTTATGATTCAGACATTTAGTACTCTTTTTCTCTAGATTAGAAGTATTTAGAATCTATGTTATCAAAATCTTTGTCACAACATTTTTTTCACCATGTTCATGTGCTTTTCACACACCGATGAATAGATTTGTTTAATATATGTATGAGAAAGAACTTAGGCAACTGATTCATCAATTTTTTTTTCCTCTCTGTTTTTCAAAAAAAGGAAATTGAATCCCTCGGTAACCTGTATTTGTCTTCCCATATTAAAAACTTTTTGGTTGCTGGGCACAAATTTAACAAGGCTCAATTGAGATCCATGCTTTCCAATTTACGAATTCAAAAGCCAGACTATTATCTCAAAGGAATATTCCTGGGGGGGCTGGTTGCAATTGAGTACGGATGAATCCTTGAGGGATCGGATTTGGGGATAGGGTGCTATAATTAGAGGAAAGATGGGGAAGGCAGGTTATGATGGCAGCTGCTACTGCGAATGGGATTAGAGGCAAGTTAGTTGTCTTCCATGAACTTCAAGGAATCAAGATGGGTATGCAGAAGGCTAAATCAATGGGCTGTGAAGCCTGTGATAACCTTAGAGTGGCATCAGATTCACAAGTGGCCAATGGAGGGTAGATTCACCATCTTAGCTTCTCTTTGATTTTCTCTCTCGATTTTCTTTGGTGATTGTGTTTATTGGTCTTGGTTTGTTCTCTCAGAAGGGTAAGATCGCAGTACTTGTTGGCACAGTTACAGATGACACTCGTGTTTATGAGGTCCCTGCAAGGAAAGTTACTGCCTTGAGGTTTACAGAGAGGGCAAGAGCCAGGATTGAGAAAGCTGGTGGAGAATGCTTGACTTTTGATCAACTTGCACTTTGGGCTCCTCTTGGACAGAACACGGTACATTAGAAAAAAAAAAAAGCACTTTTTTTTTTTGTGTGTAGAATATTATGTTATTTGGTTAGTAATTTGTTTTGGTTTGTGGGGTTTCTTTAGATTCAACCAAAGCAGTATTGCCGAACATAAAAATCACATTGGTTTTAAATATCATAATGTGCCGGTTGAGACTGATACGAATCATTGATCCCTAAAACATTGAACACTGTAGATATCGGTTTGTAACCAATGTCTAAAATCTCTGATCTTAGACATCAGATTTTAAATTGATGTCTAAGGTAAATTTTTTTGTTTAATATATGAATGTAAATTTGGAACGGTTTTAAGACGTTCTACAAATGAATTTTGGAACGATTTTAGCAGTTCCAAATCTTGAGATCATGAACTTCCCTTTATATTCATTAACGACGCCTCAATTAAGGATGGTCCATCAACAGTTTCATATTGACTTAAGGAACGGTTATAAACCGTTCCTAGTTCGCATATTTGTCGTAGTGTATAAACTTAAAAAAAACTTTGAAAAGAGTTATTTTTATTGATAAATTTTGATTTTAAATTTTAGAGTTCGGTGGGAGTTTAGTAGTTGTCGGTTTTTTAAAAACCTTAATCAAGCCCCCCCAAAATTATTATTATTATTACTTTTATCTAAGTTTTTCCATGAAATCTAGAGGGCTGTGGTGTTTGATTAGTTCGATAATCCATCAGAGGGCCTATTGATATCTAGTATGGCATAATCAGTGTTGAAGACTTTATCAGTGGAGCGTAGTTATAATTCATATCATGTTTATTCTTGAGGTTTGAAGGGGTTGAGAGATAGAATTTTGAGGTTGAAGATTTAGGTAATGTTCTATGGTGGTGATGAGGTAGAGAAGGACTTGGTTCCCATATCGTGAAGGATTACATGTAGAGGAGAATAGGGGATTCGACATTCCCAAAATCAATTGTTTAGTTAGTTATTTGGGATGTCATGGCACTACGTGAGTTGGTCAAGCCCAGGGAGAATTGTAGGACTAGTGCCTTTTGTGGATAGCGGTCAAATGAACAAGATACTTTATGTCTAACTAGTGAGGAAAAAGTTTTACTGTCCCTATTTCAATGTTGACACGCTAAGGCCTATCTCTTTAACCTTTTTTTATTGTCCCCAGATCCAATGGTATAGGATCTTGATGACATAAGACGAGGGTATTTAGGTCAATTTTTTCCGTTGGTGTCACCATGAATAATCAGATTAATGGGGTTATGTCTAAATTACCAAAATGATACAAGTATTGCTACAGTAACTTGAAATAACAATCGATGTATCATTATGTGCGTGTGTGCAGAGAGAACCATTGATTTTTATCGAGTGTATCTTTCTTTAATAAAAGCATCCATGGTTTTCTGCACACTCAAGCATATTCTCAGTGCTACTAGGAGTACTATGTCAAGTCACTTAAGCATTTGCATGAAATGATAAAAGCAAATTGGCATTGGCTTTGTTGAGCATTTCAAAATCATTGGTACACCTTCTTCACCATGATCTTCTAGTCTTCCACTAGAGTATAACGTAAACTCACCAAAACATACTCCCTTTGACTTTGGGTTTTGGTGATGCGATTTGATTAATTACTCAATTTCTCTAATATTTTGTTCTAAAAATCAATGATAATAAAATAGATAAAGGTTTTACCCTATATGATCTTGCCAAGTAAATTAACATGCACAATGTGAAAAAGCTCAAATTAGACGATCTTGGGCTGTCAAATTTCATAAAATTCAACAGACCAAGAGGTCGAATTGGTGTCAAATTTTTCATTGTCAAATTTTTTTTTTCGACGGGTCAAAATTGTCAAATTAATGAACGATGGGAGAAATTCGACAACTCTAAGCCGTCAAATCTGGGAACATCAAGAATTTCGACGGTCTTAGACCATCAAAATTAAGTTTCTAAAATTCATGAGCCTTGGCCTGTCAATTTTTTCTGTTGAATAGTGATGGAAGACAATGGACTTGTAGAAAATCAATAATTCTTTTAGGGGGACAATACTTTTGAAATAATTGAAATCAATTTTTTACATGGAAAATTTTAGAAGTTGAAATTCATGGAATTTTTTTTCTTTGGAGTGTTATTAAGAATCAATCACCACAAATATACATTGTGCTTATTTCTTGAGCTCAAATTGTCACGTTCAAATTCTTCGAGTCCACCGATCCATGACCATTACTTACAATCTTTCTTTGATAATCTTTCTCATTTTTTGCATAACAGACCAATGTAATGAATATGACCACTTCGAGGTATTTATGGATCATCAATTTTTGTTGATTATTTTCTTTACGTGTGTCATTGATGTTGCACATTATATACTTAGTATTGGTCTTACTTTATTGTAGAGTTTGTTGACTCTAAAGCAACTTCTGAGGTATCTAATTTTTTTTGTCTATTGTATTAATGATTTTCTTTGTCTGATCACTTACAACTCGAGAATATTCACTAAAGAGTAGATCTTCCTCCTCTTCTTGCTTGCTTACACCTAGGGAAATTAGTGTGATTCCTGCTTAAGAACCTTGATACTAAAATTAGTTTATAAAATACTAAAATATTTTTACCAAAGCCAATAGTCTTTAATTTAACACTTACCTTCCGATATTTATTTATAAAGATTTCCATCCTTACCTTTATTTGGAAATTTCTTGCTACCATTCATTCTCATGATCACTGGGATCATTTTTATGACCATAGGGATTTATTGTTATCTAATCCTTGAATATTTGTTGTCAGTTACAACTATTCATTGTACCTTGCTGGTTGTCCTTCCTTGTATAAAATCAAAGCATTTCTTTGTTTTAATTGTTTGTTATCTTAATTTTTTCCTATAATTTAATGTGACTTTTAAGTTCGATACTATGATAGTTTGTGCGGTTATTTATGTTGATATGTTGCATTTGTTCTTATATAGTGGTATCCTAGATATTGATATTTATCTTGCAGACTTTAATTTACACAATAATACTTGGTGTTTAAATTTTTTATATTGTGTATATGTACATGATACCTAATAAGATTTTGAGAGGTTTGTGTTAAAAACAATGCTTTGGCAAAGTCATTTTGTAATTATTTTCATTCAAATAAAAGAAAATTGTTAATAATTTTTTCTCCATTTTTGTACGTATTCCATATGACCGTTCATCTTATTTTATTATAATATAATTAAATAATTAATTTCAAGATGACAACATATGTTGAAAATATTTTATGTGATAAAAAGTTTCTTATTCTTCAAAATGGAGAGGTCTTGAGTTCAAGTTACATTTTAGCAATTTTATTTAAAATAATCTTAAGCAGTTTGACATGATCCGGCCCGAATTAATAAATTCGGTCGAATTGAATCCACATATGATTTTAGTAAAAGTAAAATGGTTTGAATATGGACTTAAATAGTATGATTCGACTCGGATTCAAATTCAGATATGGATATGGACACACTCATATCCGGCTAGTATCTAACCCATTTTACACCTTAGATTTAGGTTTTAAACTTGTTAGAAATTGAACTAAAAGCAAAACTAGTTAAAGAAATGATTCAAATCGCCAAGTAGTTTTAACCTAATCATCAAAGAAAGTAGAGTTTTGAGACAAGATTTGAAGCTCAATCTTTGTCAGAATTCAAGTATCGTTAAGTTCAGAAGCTAAGAATTGAATACAAAGAGTTAGGGACTTTCAATTTCGTAATTGTAGTCATAGATTTGTTTTAAAAATATTTTTATTTTAAAGTCAATGCATTATTTAAAAATTTATATTCAATATAGGTATTTTGACAAAATTCATAAAGGTTAGTTGGAATTTTTTATATTGCACCAAAATCTACAAAGTGTTTTAATTTTAATTTTATTAATTTATAATTGATTTTGAATAAAAAAAATAATTATTGTATGACTGCACAGTGATAAGCATGGCTCAACGGGCATGCACTCACACAATTTGAGCTACACATACAAGTGGCAATGGGTCGTGCTGTGTTGAAGTAAGGGTATTATGAAAATTTACCAAACCCAAACCCGACCCATTTAATAATCGTGTCAAAAACTTAAACTCAAACCTAGCCCATTTATAAATAGGTATACCTGACCGGACCCATGTTTAATTTGTTTAATAAAATTCAAAATTTTATTGAAAAAAAATATGTTCCATTTCCACCACAAAATAAAATATCATTACTAAAAATAAAGTCACAACCTGATAAACTAATATCTACAACATAAATTATCACAAAACATAAACTAGGTTTTATCATAAAAAGTGGGTAATTTAAAAAACTTCTTAAACAATTGTTGATATATTTAAAATTACATGTTAACGGCAAAATAACTAAACGTGTCACAATGGGTTGACGCTCTTAACCTAGACCCGACCCATTTAATAATCATGTTAGACGGGTTGACACTATGATAACCCAAACCCACTAATTTCTTGTCGTTTCGAGTCGTGTTTGAGTGTTATTGTAAGATTACCACCCCTTGCTACACATAAATCCTTAAAATGAGTTTGGGCCTGAATTCAAGCCCAACAATGCATGAGATTTACATGATACAAATTTAAAAATACGAAAATATGTTGCAGGTTGATGAAACGTGAGATATTGAAAAGATACCAACGGTTTCTTGACAACTCGGTTAATTAATGTATGTTTGGACTGAACGCTGACAGACTGTACATGGGGCTTTATAAGAAAACCTGCATGGAGCGTTACAAGAAAACCCATACTAAAAACCAAATAGGCAGGTCAACAGAAATGATGAGGATGTTGTTTGTATTCATTTTAGAAATTATAAAAAAAAGTTAAATAATATAACTTTTAATGTAACATTTATTAGTTACAGTCTGTAGCCCACAGTAAACCTGACAATACCTCCTTGCCCGCACATTATTTATACTCATCTTCTCTTTAGGTAAAGCATCAAAGAATTTTACAATAAGTTTGAGGGGAAAAATTATAACATGAGTGGTTAGCGATTTGATGAAAGTAAACATGTTACGACATTGAGAGGATGAAACCTAGTGATTCATGTATTTTTTTTTTCTTCTTTTTCACTAGCCATGGAAGATGATGATTCGACGACAATCTCCCCGATTTACCTGGTAAGGGGTCTTATTTTATGAATAGGTTTTAATATTAAGGTTAAATTAAACATATTTCATCAAAGAGTTTCTTCATTGATATTCTTACCATTTTCTATCTATTTTCATTGTCAGGATTCAAATAAAAAAAAATATCAGGACTTGAATTTTAATTATATTTTTCATTTTATAGGTAATTGTAGAACATGGATATGATCGTGAAAGAGGGCAAATGGTAAATCAATCATTGGACATTTTAAGCAGAGTCCTGCGAAATAAGTCTTGTAAGTGTATCAACCTTTTAATCTCGTGGATGGAAATTTTCATTGATTTGTATAGCTTCTGATATATTTATTGTTAGCCATGGTTAAATTTTTTTTTTTTTCGTTTCGTAATGTTCCATATGAAACATTTTGGATTTTTTCATGTCAGAATGAAACCACGTACAAATTGAAACATTCCAAGTTTTGATCTATTTCTTTTTTTATTTTATTTTATTTTAATTTAGAGATTTCTAACAGAGATATTTGGAGGAGAGAGATCTTCCAAAGACATCTAAGGGAGGGATTTATGAGAGAAATCTGACGAAAGATCTGTGAGAGGAGAGAGAGAGAAATCTGTCGAGAAATCTATGAAAGGAGAGAGATCCGGGGAGAGATTTGAGAGAGAGAGAGAGAGAGAGAGAGAGAGAGAGAGAGAGAGAATACATTTTTTCTCTTTCTTCTTTTGACGTCTCAAATTCCTTGACTTGCTTTACAAGCTTTTAGATAAAAGTTGCTCTACCCTTCCTTTACCACCAAGTAGAACACCTTTGACCTTGGTCTTCTTTAGATGACTAGGATATATAGACCAATTCTCATATTCTAGTAAATATTTTTTATACTAATATATTTTCAAACTGTTGCAATACCCCTTTGACCATGGTCTTCTAGGAAAGATTTTTTTAGAAATGTTACTTATATTTTGAATGTTTCAAATATTCCGACAATGTTTCAGTTTCATTTCGATTTTTGAAGAAATTGAAACATTGGATCGAAACAAGATTTTAAACCATGGTGTTAGTTTTCAAAGTTAGTTAAGATTTTATGTTACATGATACATAGCAAGTATTCACTTATCCCTCACCCCACTTTGTTATTGTTTTTTGATAGGTGTACTATACCAAAGTTTAAGTCGGAAGATTTGGGATCGGCTAAATGAGTCATGTTCCTTCATCCTGCTCAGCTTAGAGTCAAGTCTTTTGTTATTGAAAGTAAGTTTGTATTTACTTTCACTATCTTCATTTTTTTTATATTAATTTTTAGTAGATCGATGTACAAAACAAATGTCATTGGATGGTAGTTCTTTGTCTTATTTGTGTGTGAATGCACCATTCTATACCTATAGTATTTGTGCATAATGTGTTTATTAGCCCTATCACAATAAGAAGGTTAAATATATTTTTTTCTCATGTAACTCATAGAAAATCTAGTAATAATTTAATAGATATAATAATTTAATTTCCTTGAAAATTATCATTTATTTCTTATTGTTCTTGATCTACCTTGGGCATGCGCACTGCAAGTGATGTATGTGTAATGCAAGTGAATTTAGGAATACTAAATGGTATCTATTAAGAAGTACATTAATTATTTTCTTTCTCGCTTTAGTCATAATAAATCTACTATATTTACTATATAATTTTAAATTAAAATGAATATGTAATTTATATTCAAAAGAAAATGATTTTCAAATGATATACTAAACTACACATTAGTAGACTGTTCTTTTTAATATGTTGTGAAGTGTTTTAATTATTTTCAAAGTATTAAATTTATTTTCCATTTAAATTTCCACTTCAGTAATCTATAGGTAGATGCATCTAACCCAATTTGAAAGTAAGATATAAAAAATACTCTTGCCATTTGCATGTGCACCACGTGTAATTAAAAAAAAAAAATCTTCTCAAAATCGCACTAGGTGAAAATCTCATTGAAAGATCTTGATTTTTGATATATTGAGTTGTTGGTGTGAGCTCAAAAACTAGTAAAATGAGTGGGAGCACAAATTAGACAATATTTCCTTTCAAACCCAATTTTTTTGTTTGTTTGTTTGTTTCTTGAGACATTTTCCCTTCCATTTTTTTAAGTTTCTTCAACCTTTGTTGTTCATCTCTGTATAGACTCAGATAGAATTTCCTCAAAAAATTTCTATTTAAACCATTTTCTAGCTTTTCCCAAATAGGACTTAAATAGACCCATAGAAGCATTTCCTCTAAACTACTTCTTTCTCACCAAGTTGATACCTTTAGCTTCTGATTTCATGGACAATCTTCGAATTTGTTCACCAAAGCCTACTAGGTTCTTAACCGAAGACAGCTCATTCCCACTCTTCTAGTTGTTTTCATTGGCATCAAATCCTGACCCATTGTCAATTGGCGAGGACCATTGGCTTATCCCACAATGGTCCCTGAGCAGATGAGGGTGACAGTTATCAATTATTTACAAAGGATAATTAGATACTATCTTGGAGGTGTTTTGCTTGATTTTATTTTGATAATTTTGTCATTTTTATTTGTTCTGTAATTATTTACCTCTATAGCTATGAAGTTATGTATTTTTTTCCGTTTTTTTTTTTTTTTTTTTTTTTTTTCTTTGGATTTTTACAAGTATTAAATTGTAAACCAGAATCATAGTAATAGTGTTCGGATTCAGTAATTATTTGATAGGCGGTTAATTTAGATACATTCATGAAAGTTTTGATGAAAAATTGAATTTTTTTCAAGAAATATAAAACAATATTTTAAGATTTCTAACCAAAATCGATCATCTTCAACCCCTTAAAAAAACCCAATCTTGTTATTGAGATTTAAATGTGGAAGGAAATAAAAATTTGAGGTTGAAGGGGATTTTTTTTTTTCCATATTTTAATCAATCGATAAGTTATCGATTAACGGCTAGTCCCTCATTTGGAGAATTTTGTGACTATGTCAGTATCTCGTTTCTATTGTTTTGTTATATATAAATCTTCCATAAGATGTCTCCTAAGTTTCTTAGAGAAACTTCTCTTTAATTGTCGATACAAAATAAGTATAGAGGCATAGTATTAGTTAGTTTAGATGCTATGTTGATTTCTTTTGATGACACAAACAAAAAATGAACCTTGTTGTCTTGTCTGTTTGATGTGTGGTTTTAAATCTCGGACGAGACCAACTCTGGAGAGTCATCTCGGTCTGGGAGGCATCCGAGCGAAATTTATCTATAATTTAGTAGGGATAAGCTTATGTTTAAAAATTGGAACACTAATTATTTATTTTTCTTAGTCTTTAAGAGTTCAAAAAAGTTGGGATTAATCTAGCAGTAAAGTTCCATTACAGTAGTTTATACTTTACAGATGATAGCCACAAGCCACCAAATAAGTAAAAAAGTGTGGGTGATATGTGATTGGGATTTCAGATTGAATGGCATTTTCTTTCTTTTAAATAGAATAATAAGCCTTCTTCTTGAAGGAGTGGTTTCTTTAAACTTGAATGTGACACCCCATTATGCACATTCTATTGCTCTAATCATGGAAGAGAATTAGCTCTCATCTCATTGAAGATGAGGATTTCTTCATTGATTTTTATATTTTCTCTTTTTTTAGTTCACATTTGGTTCGGTGCCGTTGAAAATGTATGTACTAGATGGACTGGTAGGTTTGACCACACTTAGCAGTCCAAATCTAGTGTCTGCGTTGGCTGATGATGTTTGGGTGGTCCTTCAAAGAGAAGAGAAGAACGATTCTGCTGAATTTGAAGTGAGGGACATCCGATGCCTTAATGCAGAGGTTAGTCTACATTCCTCTCAAAATTATAGATAAATTATTTATAATTTATTCATCAATAGTTTACCATACCATATGAAGAATTATAAAATTTAGAAATCATGGATAAACATATCTTGAAAAGGAAAATAGTAGGTTATATTACGTTCCATGGGTATGATTTATATTCTATAATTTCTCTATTTTTTTAAAGGTTTTAGCACATTATCAGATGAGCTTACTATTTATTTAGGCTTCTTGAATATAAACATTTTCCTTTTTTTTAAGGCACATGGTTTGACATTTCTGGCGCTTTTTATTTCAAAGGTTGATCCTATTATTGGCAAAGACCACCTCTTTAAGTGCAGCGCATCATGCTGATTAAAGCTTGGTGCTACTATGAGAGCCGACGGTGCTCATCATCGTTTGATGTCTTCATATGCATTGGAGACATTGGTCTTGTATGTCATCAATCTTTTCCTCTCATCTCTATAGATGAACCTTTATTGGCGAGTCATAGATAAATTCTAATTTTTTTTTCTTTTATTTTTTCTAGGTATAAATAAATTTTATTTACTAAACTATCTCACACCTCACAGGTCCTATGTAGATTTTTCGAATACTTTTGCAAATTCGACTGGGACAACTATTGCATCAGTTTAAATGGCCCAGTCTGCGTGTCTTCACTGCCAGAAATATTGGGTAAGCGATGCTGTTCTTGTGCATAATGTTTTTCTTTCATTTTTGTTTCTCTCTTAATTATTTTGCTACTAGTCAATAAAAATGAAAAAAATAATAATAAATAAAAGTGATTAAGCAACATCCCTCAATTTACTTTTTACTATTGGATAGATTCATTTCTTGTTTACTTGTAATCCTAACCTGTTTTGTGCTTTAAAAGAAAACTGAAACCTTGGGCGCAATGTGAGTAAAGGTATGCAATTTTTCTCCCATTCAAATATAAGATTCCTTCTCTGTCGTGATTCATATCTAATTTCTTGTGTAACTTAGCTTTTGTCATGCAATGTAAACTTGGAAATTAGAGTTTCATTTTTTTCTCTCTTTAATTTAAGCAATAGTCTTTGCAAAGATCCTCCTTAGAGAAAAGCTTAAAGACACCAAAATTTTCTATCTTGAACATTTTTATGTTGCATAAATTAAGTATTTTATTTTTATTCATTTGTGCTACTTGTTAATCATTTAATGATGACATGACCACTCTCAAACAGGAAATTTCTTTCGGATACGTAGTGCTTTTACCTGCGGGGAACTAGGCATTCTTTCCCAAGACGGTAAACTGATTTCAAACCTTTTTTTTTTTAATAATATACGGTTGATCATCTGGTCTTTTTGTTGCATGTTTTGATTTTATTCTTTTTTGCAAATTTGCAGAGCCATCTTTCATAGTGTGACATGCCTTCACCTGGATGGGGAAGGAATCTAGCACCAGTGACTAATGGTCAGTTGCGGAGATCACACATCCAAAACTCCCAATTCATCTCGACTTTGGGGCTTTCAAGCATCTTCCATTGCGTGCACCCGTGTCAGAAGTGAGCATCCAACCTTACTCCAGTGCTTCACATGGCTCTACATTGGGACTTCCATCACTGGCCACACATATATCCAGACCGACATCGAGTGTGAATTCGGAAAAGTATGGGAATTCTAACTCATGAAAATTTGATTTGGTGTTCTACAACATACCTTAGATAATGATTTAGTTTTTCTCGTGCTTGGATTTGCCGGGTTCACTTGGTCTGACTGATGAAAAGGACTTCCTGATTGTACCTAGATAGAAAGGATTAAAATCCTGACGACAATGTATGCTGAACCGAAAACTTTTTCGTACATGCACCTACTTTATTTGTTATCATTTGTATTTCTTTTAACAAACTTGACACTAATATTTTGTGTAAAAATTGGTTGCTTGTTTAGTTTTTGTATCATTAAGTCTATTGATAATAAATTTTATGATCTACCTTGAGATGTATGAAATAAGATTATAAATCGATTTGATGATGAAATGGATATATAATTCTTGGTATAGTTGATCACTGGAGTGTTATCCTTCGATTAATAGTCACTTACAAAACAATGATGTGTAACTTTTTTCTCTCTTGGCTTTACATTTGATCGGTTGAAAAAGGGTTTCGTGATTTGTAGATGATTGCTTGAGAAGTTTGTTTTTCTGTAGAGATTTTGTATAAGTTATTTATTCTTGGGACTTAGCACTTGATTGATAGAAGGAGTTATTTATTTATAGAGAAGGCTTTAAGCTTGATCTTCTCTAGAGGCTTTGTAGATGCTTATTGTAGATTTTCTTCTATTCAGACTTCGCACTTGATTGGTTGAGAATGATTTCTTAATCTTTGAAAACGATTTTTAAACTTGATCTTCTCTTGAAGGTTTTTTTGTTTGTTTCAAGATGAGGGTTTGTGAACTTGATCTTCTCTAGAGGTTAAAGTCCATTTCTTCTTTCGAAAAAAAATGATTCAAACTCCTCTTATATGAGTGAACTTTTAGTATTTATAGATTTAGGATAATTTAATTTTTCAATTATGGCCATGATTTAATGAGTTTTGATTAATTAGTCTAAAGGTTAATTTGGTCAAATTTCAATTTTGAGAACTCTATGAATCTTTAGTGGTTTTACTTATTGGTTTGCATGTAAAGCCTTTTAATGTGGAGCACTTGAAATCAGATTTTGATTAATTCATGGGCTTATCTACGAAAAGTTAAATCCAAACAGTTGGAAGCTCGTTCCCAATATGGACTCCAATTTAAATTTATAAAGCCTTTTATTATTTTTAGGGGTTTCTTGTGATTCATACAAAATGTAGGGATCAATTTACAATTTCTATGCCTACAAAATCTTCACATATGTTCCACTTTTACAATGTTATTTTTCAAAATTTTTTGTTTGTTTGTTTGTGATTTATGGGTAATTTTTATTTTAGAAGACAAACCCCATTTTGGATTAAGTGGATTCATCTGATATTGCAGTGCTGGGATGAAAACAACAAAGAAAACTACAATAAACTCCACCGAAAGCACATAGTTAAACAGACAACAACCAATAGATAAAGTCCATAACAATCAAAATGTTACATCAACTCTTAGAACTTATGTACAAAAAACTAACAAAATGAGAAATGGTTCCAGAAGGCACATCTCTAGGAATACATTCCAACCAGGGAAACCCAACAGGAACTTTATTTCTTGTAGGGCCCATTATATAGAATTCGTTTCAGTTGGCCTGGATTAGACTAGGGGTGTCAATGGATAGTCGAAAATTCGAATTTGAAAAATTGGATATTATCCAAAAATTTTGGATATTGGATTCGAATTTGGATAGTTTTATATATTCGAATCCTTATCGGATACAAATTCAGATATTAACATTTCAAATCCAATTTGAAATAACATATAATATATATTATTTTATTTGATTAATTTTTTATATAAATAATATAATATATAATAAGTTTTTTTTTTAATAATGAAAAATCAGTTGGATAAGGAAAAATAATGTTTTTTTTAATATACAAATTATTCGAATTCTAATCGGATATTATCCAATATCCGATAAGATAATCGGATTTGAATTTGGATAGAGTTTTAGAACATCCGTCTGATTCGAATTCGAATTTGGATATTACTGTATCCTAACCGATAAGCATCCATTGACAACCTTAGGTTAGACTTTCTCCTTGATCTTCCTTTTAGGCCTTGTTACTACTCTATGAAATATGAACCTTTCCTTGTTCAGTCTATCACTACGGCAATCTCTCGTTGTTACTTGGTTTGTTGGTTCGTTTTGTTCGAATTTAGCTTTGGGATTTGTGGTTCACTACTCTTGAACGAACCAGATTAGTAGAGGCAGTTCGTGACGGATATTTAAGTCATTTATGTTCATCTCATAGAAGAAGGCTCAGGTCAGGGGGGCATATGATCAATTTAAAAAATAAAGAGTTATCTTTAATATTGACCAAATCTTGGGATTTCTAAAATGAGGGTTATCTGTCTCTTTTATTGACCAAACTGTTGTGCATCTCTAAAATTCACCAAAATAAGAGTTCGTTACGTCTGCTATTTTTCATGAAGCCACTACGAACCCAACCTGGAATTGATTTAGTTTGTACCAGTTCGCAGTTCGCTACCATATTTGTGAGCCCATTAACATAGTTCTCACTCTTGGATTCCTCCACTAACTATTGGGCTTTCTCAGGCTTCATATCAAAGTGGATCTTATACACTTGATAATCCATTGCTTCGACCGAAATAGGGTCAATTTCCTGAGCATAGTTAGTAATTCTTCGAATAATTCGTGAATTATACTTGAATTTTTCAAATGATAAAGAAAACGATTAAAACTTCTGTCCAATTTAATTCCTATTAAAATTTCTTGATTTTTTGAATCTTTTTGAATCATTCACGATTTATTCTTTTCCCGAATTAAACAAATCAAAAATATTTTCTACAAAAAGGTTAAAAACACAAATTAACCCATATTTTTATAATAAAAAAATTCTATCTCAATATGACATGATAATATTTTCATTATTCTATCTTTATACTCAAAGGTTTCATCATTAGACAATCACTAATGGTTGATTGTTATCGCGGTAATCATTGTTTGTTATTGAATCTTCAAATTATCAATCAACAAATTAGTTTTTTTTCACTCCTTCTACATTTCTTCTCTCTCCTCTTGGATTTTTTGAACATGAGTATTGGTAACTCAATTAATTAAGATAGTATGTACTTTGCATTAGGAAGGCATTAGGCCATTTCCTTATGAAAATAGGCCCTTGATCGAAGAGTCTACATTTTTTAAAGTTATCCAAAGATATAGACCATAAATGGGCCCCTTCTTCAATAAGGAAACTCTCAATGGTTTAAACCGAAATTAAAGTCCCTCGCATTCGAGGGTACAAATTGGTTTATCAAAATTTTTGTTTATTTTCCAAAATTAGCTGAATCCGAGGTTACAACCTATGGTAGAGGGAAAATGATGCCTAAAACTTTCCCTAGTTCCTAATATGGATGCCCTTACCTAGATCTTGGGTAGACCAATGATTGATATCCGTAAGAGAGTCACTACAAATAAAATGATTTTTCAAAACTACTTTCTAGGTTGCCATTCACACCTTTTTCTAAAAATGAATTGTAGCAGATCCAAATCCAAGTAGTAGAGATCATCAAAAATGAAAATCTCATGTCTACAGATGATCTTTTTTTTTTTTGATTGATAAGTTGGGGTTGATGGGGCTCCTCCCAAAACCACTACTATTGAGTGAAAATACACGTTAAATCTTCCTCTACAATTCTCACAAGTTCTTGAGGAGTATTAGTCGTGTCTTCCATAACGTAAAAACCATCTTAGAAGGAATCCAACTTTTCAAGAAAATCAGCTGCCTTATTTGTTTCTGCCTACTGAAATTCAAAGGAGCATTCCTCGAACCATTGACTTTGCTCTGCAATTTCTAGCAGCACTTCTTCATACTTCCATGAAGTCTTGATTTCCTTCTTAATGCACTTTATAGAGTATAAAGAATCTGAAGAAATCAGAATTCTTTTAACTTCTTTTACTCTTGCATACTTCAAAGCTTCTGAAATTGCTTGAATCTCTATATGAATAATGTCCACTGCCTCTGTTTTGCTCCAGCCAACAAATAGCATTTGCCCATTCGTGTTTCCACAAATGAAATCAAATCTCGCCCCCAACATCGATCTCGCACCATTTATATTGATCTTCACCACGTCCCCTGTTGGCCAAATCCATCTTAGATGTTTCGTAATTGGTTTAACCACATTATAACAACAATTCCAATTATTAAAAATCTGGGCACTAACTAGATTTGAACCGTCTTCAATATTTGTTCCATCATGCCGATTCTTAATCATTTTTTCCACTTGTTTCAGCAACATTTCCTTAAAAGTATTGTAGGCGTTTGGATAAGACTCCTTGACTACTTCTGACTCTTGCGGGGAGTTAGAAGTCGTTTGGATGCGTTTGGATGAACAACTCCTTCGAAGAGTTACTCCGCGCAAGAGCAAGAAATTACTCTTGCGCAAGAGTAATAAATTACTCTTTGTGAAGAAGTCGAGAAAACCTATTTCTCAAAACTCATCTTGCGAGGAGTCAAAATCTAACGGTTCGTTTTACCAAAATACTCTTAACTTTATTAATTTTCTATGAAAATATTCCTAATTCATTTGCCCTTAAATCAAACGAAAGAAACATTTATTAATATTAAATTTTTTTAAAATTTTTTTGAGTTTAATGGATTTAAATACATTATATTAATATTTATTATATTATATTATATTAATATTTATAGTTAAATACATTATATTAATATTTAATATTTAAAATATTATATTATATTAATATTTATTATATTATATTATATTATATTAATATTTATAGTTAAAATGTCAAAAACAATATAGTTTGAAGGCATATTATGACACTAAAAGATAAAAAACAATAACTGGTATAATATAAGGGTATTCTGATCTTTTTTCTAGAAGTCATGAGAAATCAGTATGGTTCCCAAACAGATTTCCAGCACAAAAGTACTTCTGCCAGTACTTCACAGAGTTGATTGTCAAATGCCCTTTCTACACAGAATTACTTTTCTAGCTCCTCCATAGAGTACTTCAGCTCCTATTCTTTGGAAGAGTAGTTCTGCTCCTAGTATCCAAATAGGCCCATTATTTTTAGCAATGATTCTTTGATTTCTTTCTTTCCAGCAATAATAAACAGTTGCACAAAAGGAAGAATAGAGCATTGACATTATCTCCTCTTCTTGATATCGTACACTTTTGATCACTTGCATTTCCTCCTCTATTCTCCCCATTCCTTCTCTACTTATTCCCAACTTCATCAAATATTGCTTCAAAATCCAGCAAATATAAGAACATTGGAAGAATAGGTGGTCATTAGTCTTTGATAGCTCCAACACAATACACATCGTGACACCCATTTGAACCCCCTCTTGTTCAGATTTTCTACCGTCGATAGTTTTTGATCAATTGCTAGCCAAGTAATAAACGAAAATCTCGGAGTACAATTTTTGTTCCATAAAAGTTTTTCCATCCCACATAATCATGTCCTTCATTTAACATTGCATATGCTGATTTCGTGGTATATTGACCATTCGATGTTAAGCTCCATATTATTCTGTCCCTCAAAATCATTTTCGGAATCGCTTTGGAAGATAAAATCTCAATAATAGCTTGCATGTGTTCATTGTACGGCCTTGGAAATTCCCACCTTCTATCAACAATAAATTCTCTAATCACTGCATTCTCATGACTGTCAAATTGGTGTACAACTCGATTACCAAATCTAGAGATAATATTTTCTTCATTTAACCAAGGGTCCCTCCATATATGAATTCCTTCTCCATCATCAACTAAAAAACGCACATGGTCTTATTAGTTAAAAGTTGAGAAATTTTTGAAAAAGAGTATTTTGGTATTTTTATGCGAAGTCCAACGACGATGGATTTTTTTTTTTAAATTTTAAAAATTCAAAGGATGCCTCAAACTTTTTTTGAATTTTAAATTGTTGTTAAATTGTGTAAGAGAAAATGTGGTGGTTAATTGATGCTTATCCCATAAATTTGAGAACTTTAAATTTGTAAAACTCTCCCATGCCACTTGCCACTTTCCTATTGCACATTACTCTATTTCTTTTGATTCAAAATGTGATAAGTGTTTTAATATTATTGGTTGATTACATTGAACTCTAAAATGTTTTCATGTGATTAAAAAATATATTGATCAATGGCTATGATGAGGTTAAGAATATTTTAAGCTTAAATGAATGCAAACTATAGGATCAAGGCCACATCAATTTGTTGGGAACCTATGCTACTATTAGGAGATGAGAAAAATAAACTTTTGAAGTTTTAAAAATCCTAGAGGTCTCCCCAAATTTGTGCTCACCTCACCCAACTCCAAAATACTTAGAGAAACACTATTGAAGAAGCCCCTGCAACTTCTATTTACTAAAGTCTTTTGTTCTTGGACAAAATACGAAATGTTTTCATGTAATCAAGGTCTTAAACATAATTCATTTTCAAATCAAAATATAAGGTAGATGCACACTTATATTTTTTTGTTGATCTTTTCGTTGTAATAGTATTATCTTGTTTTACTGAAGTTTCTAGTGCATCTTTTTTTATGTAAGAAAAATTATGTGTTTCTTTTTTTTTTATATATGTTATTTATGAGAGAAGAATCATTAATGATGAATAGATCATGATAATCAGGTTTGAAAAATGATATTATGGCATTAGCACAATGGATTGGTAAAAATGTTAATCGAGTAAAATGTCCTAAGGGGCCTTCTACTGGTTGGCAAGATAATCAAACTTCGAGAGAAAGCAATTCTCTTCTATTTTATTAAGATCAACCTCTTATTTAATTTTTCAGAGGTGCTGGATATCCCTAGATTCATACAAAGTGATTTGATTGGGAACTGAATGCATTAACAAAATTTCATAATTCCTAAATTTTAAATGATAGGGCATGCCCTTAACATGATGTATATTATTCAGTCAATATAACTGCTTTGCTTGCTTAGAAAAAAGTTAAAGGGTGGATGACAATGGAGTACTTGAGCCTTTTCTTGCTATGGTTTGTGGAGCCTAATGTTACTGGTCATTAAGGAGGTTACTATTCATCAACCCACACACATCGCCGATTGACCTAGAGGGAACCACATGTATTTTTTTCTCCCTTTGGGGTATTTTTCCGTATTTTCATTGTGTCATGTAAAACCCTTGTTAGGGTTCTTCTATGGGTATATATTTCTAATTTTGGTGAAAGGGTGTAATCCATAACTGCAAATTTTCTCTTCACAGTGGAATTGGTGCGATCTGTGGATGTACCTCAATCCCGAGAGAACCATGTAAAAATTTTTGTGCTATTTAATTTCTTTATTGTTCTTGGATATACTTCTCTAGACTAGAAGTAGGTTCAATTTCTTGTTTAATGATTTTTTTGCAACTTCAAATGCTTATAGGGGGGCTTCAATTTTTTTTTTTTTTGGGGTGGGGTCGGTTTGGCCTGAACCCAATTGATAAGCGAATTTGGGTTGAGTAGTGTAGAACATGTGTTGAACTTGGGTTAGAATAACTCAACCCGACCTCAATTTAGGTTGAGGGTTTGGATTTGGATAACCCATCTCAACATGAACCTGAGGCTATATAGTAATATATAAATATTTTTATATTAAAAATATAAATTTTTACTTTTAAAGTGTTTTTAAATTATTTATTAAAATTAGGCTTGTTCATGAATGAGCCAATCCATCCAACCCACTCAACTTACCAAAAATTATCTAAATTGGGCTATCCCGAGCTTACCCTGAGTTTAGAAGCTCAAGATCGGGTTGATCATGAGCTCATGCTCAATGGTTGGGTTGGTTTGATCGGGTTGAGGGCTCTGCCACTCGAGTTGAGAATGATTCTACCCTCCAACCTGCCTAGGTTGCAGTCTTACAAATGACAAGAAATCTCTTGATATAAAAAAAACCCAAATAGACTTCTAAGACGTGATTAAGAAACGAAATTTGGGGATTGAAAGAGGAGTTTCTAAAGAAAAATAAATGATTCAACTATAAATGAAAATCTTAGCAGGTTTTGAATGGGTTGTGTATATCAAACTGGATTGAAATTATGTGAAGACAATCTTCAAGGTTCGAACAATTTTATTATATGATTGGATCTTCTAAATTATATTAATGGTATTCATACGGGCCTCTCATACGGCCTGGAATAGAAAGGGACTAAGAATATGGAGACAGATTTTGAATTCAAGTTGGGGTATCAACTCTCTCTCTGCATCTGTATACTCATCAGGGCTGGCTCGATACAACCTGGCCTAAGGCGAAAACTCCAAATGGGGCCTTTTAGATATATTGACTCAGGATCCAAACGGTGTCTCATTCCTATTAAATAGGAATGGTGTCTACATGTCAAGCTTTAGTTGGTGTTTAAGACTCTAATTAAGCCATACATGCAGCCCAATGTATTTATTCTCCAATCAAAGTGTGCCACATATTGCATCGACCATATTTGAAGTTTTCGCCTTTGTATATTGAGCCGACCCTGACCAAAACCATCACATTAAGAGAAGCCGAATTTTTTAGATAATTTGATTTGTCAAATACAACTGTCTCCGTTGAAGGTGCATACTTTTTTTTGAAGGAAATTGATTGTCGAGATCTTCTAATGAATCTGGTCCCTCCCAATTTAGGTAAGCCAAAATCCGTTCGACCTTTAATTCCTCATCATCAACGGATTTGTTGTGGGGTTGAGCAAGACACCCACTCTAGATGGGCCAGCTCCCAAATTTGCCAACTTGACTTTCATGTCAGTATCATCTTTCTCAAATGTGTGATTTTCCTACATTGAGAACAGTTCAATCATCTGGCTTTATGTTGGAGGTGAAAAGGTTAGATGATTGGTGAATATCAAGAATGGATAGGTCAATCCCAATCGTAAGGGTGGATAGTATTTTCCCATTGTGCCTAATTAGAGTTAAACAGAAAGTAAAATCAGGTATGGTATTGGTTATTTTTGTGGAAATATCTTCATCAAATATGTGGGGGTCATATTAGTCACACCATATAGTAGCGACACGGGTCTTGAAAATGAGAATTAATAGTCCACTTTGAAAGAATTTCTTTTAAAACCCATGGACCAAAAGTAAGTTACCAAATCCAAGTCCAGAATGACAAGTAATACAAACGCAAAAGGAGTTGTAGAATATCTAGAGGACAGAGTAGGAAAGAGCTTCAGGTAGATAAGAACATAGAGACGACCTACAGACAGACTAATAAGCCAATCTACATAAATTGAGCTTAGGTCACAAGCCCCAAATCACAAGTAATTAGGTACACAGTACACAAACGAAACCCAAGGAAGCATGCGAAACTGAACATATCATAGATAAGCTCAAGAAGGACTTGAATTTAACTAGCGGGACACTATAGGTCAGATGTAGTTTGCTTTGCATTTAATAAACCTACTTGCACATCAAGTTCAATCTCACTGACAAGTAATGGGTTAGTCTCCCAAAATACTCAAGTAAGCCTTAAAGAGAGTGACTCATCTATTACACATGGATCAATTGCACAACAATACCTGTCCCTGAATAATTGTCTATATAAACCAAGTCATGAACAGTTGAGAGATGGAGAGAGAAAAAAAATGACGTAAAAGTAAGTAGGAAGAAAAATATCTGTAAAACATCTTTGCAATTCTATTATTCATCTTCTTTTTTATTATTCTATTCTCCAAGTACTAATAAGATTGTTGGAGGAACGTTGGCAGACCCCACACCAGAGCCTTCATCCTTCTACCATCAAGCCTATGGCTGCACTCGATATTACAAGGTCTCAGAGAAGTATTCATTCTATAGCCATACAAGAGAGAAAGTCAAGAGAACAAGTTGACTCCACTAGAAGACGGATCTCACCAGATCATCGCCCACAATGAAGGAAGACCGATCCAGGGAGAAATAAGGAACAACCAAGTCAGCAGAGAAGAAAAATAGATCAACAATTTGAAGAAGGAGGTATAAGAATGCAATTCAAAGCCAAGTCTTTGGATATAGGGAGACGTCTAACCTACACCAGCGAGGGAGAAAAGCCAAGCTGACAAGAAGAAGATTCCTCATGACCACAACAATAATATATTGAAAGGAATTAGGACACCTCCTCACAGAAAAGTCGAGGACCAAGAACGGAAGACTTCAGCCTTTAGCCAAGGAGTTCAATCATACCGCCAAAGCTCGAAACAAAGAACACCTTGGGTCATCTACCGAAGTGAACGATAACTCGTAGCCCGATGTGTGGAAGGCCAAAAGGCTTTTGAGAAGACTTGGAGTTGGCGAGTGGAAGGACTTAGATTGAGATAGTCAAAATGGCCTTCATGAATCAATGTTGACCACCTTTCCCATCTCACTGGCCATGTTGGCTAAGAAGACATCAAAAGAGAGAGCCGAAGTTTTTCCACATGAGAAAAAGATAGAAGATCAAGACCGAGCTCATCATCTAAGAGCCACACACATCTTGAGGAGTAGAATTGCCTAAAAACCTCTCCACAAAATAATAATTGAGAGTTCATGTTACATCCTCTTGATTCATAATTATGGTTTGTTTGTTAGTTTAATATTAGATATAGTAGGTTTCCTGTCAATATAAGTATATATTAATTCTAGCACAATGCATAAGAAAGAAACTTCACCTATGTGGGGGTATGGGTTTAAAACTAGAAATCCAATATCCCAACTCCCAAGCCCATGTAAAGGAGGAAGGCGGAATGTATGCCACCTTATGACACAATTTCAACGGAAAAAAAAAAAAAAAAAAAAAAAAAACACAAAAAAAGAAATGACTACTGATAAACTGAAACGCTAAAATGCATACGGTGATCACGTAGTATTATTTCAAATACGTTACCAATATTTTTCACTTTTCCATTTTACTATTATTGGACATAAATACCCTTATCCCTTATGAGAATTATTGATGTACCATGATAAAGTAGCTGAAAAGTCGAGTTCTACCACTACTAATCGACTCATGCATGTAACTACAAGTAGGGGCGGAGCAAGGCTTTTCTATTAGTGGGGGACTAAGTACTAATGATGGTTGACTGGTAATATGAATTTCCTTTTGTTCCAATGTTGGTCTCATCACTTTAAATAATGACTAACAATGGACTTCTAGATTTTCCTTAAGCTTGCCCTCAACTGCTTTGACAAAATCATAGATTTTTAATAAGTTGAGCCTTAAAATATGAAGAATCATTAGTCATTTAAAAACCACAAATAGGGAGGTGGAACAAGTAGAAACATGGATGTTTAATACAAATTTGTATAGTTCATATTCTATTTGTTTTTAAAATATTTATTTTATAGCTACACTTCTACATATTTTATAATTTGTTTTTTGAAAATTTATAAGGTCTATAGCAGCAGAAAAACCTGCCTTTGTAGAACTATTTAAAATTTCTCCTTAATATTTGACAAGCAAATTAAGGCCGGTGATAAATGTACAGATCACATGGAGGTGGAAAAATCTGCCATTATAAAGTTTGTTTTTTTCAAATGACTGAACTCCAGTATTTTATTTCCAGAGTTCAGTGGGGGCTATAGCCCCCACTCGGCCCCCTATAACTTCTCCCCTGACTACAAGTGATTTATAGACACCCAATCGTCAAAGCTTTATGCAAATTGAGGTACACAATTCGTAGGTTGGTGATTGGATTGGATGCCTTTATGCCCGTTACTTGAAATAAGCGAGCTCGGGACATATGTAAGACTCCTAATTATTTGAGTTTAATTAAAATTTTGTAGGTGGGGATGGTTTATGTAATAGGTTATGCAAGTGTTACTGCATATGCGCATTTGAAAAAGTGTGTATTATCCTTTACAACACATCCATTTCACATAAAAAATAAAATCACATCCATTCCCTAAACAAGAAAAACAATCCAACAAAAAGAAAAAAAACAATGTAAAGAGATAAAGGTGTCGTAAGCAAATCAATGATGGAAATTGATTTGTTTGAAAGTGGCCAAGAATTTTTTTAAAAAATCACATTTTCCCAGTGGAGTCACTAGTTGTAGCAATGCAATTCTCAGGTAAAGGAAAATTGGCCTGTTACCAATATAATGAATATGACCACTTCCAGGAATTTATTGATCGTCAATTTTTGTTGATTATTTTCTTTACGTGTGTCATTGATGTTGCACATTATATACTTAGAATTGGCCTTTGCAAACCTTTTTTTTTTTTTTTTTTTTTAATACTGTACGGTCGATCTTCTGGTCTTTTTGTTGCATGTTTTTATTTTATTCTTTTTTTGCAAATTTGCAGAGCCATCTCTCATACTGTAACATGCCTTCACCTGGATGGGGAAGGAATCCAGCACCAGTGACTCATGGTCAGTTGCGGAGATCACATCGTGACAAAAGACAATCCTGAGCCCTCACAACCACAACTCCCAATTCATCTTGACTCATGTTCAGTGCTTCACATGGCTCTACAATGGGACCTCCATCACTGGCGACACATATATCCAGACCAACATCGAGTGCGAATTCGGAAAAGTATGGGAATTCTAACTCATGAAAAATTTGATTTGGTGTTGTACAACATACCTTAGATAATGATTTAGTTTTTCTCGTGCTTGGATCTGCAGGGTTGCAATGCAGTCACATGGTCTGAACGATGAAAAGGACTTCCCTGCTCTGATTGTACATAGATAGAAAGGATTAAAATCCTCAAGACAATGTACAATGTACAATGTATGCTGAACCGAAAACTTTTTAGTACATGCACCAACTTTATTTGTCATCGTCTGTTTTTCTTTTAACAAACTTTGACACTTATATTTTAGGTAAAGATGAGTTGCTTGTTTAGTTTTTGTATCATTAAGTCTATTGATAATAAATTTTATGATCTACCTCGAGATGTGTGAAATAAGATTATAAATTGATTTGATGATGAAATGGATATATAATTCTTGGTACAGTTGATCCTGCAATATCTGGGTTTTCACCTCTACTAAACTGTGTTTGTGTGCTGTTCTGTTGATCTCGATTGCCTAATTTAGGGATTTTTATGAATTTTTAACTTTTGATTCAAATATGTTCCATTGATTTTCGTGATAGTTGGAAATTAGGGATTTTTCTGCGGTTAATTTTTTTTTTTTTGCTGTTTAGGATTGGAATTAAGGTAGATTTGTTTTTTGGTTCTAGGGTTTCAATGGTGAAGGGTTCAAATAGTGGTTGCAAATCTGCGTCTCATCAGCTCTTCAAAGATAAGGCAAAAAATCGAGTAGATGACCTTCAAGGGATGTTTATGGATCTCCAATTCGCTCGTAAAGAGAGTCGAACAAGCGACATCAATGTTCTTGAAGAACAAGTGCATCAGATGTTAATCGAGTGGAAAGAAGAACTCAGTGAACCTTCTCCAGCTTCTTCTTTGCTTGTTAGTCTCTCTCTCTCTCTCTCTCTATATCCGTGTGTGTGTGTCTTGTGATCTTACTTTGTAATTGTTTATGCAGGGAGGTAGTCTCAGCTTTACTTCGGATATTTGTCGATTGTTGCAGAATTGCGAGGAAGAAGATGATGCAACCAGTTCATTAGCAGCATCGGCCAACCCGAAGACCGAGCCCGATGGTCAAAACCTTCAAACTCAAGATACTATGGTGTTTCAGCAGGTTTTGTATGTTATTATTGATTTATGGTTAATTTTGTTCTCGATTCAATGACTAATTTTTGTTGGATTTTTATAGATACTTGTCGGTCAATTTTGGAACGTGAGAGTAATATTCTTATTTACGCGAGAGCTTGCATCCAACAATTAAATGAGTGATTTCCGCGTGATATTTTATTGTGATTAACTCTTCCATAGCTTCAACGCTGACTACCTTTTCCCTCTTGTTTGCATGAACGGCCCTCGATAAGATGATGCACTAGGTGATTTTTAAGCTAATATTCAACAAATCAATAATCCCTTTCTATACTTTTTATCTATCTGATAACACAAACATCTTGTTTTTTCTGAATTAAGTGGAATTTTTTTTTAAAAAAAGATTCATGTATATCGATGGGATCTCTTTTGTTTAGACCGAGAGTGTGGCTTTGGATTGTTAGCTTTTTGTTGTTTCTTGTATAGTTCTGCTTGGTGGCTACCTTGACTACTTTTCCTTCTCTTTATTAATATAAAGCTTATATTTTTTGATAAGTAGAAAATATTTGCTTTGCCTATCTTATTTCAAATGGGCAATGATTAATAAGCTGTAATTTTTTTAATTTTAATTTTAATTTTTATTTTTATAAGAAATATTGACAATATAATGGAAATATGAATTTATAGGATTTCTCCAGTTGCCTTCTTTATTTCTTCATAATAAAAATTTTATTGAAAAAGATCGGTGTTGTGGTTTCTGGGAGATACTTAAACAGAATCTGAGGGGAGTGAGAAAGGGACACCATTACTGGAGATCTGAGGCAATAGAAAGTGAAGCATTTTTATGTTTAATTCTTGATAATTACACTAACTTTAGGCCATATGAAGTTGATGAAATGTTCTGTACTTGGTTATAGCCTCTACTAGCCTCCAGCCTGAATGCACTCTAATTTATCATTTCTAAATCCTTCATGATCTTACATTGTCTCATTATGCATTGACTTGTGGTTCACTTCCATTCTTCTATTTCTCATCCGAAAAGTGTAAGCAATGATAGGATAGTTCCTTGGAGTTATTCATCAATAAGTCCACCTTATTACCATATTTTTTGAAATGCATCCAATTGATCGTATGGTTAGATCGATTTGATTTGAGTCGGTTTATCATTGTTCATAAAGAGGAAAATTGCCAAAATCGACATCCTCTTTCACCCTAAATCAGAAGATCTGTTTGTCTTCTTGTTCTGTTTTTTTTTTTTCCTTTTCATAAATTATATAAATATATTTACTGCCCTCATCTTCATCAGCTGATTTGTTAGGTTAAGAGAATACATACTGATAAGCTGTGTAATTTTTTTTCTCTTTCAGGACTATTTTGTGAATCAGGCCCCACAAGAATGTGCAACTCAAGGGATTGAATGCAAAGGTCCCCTTCAGGGGTGCAACCTACATTGATTAATAACTTGGATGTGGCTAATCCATTGGATTACCAGCAGTTTGATTTACAACAAGATTTTGACCACTCCTTTTATATTGGTTTCAATGGTAATAATGGTCAGTGTGGAGATGCAATGCACCACCATATATCTGGCTTCCTGCCAACTACCTGTCTTCCACCTTCTGCCTTCTTAGGACCAAAATGTGCTCTTTGGGATTGCCCGAGACCCGCTCAAGGATCTGATTGGTATCAATACCATTGCAGTAGCTTTCATGCAGTTCTAGCCTTGAATGAAGGCCCACCTGGTATGACTCCTGTTCTGCGACCTGGAGGCATTGGCCTCAAGGATGGTCTATTATTTGCTGCTCTCTGTGAAAACACAGGGAAAAGATGTTGGAATTCCAGAATGCGAGGGAGCTGCAGCGACAAAGTCTCCATGGAATGCGCCCGGTAAATTTGCATGATGTCCTTGTTGGCTTCTTGATCAATACCTTACATCCGTGTTTTTTATTTTTAGAGTAAGCCCAGGCTTACTAACTTTTTAAGATTTCTAATCTTACCAAGGGTCATTGAACTCACCTTGTGGCATCCAAAAGCATGATCCGATGCTGCAGGGGGATATAGAGGACAACATTCCATCACTACAAGAAAATAGTCAATCAGGAACAAAATTATAAAATGGATTTTATCCGTTTCTAATTAAAAACGGGTTTAAACCGTTTTACATTTAAAAACCGTTTTATCCACATTTTATCCGACCAGATATCCGTCTGTTTAGATGGAACAAAAGTCTCTCTCAGTCGTCTCTCCCGATCGTTTCTCTCTGTCTCTCTCTCTCGATTGTCTCTCTGGATCTTAGTCGCTTTCCCTCGATCTCATCTCTCTCTCGCTCAGTCGCTCTCTCGATCTCAGTCGCTCTCCCTCGATCTCATCTCTCTCTCGCTCAGTCGCTCGCTTGATCGATCTCTCGGGCTTGGTACTCTCTCTAATCCCTCTTTTCTTTATATAAATTGTATCAGGAATTTGGATTGAAGATTTAGATTTTTAGATGTGATTATACACAATTTTGTTTGTTCTATTATCGGTTGAGTATAAATAATCTTCACGAGCTTGAGCTCTTCAGCCGTCTCCATCTGCTACCAAACAGCTTCCATCTGCTACCAAACAGCTTCTCGATCTATCTTTTTAGATCTGAATTCTTAATTTCGTGTTTCTTCAAATTTTCATTTTTTATGTGTTGAATTTTTGGCTATTTATGGAAATTAATTGTTTGAAGAATCACATATGGTGTGAATTGTTTGATGTTTGTGACATCTTTGAGGAATGAAGGATAGGAAAGCCGGATTTCAGTTTGTTGTAGTGTGTGGTTGTTTGGACTTTAATTGCAGGAACTTATGGTAGCTTTTGTTAAAAGAAAAAGCTACTTTTATTCGGTTTGATTATCGATGTAATCAGAAATTTTCAGTTTTATTCAAGTAAGAGTAAAATCATTTGATTATCGAAGTGTACTCTGTTGGACCTCTTTGTAATTTGAAAAATGTGTTATTTTTAATTTCTTAGATCTAAGGGGATTTGATGTCTCACACTAGTCTGAACATTGGGGAATGGTGCAAGGAAACATGTATGTACTCAGGTAGGTTCATCTGATTGGGTTGGTTTATGGGCTATGAGAGGTTGATTGGGCGCATGCAAGTACAACACAGACCAAATAGCATTACAAGTATAATACTGCTGTAGAAACTCAACTTCTGCTAAGTGAAAGAAAGATCGGATGATTTCCCACGAGTACTAACTCGAAGTAGCAAGTTCATTTTGTTCCGCATCTTGTTAACTTCTTCTCATGGTTTTCAAGTTAATTATGTGCTTTTTTCATGTATTTGAATAAAATGTAGCAAGCTGATCTATATATGTTTTTGGATTTATGTGATTTCTACTTTCATTTTAAGTGCACTAAAATTACTTTGAAGTATGAAGCCTTATCTAAGTGTGTATGTGCTCTCTCCAAGACTTGGTCTTGAAGGATTAATGATGAATTTGATCTGTTATAGATACGAGTAAAAAGCATCTACGGTTATGTGCGCGCCACCACATTATTTTTGTTACCTTTGTGTCTCCGTTTGTGTGATTCAGCATTTTCCAAAAAATAAATAAATGATTCATTTCACATGTAAGTCTCGAGTTCGATTGACATATATATATGTAATTCAAGCATGCACGTAACAAGTACAACTATAATGTTTAAAAATATGCTATCCCAATTGTTCAAAATATGAAATCAAACATTGGGGACAAAACATGGATCTTAGAGATATCTCTTGTATGCTGAATATTTTAAAAACTAGAATGACATGATAATTTTGTTTTCTTGCTTACCTTGCTTTCATTCCAGAAATTGAGTGGTTGGAAATACTTGGATTGACAAGATCCAAGAGAAATATCTATGATTTTTTTGTTTGTATGTTCAATTATGGGGAACAAAGTTAATTTTGCTTAGCAAAAAGATACATGGGGTTTTTGCACCTAATATGACTCAGGTTACTGAATATCTATGACCTTTTTGCAGGTTGTGCTTGTACCCATCGCGCTTGGTCTTGTGTTTAATACTTATGCCAAATCTGTTGTGAGCATTATTCAACCAGTTATGCCTTTTGTTGCCATGGTTTGTACTTCACTGCATTGGAAGTCCTCTTGCTATAAATCGGAGCCAGATTTTGTCTCCACAAGGTTTCCAATTGGTTCTTCCGGTGTTGATGTTCCATGTAGTGGGTTTCTCTGCAGGATATTGGATAGCCAAAATCCCATATTTTAGGTAATTTTTTCATGGCATTACATTTATTGTATATAATATTTCTGATTCTTGTAGTTTTCTCGTTGGGGTTTTTGCTTGAGTTTTGTGCATAGAGCTTGGTGAGTTTCACCGGTGTTTGGAAGGTAAGTATTGACCCCCATTATTGTAATTTTCATCTTGATTAGAAGATTTCTACTTGCCCATGATTGAGCCCCATTGTGTGAATCATGTATATCTTGTGTTGTGGTTATGTATTATTTATTGGCGCACTTTCTTTTATCTTGTACTTGCATTGCACACATTCTTTAGGTATTGGATGCCGGAATTAATTAATAGTTATTTCGGACTAATTCCTTTAGACTATTCTAATAGTCTTTTTTTTTTCTCTAATGTGGGAACTCTTGCTTCGTAATATTTACACCACATATTTTCACAATATACAAGTGAATTATGTATTTCGAATGAACCACTTTTGATGGGCAAACTTTAGTGGACCTCATATCTCACGATCATCTAATGGGTGAATGGGTGGATCTGCATTGGTACCTTGATTGATTTGTGTTTTTTTTTGTACTTTGGTATCGATATGGGTGCATTTCAATACTTCAAGTTATCTTGAACAGAAGCCGACTTGTTGAGCTTGTATTTGATGCTGTTGAGGAGAAATGGCTTGACTAATTTAGCTCATCTTGGGAAATATTGCACTTCCCCACTTACCCAGCAAACAGTAAAATGGATAAGCTTTCGCATGGTCATGTTTTGCTTTGTCTTTTGGTAGGTCAATCTCCATCCTTTGTATCTTCCTCTCATTTTATAGGATCTCTTTTATCTATAAACAAAATGCAACCAATGAACTAGTGGTCAACTTGATCCTCCACTTCCTCAAGCTATAAGTTCTAAGATTACATGGGGATTGTTCGAAAACATGACCCTTGATAGAGTGGAATGGAGGAACAGGATTCATGCAGCTAATCCCATATAAGGCTTTCCTTTGATTGAAATTTGCTGATAGGCCTTTCCTTGATAGCTCACTTCTTGTAGCATTTATTTTTTTGAGGGCTATTCTTGAAAGGATGGCATGTGTGGTCTTTCAGTTTGCATTTAGAGGTTAATCTTATCTCAGGGTGCTACCGGCCATCTCCTTGGAGCAGCTGGAGCCGTGGAAGCAATCTTGCAGTTTTAGCCATATACCATGTAAGGATATTTTCATTGGTGCTCATGTAACTTAATATAAATTTCTTATTTATTGTCCTTCCAGAAATCCCCTTTGCTTCATTATAAACAGTTATCTATCTAGTTTACATATTTGAAATCACACTCGAATCCAATTCCTTATGTTGCAGTGTTTGGTATTTGGCACCAAGGCTGAAAAAGAAAATTGCCTGATAAAAAATTATGCTTTATTATGGTGTGGATATATGAGTATGAATCCTCAACTCTAGATGTAGAGAAAATTTTCGTGGTTGCCTCCATGCTTCCATGTGGTGCTTATTCTAAAAGTCACATTCCGAGAAGTCTGTTAATCCAAGGATCTGGATGTACTAGAATATCATATAAAATGCAATACTTCCACATAACAGACATCCCTATCTTTCCCCCATACCATCTCCCAAAGAAGTGCTCGAAGAAGGATTCTTTAGACTAAACGATTTTACTTCAAAGGAAAACAAGACCCAAAATTGAAATAATAATGTCTTGGACCGAGATCTCCCTCGCATCAAAGGTCCTGGATACCTTTGAACCACCATGTGGTGATGGATGCCAACATTTTGTGTTCAGCATCCTATCATGACTCGATCTCCTACGCTCAAAGACAATCAAATGTTGAAGTTCATTTTAGGAGTTACAACTCTCGGTACTCCCAATTCTAGCCCAATTCAGAATTCCATAAAAATATTGAAAAAATTGTAGAGGGTTGGGGTGGAACTTAACAAAGGCAAGGCCCACAAAGCCCATTTAGGGGGTAGGTCATGGGCCTAACCTGGTTTTAAAACAGGGACTGATACGTCCCTGCCCACTGATAAAAAATATATTAATTGCACCTAGTTCTTATCAAGCTAGTGTGACTTAATCATGCCCATCGAGTTAGATGAGAGTTTTCTTTAACATTGGTTGCTTCTCATTTACATGTTTGCAGTTGATTTGTTGTAAATTACCAAGTTTACATTGACATAATTAAAATGTTTTGCCATTCATATCATACCTGTAGGGGGCAATTTGGATCAGCTTTACTAGATATCCTACTGGACAAACATTTTCTGAATTTCTTCACCACTTTGGCATCCTTGCACTAGAAGTTTTGGAAGGAAAGTAAGTCATTTTTATTCCATCTATGTGTTACGAGGGATGCTTTTCTAAACACTATTTGATTCCTACCATTTGAGTTCATTTAGATATCAAATGGTGTTTCATGTGGATTCCGTTGTTAATGTACAGATATGATGAAAAGGTTGCATGTCATTTAGATATCAAATGATGAATATGTGGATTTTCTATTTATTTGTAGGGTCTAAATTCACTTATAATTGCAAGATAAATTCACTCCAATTCTCATGATTTTTTAGATTTAGAAGCTCAGATATTGAGTTGTTAATCCATACATGTTATTGGCTTTCAGGCTCATTGGCGTTGTCAAAGAGATTATTTATATTATAAGAATCTTCTGAAGGCGGCAATCATTGCTTGGTGTGGTTGTGACATGTACCTTATGCTTGTTGTCTTGCTTTTCTTATTTTATTTTGTTTCTATTTTCTCTTGCTTGTTTGGGGGCTTCTCAGCCTCCTTGTTTTTATTTTTATTTTTTGTTTGTTTTGTTTTGTATTGGTTTCCACCTTTATTGAAGTTTTTACACTTATACAAAAAAAAAAAAAAAAAAAAAAAATTGTTGTACTGATCTTCTTCTCCTATTTTGTTCCCTACTTTTTTCTCAGATTTTGGATATAATAAGGTACATTACAACGTTTTGGAGGTGAACGAGACATATTATGAGGCATGTAGATCGGATAATCCGATCGCCAATGTAACAGGTGGAGCAGGACCCGACGTGTATCATCTCACCGAAGCCAAGACATATTACTTCCTCACCAGTGGAGGCTATATGTGAAAATTTTCAAAATTCGACAGTCCAAAACCGTCGAATTATGGGACAATTCGACAGTCTCGACCGTCGAATTATGGGACAATTCGACAGTCTCGACCGTCGAATTATGGGACAATTCGACAGTCTCGACCGTCGAATTTTGCCTTGTCGAAAAAATAATCGGCGGTTAAAAATCATAGAATTTAGGATATAGCGACGGTTGCCGATCGTCGCTGTAGAGGAAACCCCGTCGCAAATACATATAGCAACAGCCACAAGGGACTTCGGTATATGGACTTATAGCGACAGTGGCTATTGGCCGTCGCTATAGGGTATTTTATTAAAAAAATATTTTTTAAAGACTACGGTTGCCAACCGTCGCTATAGGGTATTCTTTTAAAAAAAAAAAATTTAGGTCCTCAACTAGAACTCGCCCAAATCTGGATGTGCATCAAATTTGTCAGGTTCATTTGGATTGGGCTTACTCCTACTTGATTGGGCTTATAAAAGTGATTCCACAGAAGTACTTCTATTGAAAGTAGAGCTGTGCCAATGAAACCTAAATAATCACTAAATCCAGCTTAGTTATGTTTTAGCTTATTTGAAGTAATTGGGTCAGACATTCACAAGGTTTAACATAAGCTTCTTGTCTACACAACTGAGAAAATGTAACACATAGTACAAACATAACCAAAGTGCAATTCTCAAAGTCGATTTTCCCATGTCTAATATCGCGTAGCCCAATACATATAGTTAAGCAAATTGAGAAAACTAAGAACACAGAGAAGTGTGTAAAACAGGTCCAATCGGTTGTGATTCAAATCGTTTCCACCCAACCACTCATGCCCAAACCGTCGACTCGTTGCATTAGTGATCGAGACCAGTACAAAGCTAAGGAAGTACCCCGTGGAAGTTGAACATCACGACAATGAGGTACACATGCTCCTCATTCTATCAAGAGCCTCGGAGTAGAAAAAGTCAAGCATTCCCCCAAGTGTAAGCATGTATGACACACCAAGTAGAAAGTATTGCCACCCCAACCCAAAGACAGATAGCGTAATGTGATTCTTTGCAGCCCCACGCCTCTTAACTTCCACTACTGCAGCAATGGCCATTGATCCAGATGCCAGAGCTAGTCCCAAACCTATACGTCGGAGAGGTTGGAACAGTTACTCTTCCCCGAGGGCTTTTTGGCAAACACAGATGCTAAATGCTCATATAGGGGGATAGAGAGAAGCATGATTATGAGTGGAATAACCACCAGTGATGGAGTTGGTACTTCGAAATTATGAGAAAGCTTTCTGTTCATGGTCACTCCTTGATGCACCATGAAGGTTTGTAGTTGGGCCAAACAGCAGTTCATCATTATTGTTTTGTGGTAGAGGGACAAAGAAAACCATTCCTCAACTCACCTATTGTAATTGGCAACCAACCATATCTAGCCATGTATCTCTTTGTTTCTTAACTGATTGCTTGAGAAGTCCTTGAGGAGCTTTCTCATTATGCCATCACAGTAAGGTAACATCTTCACCGCATTGTTCAAGAGGTTCATCTATGAAACATAAACAAACATTGATCATCAATGGAGAATTCTTACCCATAATTTGATTCTAAAATTCGATGATGTTAGTTTGACTCGGATTATCAAAGTGATTCTCCCACAAGTAGAAAATGAAATCGGCTAAAATTAGAAGCAATGCAGGACCCATTCTAACTATTAATGTTTCAAATGAAAAGAATTTGCATAAATTCTTACCACTTCATAAATTCAGGGCTGGTTTGCATTGTCCGAGAGTACGTGTTTTAAAACCAGCTGCACAATAGACAAAAAAATATTCCCATGTCTTGATGAACTTCTCATCGAATCCCAATGCAAGTATTTTACTGGAATCCAAGAAGTAACACAATATCAGAATCTAAGGATAAACAGAGATTTTTATGAGATGACATGCAATATTTGAATCTAAAAAGAATATGGAAATTTCTTTATGTGTCGACCTCACGACCTCAAATTAAACTATTTGTATTCATTGTACCTCTGTTTTGCCATGAAATTATTCCTCCAATACCTCAGTGTTTGGTAGTAATGTATTCCTATATTTTCCAGATGCTCCACACTGCATTAACGATACTTTCACATAATGTTGAATTTTCAAAATAAAAAGAAAAAAAAAAGAAAAAGAAGATGATATAAATGTGATAATAGTGATGATCCTTTAAATTTTTACCAAAGTCTAGATGCAGCAGCCATAGAGGATGTTAGTCTACTCAATGACGAAAGGCACCCACCAGGGAAAATGTATTCTTCTATAAAATCTGAGCTTTGCCTGTATTCATCAAAAAGTAACACCTCTAATTTCAATCAACCACAAAACACATTCAGGCCTCAATCCTACATATGGCAATTTGATTTGCCTCCAGTGACTAGTAGTAGCTCGAGGAGAACATAATAATAATATATGCTTCTCTTGGGTTTGGTGATCGGGTGCATTATTTGGAAAATAAAGAGAAAGAAAGAAGGTAAAATCATTCTCAACACTTACAAAAATCTTCTAATATAAAATATGTGATTGTCTGATTATCTGCAGTGCTATTATATTACATTAAGCATGCTTGTAAGAAGTTACTTTTCATGTCATGGGCTGATCCAAACTGACCTTGTTCTCTGCTTTGATGGTGGTTTGACATTATCACCTGCACTTCCCAAAGAAGAAATTAAGGTGTTATTCTGGTTTTGATATGAATGTCAACATCCGGCCCTGCATTGAAACGTGTCATTCAAGAACAGATCATGTCCTTCGATGTAAGGTGAAGTGTCGTCTAGACTCCCAAACCAAGTGAGACTTATTTGCTGAAAAAATATACTAAATTAGGTGAACCACACCATCTATCAAATTATTTCAATAAAATATGGACATGTTAAAGCTAAAATTAACGAAGAAGTTGTGGGCATGATCTGCGTAAGGTTGGAGATGTACCAACTAGAAAGGAGAACTTTGTTGGATCTTATTAAAGAGGAGTCTCATTGTATTTTCGATGAATGACTAAAAAAATCTCCTTACCATCATCCTGATCATTAGCTTTTACCGAAACATGATTCAAATAACTAAATATATCTATTGGGGCCTAAAATATGTCATGTCAGATTCCTCTGTTTACTTTTTTGATATGAGAAACAAGAAAACATACACTAATGCAAAAGAAAAATCCTTCAAGATGATTGCCACAGATATCTGATGGGTAGCACCAACATTCTTGGAACCAAAACGCCCAAGTTATTATTCTATAATTTTTCATGGATAGGACAGAGATGATTTGCATTGAGTAGTTGTAATGATGATGATATATAAAGATGGGAAACTCTGCAATTATTATAGTGTAGCCCTGGGGACATTACCCATTGTTTCTTTATACTAATTCATTTTTCCAACAATATTCCTAACTAGCAGTTAATAACAAAAGTGGGAAGGAAGAGCAAGAACTACCTTTGTTTGACTGGACAACCATAGTAACCGCCATGGACAATTTCTCTTACGCTAATAAGTGGCATAATGAACAGAGGATTTTATCATCCAAATCACCATCACAACCTTCTCGGACATGTAAGTATGTTGAACTTAAAGTGCCTGTTTGGATTGCCATTTCTGCACCAGGAAGAATAGTTTGAAAGCTTTTATGAAAAATTATATCTTCTTTCAAACAAAAAATGGGTGTGATTGAAACAAGCACTGTTTGGTTGAAATATCACCATTCTATCATTTAATGATCAAGGTTATGAATTGAAATTGTTTCAGGCATGGATACTATGGGATGAAAAGGATACTAGTAAAGGCAAACAAATGTAAGTAGGCCTTAGAATTTCACGGGGAGAGAACCATGGGAAAAGTACCTCTATATGAGAGACGTAACTTTCAACCAAGGTGTTCGACAGGCACGTGGCCTAGTGACAGCAATGTACTCATCTACGTCCTATTCTAGGACTTATACACATCAGAATTTCATTGGATCGCATATTGGCATGACTAAATTTAATGTATTAGACACGGAAAAATCTATGCCTTTGTTAGACAGTTCATAATCAAGACTACGATTTAAAAGGCCAAAGTATCTAAATACTCCATAGTCTGTTAAGCAATCTAATGCAAGCTCTACTTTTGGATGTAAGGTATCAAAATAATCTACAGTTAGAAATAAGGTGGAACATAAGGGCAGTATGCGGCCAATGGAATAGCTACACATGGCACATATGCAGCAGGTGGCACTGAAGATCTAACCTTAAATGTTTGTCAAGTAATTTAGACTAACCGCTGAAAAGACTAACTAATTAACATCACAAGTAGATTCCCTTGAAAAAGTTTACCATAATAAAGTATACCAACATATTTTAAAGTATAAACTAATAATAATAAATATTTTTCTTAATTTTTATAAAAATGTGATACAAATCATAAATATTCATTCAAAGGAATGGTAAAATCTAACCAACAATCAAATATAAGAAAATTGTTGATGTAGGACTTTATTCTCTCAGTACTTCGAATAAGAATATGCGGTTTTGCTTTGAGTTTTTATGTTTGAAAATATATAGAGATTTTGTGTGGATTTTCTTCTTTTGATTTTCGATGTTGTTTGTTTGAGAATGATGTTTTTCTTGTAGAGAAGAACTTGTAATTCTGAAGAGGTTGTTGTGGTTTTAATAGTATCAAGGACAATATAATCTGATTATCAATGTTGTTGATAATAATTGTTCTTCAACCAGATATGATCATGACAACATGAGTAAATTTAACAATTTCTACAGCAAATGTTGAGAAAAAAATTAAACAAAAGCAATCGAACTATTTAAAAAAACCCTATAAACAAGAAAAAATTGATAAACGATGAATAAGGAGAAAAAATATGAGAGAAAACTTACTGGAACTGAACCAATCAAATGGCTATCTCAATTTGAGCTTCGAAAATAGTTGGCTGAGAAGAGAAGATCAAGTATTTGAGCTCAGTTCTTCGATTTGAGCTTCAGTTCTTGGAAGGCGTAGATGACGACTAGATCGAGAGGATTTTATCTTCAGTTCTTCGATTTGAGCTTAAGTCGAAGAAGACGACCAATAATTTTTCGAATCAATCAATCCAAATAGCTGAGAGAGAGATCCAAGACAGAGAGATGGGAGATTGAGAGAGACTTACAGCGAGCGGAGAGATCGAGAGACTTATAGATCGACAGATCGAGAGAGTTACAGAGAGAGGAGAGATCGAGAGATTGAGAGACTTACAGATCGAGAGAGTCACAGATATCGAGAGATCAACAGACTTATAGAAATCGAGAGATCGAGACAGAGAGAGGGAGAGGAGAGACTTACAGATCGAAAATTTGTGGAGAAAAAATCGAATGAGAGAAGGAGAGTTCGTTAAGACAATGGGCCGTTAAAACGAGGGAGAAAAATTCGGTGGGCTAAGCCTGTCGAATTTTTTTATGGGCCTAAACGTGGGCTGTGGATCAACGAAATTTAAACTACGGATTTGGGCCGCCGAATTTAGTGCTACAGTAATGTCGAAAATTTACTGTTTTGACGGAGTGTGCTTCCATGGCATGAGAGTTGCTTTCCTCGTTCAAAACATTCCACCTGCCCCAGCACCCTCACCTACCCGCAATGGTTCTCCATCGGATTCTGGCACCCGAACAACAGTCCTCGCCATTGCTGTCGTGTGGAATTGCTTAAGAGGTTCTGGTACTGAGTTTTATTTGAATTACCCATATTTTAGCAAGGCGAGTAGAGGAACTTACACTTCATTTGCGGCTTGAGAAACGATTAAGGGTAGTGGATATTCTACATTTGTCCTTCATTGTTGAAATTTTCAGTCTACTAGGTTGTATTGGATGCGAGACAAATCACATTAGACTTACATGTGTAATTTTATTTTCTTCAGTCTCCTCTTCTTGCTTGCTTACACCTAGGGAAATTAGTGTGATTCCTACTTAAGAGCCTTGATACTAAAATAAGTTTATAAAATACTAAAAGATTTTTACCAAAGCCAATAGTCTTTAATTTAACACTTACCTTCCGATATTTATTTATAAAGATTTCCATCCTTACCTTTATTTGGAAATTTCTTGGTACCATTCATTCTCATGATCACTGGGATCATTTTTACGACCATGGGGATTTATTGTTATCTAATCCTTGAATATCTGTTGAGTTACAACTATTCATTGTACCTTGGTGGTTGTCTTTCCTTGTATAAAATCAACGCATTTCTCTGTTTTAATTGTTTGTTATCTTAATTTTTTCCTATAATTTTAGTGTGACTTTTAAGTTTGATACTATGATAGTTTGTGCGGTTATTTATGTTGATATGTTGCATTTGTTCTTATATATTGGTATCCTATATTTTGATATTTATCTTGCAGACTTTAATTTACACAGTAATACTTGGTGTTTAAATTTTTTATATTGTGTATATGTACATGATACCTAATAAGATTTTGAGAGGTTTGTGCTAAAAACAATGTTTTGGCAAAGTCATTTTGTAGTTATTTTCATTCAAATAAAATAAAATTGTTAATAATTTTTTCTCCATTTTTGTACGTATTCCATATGACCGTTCATCTTATTTTATTATAATATAATTAAATAATTAATTTCAAGATGACAACATATGTTGAAAATATTTTATGTGATAAAAAGTTTCTCATTTTTCAAAATGGAGAGGTCTTGAGTTCAAGTTACATTTTAGCAATTTTATTTAAAATAATCTTAAGCAGTTTGACATGATCCGGCTCGAATCAATAAATTTGGTCGAATTGAATCCACATATGATTTTAGTAAAAGTAAAATGGTTCGAATATGGACTTAAGTAGTATGATCCGACTCGGATTCAAATTCGGATATGGATATGGACACACTCATATCCGGCCAGTATCTAACCCATTTTACATCTTAGATTTAGGTTTTAATCTTGTTAGAAATTGAACTAAAAGCAAAACTAGTTAAAGAAATGATTCAAATCGCCAAGTAGTTTTAACCTATCATCAAAGAAAGTAGAGTTTTGAGACAAGATTTGAAGCTCAATCTTTTTCAGAATTCAAGTATCGTTAAGTTCAGAAGCTAAGAATTGAATACAAAACATTAGGGACTTTCAATTTCGTAATTGTAGTCATAGATTTGTTTTAAAAATATTTTTATTTTAAAGTCAATGCATTATTTAAAAATTTATATTCAATATAGGTATTTTGACAAAATTCATGAAGGTTAGATTGGAATTTTGTATATTGCACCAAAATCTATAAAGTGTTTTAATTTTAATTTTATTCATTTATAATTGATTTTGAATAAAAAAAATGATTATTGTATGACTGCACAGTGATAAGCATGGCTCAACGGGCATGCACTCACACAATTTGAGCTACACATACAGGTGGCAACGGGTTGTGCTGTGTTGAAGTATGGGTATTATGAAAATTTACCAAACCCAGACCCGACCCATTTAATAATCGTGTCAAAAACTTAAACTCAAACCCTGCCCATTTATAAATAGGTATACCTGACCGGACTCATGTGTAATTAGTTTAATAAAATTCAAAATTTTATTGAAAAAAAATATGTTCCATTTCCACCACAAAAATAAAATACCATTACTAAAAATAAAGTCACAACCAGTAGCGTTCGGTTTGCTAGACGTGTAGATTGTAGTGCTACCTCTATATGTGTGATCGTTGTATCCTGTGAGACAATTGTTCATTGATCCGTGTGCACCAAGTTGCGGGAACAAAATTGTCTTAAGGACATTGTGTTCGACACAAGCCTTGGTCAAACTTCAATTTGTTCATTCTCGGGTATCTACCGCTTTACAAAAGCAACTTCTGAGGTATCTAATTTTTTTTTTTTTTGGTTTATTGTATTAATGATTTTCTTCGTCTGATCACTTACAACTCGAGAACATTCACTAAAGAGTAGATCTTCCTCCTTTTCTTGCTTGCTTACACCTAGGGAAATTAGTGTGATTCCTACTTAAGAGCCTTGATACTAAAATTAGTTTATAAAATACTAAAAAGATTTTTACCAAAGCCAATAGTCTTTAATTTAACACTTACCTTCCGATATTTATTTATAAAGATTTCCATCCTTACCTTTATTTGGAAATTTCTTGGTACCATTCATTCTCATGATCACTGGCATCATTTTTATGACCATGGGGATTTATTGTTATCTAATCCTTGAATATCTGTTGTGAGTTACAACTATTCATTGTACCCTGGTGGTTGTCCTTCCTTGTATAAAATCAAAGCAATTCTTTGTTTTAATTGTTTGTTATCTTAATTTTTTCCTATAATTTTAGTGTGACTTTTAAGTTTGATACTATGATAGTTTGTGCGGTTATTTATGTTGATATGTTGCATTTGTTCTTATATATTGGTATCCTATATTTTGATATTTATCTTGCAGACTTTAATTTACACAGTAATACTTGGTGTTTAAATTTTTTATATTGTGTATATGTACATGATACCTAATAAGATTTTGAGAGGTTTGTGCTAAAAACAATGCTTTGGCAAGAACTTTTAAGAATTATTGAGGAAGATTTAACTTGTATTTACACTCGACAGTAGTGTTTTCAGGGCGGGATCCCTTTAACCCCAGCTCATCAATCAAAAAAAAAAAGAAAAACAATGCTTTGGCAAAGTCATTTTGTAGTTATTTTCATTCAAATAAAAGAAAATTGTTAATAATTTTTTCTCCATTTTTGTACGTATTCCATATGACCATTCATCTTATTTTATTATAATATAATTAAATAATTAATTTCAAGATGACAACATATGTTGAAAATATTTTATGTGATAAAAAGTTTCTCATTTTTCAAAATGGAGAGGTCTTGAGTTCAAGTTACATTTTAACAATTTTATTTAAAATAATCTTAAGCAGTTTGACATGATCCGGCCCGAATCAATAAATTCGGTCGAATTGAATCCACATATGATTTTAGTAAAAGTAAAATGGTTTGAATATGGACTTAAGTAGTATGATCCGACTCGGATTCAAATTCGGATATGGATATGGACACACTCATATCTGGCCAGTATCTAACCCATTTTACACCTTAGATTTAGGTTTTAATCTTGTTAGAAATTGAACTAGAAGCAAAACTAGTTAAAGAAATGATTCAAATCGCCAAGTAGTTTTAACCTAATCATCAAAGAAAGTAGAGTTTTGAGACAAGATTTGAAGCCCAATCTTTGTCAGAGTTCAAGTATCGTTAAGTTCAGAAGCTAAGAATTGAATACAAAGCGTTAGGGACTTTCAATTTCGTAATTGTAGTCATAGATTTGTTTTAAAAATATTTTTATCTTAAAGTCAATGCATTATTTAAAAATTTATATTCAATATAGGTATTTTGACAAAATTCATGAAGGTTAGATTGGAATTTTGTATATTGCACCAAAATCTACAAAGTGTTTTAATTTTAATTTTATTCATTTATAATTGATTTTGAATAAAAAAAATGATTATTGTATGACTGCACAGTGATAAGCATGGCTCAACAGGCATGCACTCACACAATTTGAGCTACACATACAGGTGGCAATGGGTCGTGCTGTGTTGAAGTAAGGGTATTATGAAAATTTACCAAACCCAAATCCGACCCATTTAAGAATCGTGTGAAAAACTTAAACTCAACCCAACCCATTTATAAATAGGTATACCTGACCGGACCCATGTGAAATATGTTTAATAAAATTCAAAATTTTATTGAAAAACAATATGTTCCATTTCCACCACAAAAATAAAATACCATTACTAAAAATAAAGTCACAACCTGATAAACTAATATCTACAACATAAATTATCATAAAACATAAACTAGGTTTTATCATAAAAAGTGGGTAATTTAAAAAACTTCTTAAATAATTGTTGATATATTTAAAACTACATGTTAACGGCAAAATAACTAAACGTGTCACAACGGGTTGACGCTCTTAACCTAGACCCGACCCATTTAATAATCATGTTAGACGGGTTGACATTATGATTACCCAAACCCACTAATTTCTTATCGTTTCGAGTCGTGTTTGACGGTTATTGTAAGATTGCACCCCTTGCTACACATATAAATCCTTAAAATGAGTTTGGGCCTGAATTCAAGCCCAACAACGCATGAGATTTACATGATACAAATTTAAAAATACGAAAATATGTTGCAAGTTGATGAAACGCGAGATATTGAAAAGATACCAACGGTTTCTTGACAACTCGGTTAATTAATGTATGTTTGGACTGAACGCTGACAGACTGTACATGGGGCTTTATAAGAAAACCTGCATGGAGCGTTACAAGAAAACCCATACTAAAAACCAAATAGGCAGGTCAACAGAAATGCTGAGGATGTTGTCTGTATTCATTTTAGAAATTATAAAAAAAAGTTAAATAATATAACTTTTAATGTAACATTTATTAGTTACAGTCTGTAGCCCACAGTAAACTTGACAATACCTCCTTGCCCGCACATTATTTATACTCATCTTCTCTTTAGGTAAAGCATCGAAGAATTTTACAGTAAGTTTGAGGGGAAAAATTATAACATGAGTGTTTAGCGATTTGATGAAAGTGAATCATGTTACGACATTGAGAAGATGAAACCTAGTGATTCATGTTTTTTTTTTTCTTCTTTTTCACTAGCCATGGAAGATGATGATTCGACGACAATCTCCTTGATTTACCTGGTAAGGGGTCTTATTTTATGAATAGGTTTTAATATTAAGGTTAAATTAAACATATTTCATCAAAGAGTTTCTTCGTTTATATTCTTACCATTTTCTATCTATTTTCATTGTCAGGATTCAAATAAAAATATCAGGACTTGAATTTTAATTATATTTTCCATTTTATAGGTAATTGTAGAACATGGATATGATCGTCAAAGAGGGCAAATGGTAAATAAATCATCGGACATTTTAAGCAAAGTCATGCGAAATAAGTCTTGTAAGTGTATCAACCTTTTAATCTCGTGGATGGAAATTTTCATTGATTTGTATAGCTTCTGATATATTTATTGTTAGTCATGGTTACATTTTTTTTTTCGTTTCGTAATGTTTCATATGAAACATTTTGGATTTTTGTCATGTCAGAACGAAACCACATACAAATTGAAACATTCCAAGTTTTGATCTATTTCTTTTTTATTTTATTTTATTTTAATTTAGAGATTTCTAACAGAGATATTTGGAGGAGAGAGATCTTCCAAAGACATCTAAGGGAGGGATTTATGAGAGAAATCTGACGAAAGATCTGTGAGAGGAGTGGAATCTGCGAGAGGAGAGAGAGAAATCTGCCGAGAGATCTATGGAAGGAGAGAGATCCGGGGAGAGATTTGAGAGAGAGAGAGAGAGAGAGAGAGAGAGAGAGAGAGAGAGTACATTTTTTCTCTTTCTTCTTTTGACGTCTCAAATTCCTTGACTTGCTTTACAAGCTTTTAGATAAAAGTTGCTCTACCCTTCCTTCACCAACAAGTAGAACACCTTTGACCTTGGTCTTGTTTAGATGACTAGGATATATAGACCAATTCTTATATTCTAGTAAATATTTTTTATACTAATAAATTTTCAAACTGTTGAAATACCCCTTTGACCATGGTCTTCTGGGAAAGACTTTTTTAGAAATGTTACTAATATTTTGAATGTTTCAAATATTCCGACAATGTTTCAGTTTCATTTCGATTTTTGAAGAAATTGAAACGTTGGATCGAAACAAGATTTTAAACCATGGTGTTAGTTTTCCAAGTTAGTTAAGATTTTATGTTACATGATACATAGCAAGTATTCACTTATCCCTTACCCCACTTTGTTATTGTTTTTTGATAGGTGTACTATACCAAAGTTTAAGTTGGAAGATTTGGGATCGGCTAAATGAGTCATGTTCCTTCATCCTGCGCAGCTTAGAGCCAAGTCTTTTGTTATTGAAAGTAAGTTTGTATTTACTTTCACTATCTTCATTTTTTTTATATTAATTTTTAGTAGATCGATGTACAAAACATATGTCATTGGATGGTAGTTCTTTGTCTTATTTGTGTGTGAATGCACCATTCTATACCTATAGTATTTGTGCATAATGTGTTTATTAGCCCTATCACAATAAGAAGGTTAAATATATTTTTTTCTCATGCAACTCATAGAAAATCTAGTAATAATTTAATAAATATAATAATTTAATTTCCTTGAAAATTATCATTTATTTCTTATTGTTCTTGATCTACCTTGGGCATGCGCACTGCAAGTGATGTATGAGTAATGAAAGTGAATTTAGGAATACTAAATGGTATCTATTAAGAATTACATTAATTATTTTCTTTCTCGCTCTAGTCATAATAAATCTACTATATTTACTATATAATTTTAAATTAAAATGAATACTTAATTTATATTCAAAAGAAAATGATTTTTCAAATGATATACTAAACTACACATTAGTAGAGTGTTCTTTTTAATATGTTGTGAAGTGTTTTAATAATTTTCAAAGTATTAAATTTATTTTCCATTTAAATTTCCACTTCAGTAATCTATAGGTAGATGCGTCTAACCCAATTTGAAAGTAAGATATAAAATACTCTTGCCATTTGCATGTGCACCACGTGTAATTAAAAAAAAAAAAAAAAATCTTCTCAAAATCGCACTAGGTGAAAATCTCATTGAAAGATCTTGATTTTGATATATTGAGTTGTTGGTGTGAGCTCAAAAACTAGTAAAATGAGTGGGAGCACAAATTAGATAATATTTCCTTTCAAACCCAATTTTTTCTTTTTTGTTTGTTTGTTTCTTGAGACATTTTCCCTTCGTTTTTTTTAAGTTTCTTCAACCTTTGTTGTTCATCTCTGTATAGACTCAAATAGAATTTCCTCAAAAAATTTCTATTTAAACCATTTTCTTGCTTTTCCCAAATAGGACTTAAATGGACCCATAGAAGCATTTCCTCCAAAACTACTTCTTTCTCACCAAGTTGATACCTTTAGCTTCTGATTTCATGGACAATCTTCGAATTTGTTCACCAAAGCCTAGTAGGTTCTTAACCGAAGACAGGTCATTCCCACTCTTCTAGTTGTTTTCATTGGCATCTGATCCTGACCCATTGTCAATTGGCGAGGACCATTGGCTTAGAGCAGAACAAAGGAGACAATATGTCAAATTTATCAATTATTTACAGAGGATAATTAGATACTATTTTGGAGGTGTTTTGCTTGATTTTATTTTGATAATTTAGTCATTTTTATTTGTTCTGTAATTATTTACCTCTATAGCTATGAAGGTATGTATTTTTTTGGTAAATTTGCCAAAACATGCACCACATTTCGACTATTTACCAAAACGGTAAACTGTAGCACTTAATTCCGAAAACGGTAATTTTACCATTTTCGGAATTAATATTTTTTACCAAAACGGTAAAAATAGTAAAATGTACTTTTTTTATACCGAAAATACCCTTTCTTATTTTTTTGTCTAAAATTACGAAAAAATCCTCTCCTCTTTCATATTTCTATTTAGTGTTGGGAAGATTAATAAGAGGAGAAAGATTTAGTTGGATTTTAATTTATTTCTAAGGTTAAAATGGTAAAATACATATGTAAAACAAAAAAGAGTATTTTCGGTTAAAAAAAATTACATTTTACTGTTTTTACCATTTTGGTAAAAAATATTAATTCCAAAAATGGTAAAATTACCATTTTCGGAATTAATTCCTACAGTTTACCGTTTTGGTAATTAATTTCAAAAACTGTACCGTTTTGGTAAATTATTCTATTTTTTTCCTTTTTTTTTTTCTTTGGATTTTTACAAGTGTTAAATTGTACTAGATTCATAGTAACAGTGTTCGGATTCAGTAATTATTCGATAGGAGGTTAATTTGGATACATTCATGAAAGTTTTGACGAAAAATCGAATTTTTTTCAAGAAATATAAAACAATATTTTAAGATTTCTAACCAAAATCGATCATCTTGAATCCTTGTTATTGAGATTTAAATGTTGAAGGAAATAAAAATTTGAGGTTGAAGGGGATTTTTTTTTTTTTTTTTTTAACATATTTCGCGATCAATCGAGATAAGTTATCGATTAATTTGCTGAATTAATCGGCTAGTACCTTATTCGGAGAATTTTGTGACTATGTCAGGATCTTGTTTCTATTGTTTTGTTATAAATCTTTTGAGTTTGTTGTTAGATGTCTCCTAAGTTTCTTAGAGAAACTTCTCTTTGATTGTCGATACTAAAGAAGTATAGAGGAATAGTATTAGTTAGTTTAGATGCTATGTTGATTTCTTTTGATGACACAAACAAAAAATGAACCTAGTTGTCTTGTCTGTTTGATGCGTGGTTTTAAATCTCGGACGAGACCAACTCTGGAGAGTCATCTCGGTCTGGGAGGCATCTGACCGAAATTTATCTATAATTTAGTAGGGATAAACTTATGTTTAAAAATTGAAACACTAATTATTTATTTTTCTTAATCTTTAAGAGTTCAAAAAAGTTGGGATTAATCTAGCAGTAAAGTTCCATTATAGTAGTTTATACTTTAGAGATGATTGCCACAAGCCACCTAATAAGTAAAAAAGTGTGGGTGATATGTGATTGGGATTTCAGATTGAATGGCATTTTCTTTCTTTTAAATAGAATAATAAGCCTTCTTCTTGAAGGAGTGGTTTCTTTAAACTTGAATGTGACACCCCATTATGCACATTCTATTGCTCTAATCATGGAAGAGAGTTAGCTCTCATCTCATTGAAGATGAGGATTTCTTCATTGATTTTTATAACTTCTCTTTTTTTAGTTCACATTTGGTTCGGTGCCGTTGAAAATGTATCTACTAGATGGACCGGTAGGTTTGACCGCACTTACCAGTCCAAATCTAGTGTCTGCGTTGGCTGATGATGTTTGGGTGGTCCTTCAAAGAGAAGAGAAGAACGATTCTGCTGAATTTGAAGTGAGGGACATCCGATGCCTTAATGCAGTGGTTAGTCTACATTCCTCTCAAAATTATAGATAAATTATTTATAATTTATTCATCAATAGTTTACCATACCATATGAAGAATTATAAAATTTAGAAATCATGGATAAACGTCTCGAAAAGGAAAATATTAGGTTATATTACATTCCATTGGTACAATTTTTATTCTATAATTTCTCTATTTTTTTAGAGGTTTTAGCACATTATCAAATGAGCTTACTATTTATGTAGGCTTCTTGAATATAAACCTTTTCCTTTATTTTTTAAGGCACATGGTTTGACATTTCTCGTGCTTTTTATTACAAAGGTTGATCCCATTATTGGCAAAGACCACCTCTTTAAGTGCAGTATCATGCTGATTAAAGCTTGGAGCTACTATGAGAGCCGATGGTGCTCATCATGGTTTGATGTCTTCATATGCATTGGAGACATTGGTCTTGTATGTCATCAATCTTTTCCACTCATCTCTATAGATGAACCTTTATTGGCGAGTCATAGATAAATTCTAATTTTTTTTTCTTTTATTTTTTCTAGGTATAAATAAATTTTATTTACAACTAAGTCACCCCTCGCAGGTCCTATGTAGATTTTCGGTATATTTTTGCAAATTTGACTGGGACAACTACTGCATCAGTTTAAAATTCCCAGTCTGCGTGTCTTCATTGCCAGAAATATTGGGTAAGCGTTGCTTTTCTTGTGCATAACATTTGTCTTTCATTTTTGTTTCTCTCTTAATTATTTTGCTACTAGCTAATAAAAATGAAAAAAATAATAATAAATAAAAGTGATTAAGCAACATCCCTCAATTTACTTTATACTAGTGGATAGATTCATTTCTTGTTTACTTGTAATCCTAACCTGTTTCGTGCTTTAAAGAAAACAAAAACTTTGGGTGCAATGTGAGTAAAGGTATGCAATTTTTCTCCCATTCAAATATAAGATTCCTTCTCTGTCGAGATATGTATCTAATTTCTTGTGTAACTTAGCTTTTGTCATGCAATGTAAACTTGGAAATTAGAGTTTCATTTTTTTCTGTCTTTAATTTAAGCAATATTCTTTGCAAAGATCCCCCTTCGAGAAAAGCTTAAAGACACCAAAATTTTCTAGCTCAAACATTTTTATGTTGCATCGATTAAGTATTTTATTTTTATTCATTTGTGCTACTTGTTAATCATTTAATGATGACATGACCACTCTCAAACAGGAAATTTCTTTCGGATACCAGTGCTTTTACATGTGGGGAACTAGGCATTCTTTCCCAAGACGGTAAACTGATTTCAAACCCTTTTTTTTTTAATACTATACGGTCGATCTTCTGTTCGTTTGGTTGCATATTTTTATTTTATTCTTTTTTGCAAAGTTGCGGAGCGATCTTTCATACTTGACATGCCTTCACGTGGATGGGGAAGGAATCCAGCACTAGTGTCTCATGGTCAATTGCGGAGATCACATCGTGACAAAAGACAATCCTGAGCCCTCACAACCAAAACTCCCAATTCATCTCGACTTTGGGGCTTTCAAGCATCTTCGATTGCGTGCACCCGTGTCAGAAGTAAGCAGGCAACCTTACTCCAGTGCTTCACATGGCTCTACATTGGGGCCTCCATCACTGGCGACACATATATCCAGACCAACATCGAGTGCGAATTCGGAAAAGTATGGGAATTCTAGCTCATGAAAATTTGGTTTGGTGTTCTACAATATACCTAAGATAATGATTTAGTTTTTCTTGTGCTTGGATCTGCAGGGTTGCAATGCAGTCACATGGTATGACCGATGAAAAGGACTTCCCCGCTCTGATTGTACATAGATAGAAAGGATTAAAATCCTCACAACAATGTACAATGTATGCTGAACCAAAAACTTTTTAGTACATGCACCTATTTTATTTGTTATCATGTGCATTTCTTTTAACAAACTTGACACTTATATTTTGAGTAAAGATGGGCTGCCTATTTAGTTTTTGTATCATTAAGTCTATTGATAATAAATTTTATGATGTACCACGAGATGTGTGAAATAAGATTATAATTGATTTGATGATGGAATGGATATATAATTCTTGGTACAGTTGATCACTGGAGTGTTATCCTTTTGATTAATAGTCACTTACAAAACAATGGCGTGTTATTTTTCTCTCTCTTGGTTTCATGTTTGATCGGTTGAAAAAGGGTTTTGTGATTTCTGGATGATTGCTTGAGAAGTTTGTTTTTCTGTAGAGATTTTGTATAAGTTATTTATCCTTGGGACTTTGCACTTGATCGATAGAAGGAGTTATTTATTTATATAGAAGGCTTTAGGCTTGATCTTCTCTGGAGGTTTTATAGATGTTTATTGTAGATTTTCTTTTCTTCAGGCTTCACACTTGATCGGTTGAGAATAATTTCTTAGTTTCTGAAAACGATTTGACCTTCTCTTGGAGTTTTTTTTTTCTTGTCTCTAGATGAGGGTTTGTGAACTTGATCTTCTCTAGAGGTTAAAGTTCAAGTCTTTTTTAGAAAAAAAAATGATTCAAGCTCCTCTCATATGAGTGAAGTTTTAATATTTATAGATTTAAGGTAATTTAACTTTTCAATTATGCCCGTGATTTAATGAGCTTGATTAATTAATCTAAAGGTTAATTAGGTTAAATTTCAATTTTGAGAACTCTATGGATTTTTAGTGGGTTTTACTTATTGGTTTGGGTGTAAAAATGTGGATCACTTGAAATCTTGGACTTCATTAATTCATGGGTTTTATCTACGAAAAGTCAAATCCAAACAGTTGGAGGCTCGTTCCCAATATGGACTCCAATTTAAATTTATAATGCCTTTTATTATTTGTAAGGGTGATTCATACAAAATGTAGGGATCAATTTAAAATTTTTATGCCTACAAAATGTTCACATATGTTCCACTTTTACAATGTAATTTTTCAAATTTTTGTTTGTTTGTTTGTTTGTGATTTATGGGTAATTCTTATTTTAGAAGACAAACCCCATTTTGGATTAAGTGGATTAATCTGATATTGCAGTGTTGGGATGAAAACATCAATGAAAACTACAATAAACTCCACCGAAAGCACATAGTTAAACAGACAATAACCAATGGATAAAGCCCATAACAATCAAAATGTTACATAAACTCTTAGAACTTATGTACAAATAAACTAACAAAAGAGAAATGGTTCCGAAAGGCACATCTCTAGGAATAAATTCCAACCAGGGAAACCCAACAGGAACCTTATTTCTTGTAGGGCCCATTATATAGAATTTGTTTCAGTTGGCCTGGGTTAGACTAGGGGTGTCAATGGATAGCCAAAAATTTGAATCCGATTTGAATTCGAATTCGAAAAATAGGATATTATCTGAAAATTTTGGATATTTGATTCGAATTCGGATAGTTTTATATATTCGAATCCTTATTGAATACATATTCGGATATTAACATTTCAAATCCGATAATATCTGATTCGAAACAATATATAATTTATATTATTTTATTTGATTTATTTATTATATAAATAATATAATATATAATAAGTTCTTTTTAGTAATGAAAAATTGGTTGGATAAGGAAAAATAATGTTTTTTTTTTTTTAAATACAAATTATTCGAATTCTAATCGGATATTATTTGATATCCGATAAGATAATTGGATTCGAATTCGGATATAGTTTTAGAACATCCGTCGGATTCCAATTCGAATTCGGATATCAGATAAAAATTTCGGATTGGGATTTGGATATTGCTGTATCCAAACCGATAAGCATATGTAGACAGCCCTAGGTTAGACCTTCTCCTTGATCTTCCTTTTAGGCCTTGTTACCACTCTATGAACTATGAACCTTTCCTTGTTCAGCCCATCACTACTGCAGTCTCTCGTTGTTACTTGATTTGTTGGTTCGTTTTGCTCGAATTTGGGTTTGGGATTTGTGGTTCACTACTCTTGAACAAACCGAATTATTAGAGGCAGTTTGTGGCAGATATTTAAGTCCTTTATGTTCATCTCATAGAAGAAGACTCAGGTCAGGGGGGCATATGATCAATTTAAAAAATAAATGAGTTATCTTTAATATTGACCAAATCTTGGGATTTCTAAAATGAGGGTTATCTATCTCTTTTATTGACCAAACGGTTGTGCATCTCTAAACTTCACCAAAATAAGAGTTCGTTAGGTTTGCTGTTTTAGATAAACCTACTATGAACCGAACCTGGAATTGATTTAATTTGTACCAGTTCGCAGTTCGCTACCATATTAGTGAACCCATTAACATTGTTCTCACTCTTGGATTCCTCCACTAACTATTGGGCTTTCTCTGGTTTCATATCGAAGTGGATCTTATACACTTGATAATCCATAGCTTCGACCGAAATAGGTTCAATTTCCTGAGCATAGTTAGTAATTCTTTGAATAATTCGTGAATTATACTTGAATTTTTCAAATGATACACAAAACAATTGAAACTTCCGTCCAATTTAATTCCTATTAATATTCTTGATTTTTTGAATCATTCACAATTTATTCTTTTCACGAATTAAATAAATCAAAAATATTTTCTACAAAAAGGTTAAAAACACAAATTAACCCATATTTTTATAATAAAAAAATTCTATCTCAATATGGCATGATAATATTTTCATTATTCTATCTTTATACTTAAAGGTTTCATCATTAGACAATCACTAATGATTGATTATTATCATACTAATCTTTGTTTGTTATTGAATCTCCAGATTATCAATCAAGAATTAGTTTTTTCACTCCTTTTACATTTCTTCTCTCTCTCCCCTTGGATTTTCAAAACATGAGTCTTGGTAACTCAATTAATTTAGAGAGTATGTGCTTTGTATTATGAAGATTTGTGTTACTAGTATGAAACTTTTTTTTTTTTTGGCGTGGTGTTGAGAAATACATGGTCTTGGCTGCTACTTGGTCACCTTGGCTTCCATTTTATTAGCCTTATTTTCAGCGTTTAATGCTGAAAAAAAAATCAGCACTTTTTATCAAATTAATGCATTTGTTTACTCCATATTTTTAGTGCTTATAATTGAAAATAAGTGAAAAAAATTCAGCATTATTTTAATGCGGTAAGCACTTCTCTTCTTCGGTATGGATAAGTATGCTCTTATACTTAAAAAAAGATATTATCTTTTAAATCCCATGGATAATTATATAAGCACCCCACAAATTAATAAACTCACATTATAACCTAATTGTTTTGTCTTATATGGGTTAAAAGTTTCGGAGAGTTGATTTTTGGTGAGGACGATCTCTACAATGAGGAGATCATCCTGCCCAAAAATTAGCCTATCTCGAAACTTCTATTCCCATCAAAAGAAGTTCAAGAACTGTAAATTGTCCTTTTTTTTTGAAAACCAGTTTTGATGTGGTTAGAAGTTTCGAAATGTGTTGATTTTTGATTAGGATGATCTCTAGACCATATAGATCATTCTCACAAAAAATTGGTTCATTCCAAAAACTTTAACCCATATAAGACAAAAACAATTGACTATGGTTGCCTTTATTAATTTGTGGGGTGCTTTTATAATTACGCATCCTTCAATTCCAATAAAAATTATTCATCCAAAATTAAGTTCTTTCATCTTTGAAATAAGATGATGGGATGCTCCAACTGTTATTATGAGAGAGAAGATCGTGCGTGTTGTATGAACAGATTTTATGACAGTTGATTTCAAATTTTAGTGACTTGTATGACATTATTGTTTTTAATTTAAAATTTTTTGGGTTCTAGAAATAAAATTATTGTTTAGAAATTGAAAATTTGAGTATTACTTGTTATTTACAAATATGAAGGTCTCCATCTCCTTCATATCCTCATGACACTACTAGTTTAGTAAGTATTCGAGTGATCGATCGATTCCTCTATTTATGGGAATGAGAGTCCTTGACTATGGAGGACATGCAAGGTTATCTATATGATGAACCCCCCCCCCCCCCCCAAATGTGAATCAGACCACCTGGTCAATGAATACTGGAATTGAATTCCCCCAAAAAAATGGTGGTTGAAAAGTTGTAGTGCAATAGTACCAAACTCTCCCTCGGTTACACTACAGAGAAGTAGTTCCCCTTCCCCCATATGCACCACAACCTTTAGCACTTCAACCCCATAATCAGAGGGCCTATTGATATCTAGTATGGTGTAGATGCAAGAAATTGCTCTACACTTTTATTCTCTCTTAGCTCGGGCGGACCTGCAAAACAGCCCACTCCGACGATCAAGTTAGACCAATTGATCAGTGTAATTTAGTTTTCTTTTTTAGAGAAGAAGATATCGAACCTCTTTTACCCATAGCCCTCCCTCTTTTATAGGCATTGATCTGGTTTGATTTCTGCGCCATCCTTTGAGGTGACCTAGGGCAGTTAGCTCACTCCCTGACATGTCAGCTGCAGGAGTTGTTGCAACTGTCCTGCCACCTCTGGGATGACGTGAGTTGCTAATGTTGTCAATCAACTGTCGCATAAGTCAGATCCGTACGACCGACCTATGCTGCCACTACCCGTACTATTTTACCTACCGGTGACTCAGGTCCGAGCTCAATCATTTATTTCCACCCGAGGAGTTCAATCTGTCGGGCTTATCTTCCGTCAATCCGAGCTTCGGAGATACTTCCGACCTCAAACTCATGCCACGTGTCCTTATTTCAGAATTTCCCCCACAATACCCCCTCTCGAGGATTCGGGCAAATTGCTCGGGTGCTCGAGAATATCAATAAGAAACTAGTGAGTTGACACAGGGCAACCTCCCATTGGATCTCAGCTAGGATTAATGATTTCTTCCTGGCGAATCGTTACTTAGCCTTTTCGTTTTTCGAGGACGGCGGTCGGTTGGGCTGTTATCGTAGTGCGCGTCCTGTCTGCTGGTTTATACGGCGTAATTATTGCATAGAGTACACGTGGCGCCCGGAGAATGGCTCGGTCCGCGTGGAAAAGGGGGCAAACGGTCATATTGGACTTCTCAGCGTTTAATGCTTCATCATTATTGATCTGAGAAACCCCGTTCGTTGATCCCAAGTGTAGATCTCGAGGCCCTACTCGTCTATAAATATCCCTCTCACTTCTAATTCTCAACTTCACTTTGATCTCCCTTGCCGTTACTCTGCCCAATCGTTCTCTCGCATCCCTTTTGTTTTCACGTACATTTCTGATTGTGCCTCCGCTGCGCCACCGCTGTGCCATTCCGCTGATCGTTGCCCAGAGACCAGGAGCTTCTAACTTTTCTTTTAGAAAGACGCAGCGTAAAGGTAACCCGGTCAAGGTCCCTCCCCTATCTTCTGCCCCTTCCTCTTCACCTTCTCTCTTCTAAATGGCCAGGGGGAAGTCCTATTCCCCCGTTCGCCCTCCACTGGACACCGTCCGGGATACCTTTGGTGTCCCTAGTGGCGTGGGTCTGTCCTATGTGGACGAGACCTCTGTTCAGCGTGAATGCCCCCCAGGTACCTCTGTGGTGTACTGGGGGCAATTGAAGGCTGGCCTCCGAGTTCCCCTTAGCAGGCTAAATCGAGAGGTTCTGAACTTCTTCAGGAGGGCTCCCGGCCAGATGAGTGGGAACTTCTTCCGTCTTATCCAGGCCTTCGAGCTAATGAATGAGAGACTGGAAGAAGGTCTGCAACTCGGCCTAACGGATATTAGGGCACAATTTACCCTAAAAAAATGCCCGAGTAGGCCGGGCTTCTTCTACCTTTCCAAGAGGAGAGGGAAGCCGTCTTTGATCGAGCTTCCAGACTCGGATAAGGAATGGTTTTTATTCCCTATCCAGCTGTCCGGGCAGTGGGAAAGCGCTCCCGGGGATGAACTCCCTCCCTTGACGCACCATTCCTTCAACCCTCATGGTGAGTCTTGTTTTATTCTCATTATTCAACTTTTTATAGTCTGTATCTACTAGTCCCTTGGAGCTAACTTCTTTTTGCTATGTCCGCAGGTCCTAGCAAGGACAAGTTCCCTTGGGAGTCGGTGGTGATAACGCACTTGTTATCGAACCCCGATCTTTTCAGTTACGTTGCCGAGCTTCTACCTCCACCGCTCCGCCCTTCGACCATGGCTCTTCAGTCCAAGCGCCCTCCCCCAGTCCTGGGATCCGACTCCGAGGACGAGGTTGCGAAAGTTGCGCCCACCCCAACTACTGGGGCCCCGAGGGTGGGGGGCTCCGCTATCGAAGAAGAAGAAAAAGAAGAAGACCACCAGCCTCTTCTCAAGAGGCTGAGAAGGGGGCCTCATCCTTCTAGAGCCCCGGCGCCAGTGCTGCAGCTGCCCCCTCCCCTTACCGTCGACGAAGCAGGCCAACCAGCCGAGCTCTCACACGCATCCTCGGCTGGTTCGGCTCGAATGGGAAATCTGCCCCTTCCTACCCCCTGGATGGTACAGCCATCAGTCAAGGGGAGGCCGGTGTCGGAAAGGGACTCGGCCTTATCCGACCCGGCCGTAGCTAGGGCTATTTTCGACTCGTCCGCGCTTCCGCGGGATGTGGAGAAAGTACGCCGCAGTTTTGTCGGTGACTCGGCAAAATTTTCCAATGAAGCGTTCCGAGCTTTGGCTATGGTAAGTCTCTTACTTTTCGTTTTCTTCATGACTTGATACTATTTTTCTGCGTTTGTACCCTTCTAATGCTTTTCTCTTTCCTCCTACTAGGCCCAGCATGCCATGGCCAAACTCGTTGAGGCTAGCGATACCTCCGCGGAGGGTCGCATTCTTCAACTCCAGGCTGAGAGGGATATGGCTGCGGCCAGCTCCCAAAAACTCCAAAAAAACTTGGATAGCGCATTATCCGAGCTGGAGCAGAATAAAGACCGCCTGGCTCTGGCAGAGGGGAAAATTTCATCATTGGAGGAGTTAGTCAAGGCGAAGGAGGCGGAGCAAGAGAGAGCTCTTCAAGACCAACTTAACTCCCTCCAAGCCCAGCTGGATTCCTCGGAGGAAGCTTGGGAGGCGGCTTACAACAAGCTGAAAGCAAAGCTGAGGAGAGCCGAGGCTACTGCGAAGAATCCGGAGGCGATTCCCGAAGTAGAAACTGTTGCTGCCCCCGAGCCACCTGTCGAAGATCCAGCTGCTCCGTCCGAGGATCAAGCCCCCGATGAAGCCGAGGTCGTGACCGAAGCGGACGCATAAAATTTTTTCTTTCTTCTTCCTCTTTCTTTCTGTAATCCAATTTTGTAATCCCTTATGTAAACTTTCGATATTAATGGAATTATGTAAGTTTTTGTGTCAACTCTTGTGCAATGCGCTTTCTCTTACTTTTAATACACCCTTGGAATGATTACTTTTACCATCATTTTAACTAACTCCTCAGTTTTGCTCGGCTCCTACTGAGGAGCTGAGGCTTCCCCTTAGTCCAACTTCACTGTTTGGCTTGGTCCCCGTGGTGGGGCCAAGGCTTTTTCCATCAGACCAACTCCTCAGTTGGGCTCGGCTCCTATGGAGGGGCCGAGGCTTTGACTTAGTCCAACCCCTCAGTTGGGCTTGGTCCCCGTGGTGGGACCAAGGCTTTTTTCCTTCAGACCAACTCCTCAGTTGGGCTTGGTCCCCGTGGTGGGACCAAGGCTTTTTCTATCAGACCAACTCCTCAGTTGGGCTCGGCTCGTATGGAGGGGCCGAGACTTTCCCTTAGTCCAACTCCTCAGTTAGGCTTGGTCCCCGTGGTGGGACCAAGGCTTTTTCCTTCAGGCCAACTCCTCAGTTGGGCTTGGTCCCCGTGGTGGGACCAAGGCTTTTTCCATCAAACCAACTCCTCAATTGGGCTCGGCTCCTATGGAGGGGCCGAGGCTTTTCCTTAGTCCAACTCCTCAGTTGGGCTTGGTCCCCGTGGTAGGACCAAGGCTTTTTCCTTTAGACCAACTCCTCAGTTGGGCTTGGTCCCCGTGGTGGGACCAAGGCTTTTTCCATCAGACCAACTCCTCAGTTGGGCTCGGCTCCTATGGAGGGGCCGAGGCTTTTCCTTAGTCCAACTCCTCAGTTGGGCTTGGTCCCCGTGGTGGGACCAAGGCTTTTTCCATCAGACCAACTCCTCAGTTGGGCTCGGCTCCTATGGAGGAGCCGAGGCTTTCCCTTAGTCCAACTCCTCAGTTGGGCTTGGTCCCCGTGGTGGGACCAAGGCTTTTTCCTTCAGACCAACTCCTCAGTTGGGCTTGGTCCCCGTGGTGGGACCAAGGCTTTTTCCATCAGACCAACTCCTCAGTTGGGTTCGACTCCTATGGAGGAGCCGAGGCTTTCCCTTAGGTAGCAGGCATAGGCGCAAAGATGACTTTATTGATAATATTTCTTTAAATTGAATACATTCTATGGTGATTGAATTACGTCCCCCGCCGATGTCTCCAAGTAGTACACGCCATTTTCCCCGACTTTGCGCACAATGTATGGTCCTTCCCAGTTACAGCCGAGCTTTCCACTACTGACTTCTTTGGTATTGGAAAATACCTTTCGTAACACCATATCGCCGACCTTGAACTCCCTAGTACGTACCTTCCGGTCATAAGATCTCTTCAATACCTGTTGGTACCGTACCAATCTCTCTATGACCCTTTCCCGCGTCTCGTCCAACCAATCCAAATTCCGAGCGACCATTTCATCGTTGAACTCTGTCACGGCCACTTGCGTCCTCGTAGTAGGAACCTGTATCTCAGTTGGAATAACAGCTTCCGTTCCATAGGCTAGTGCGAACGGGGTGAAACCTGTTGCCCTTCTTACCGTGGTCCGGTATGCCCATAGGACGCTGTGTAGCTCGTCTACCCATCTTCCCTTATGCTCCGCCAGCCTCTTCTTCAAGTTCTAGAGGATTGTCTTGTTGGACGCTTCAGCTTGGCCATTTCCTTGTGGATATCTTGGTGACGATTGCAGTGATCGGATTCCGTATTCCCTGAGGTATAATTGCACGCGATTGCCCTTGAACTGCGTTCCGTTGTCGGAGATCAGCGCGTAAGGAATTCCAAAGTGCGTTATGATGTGCTCCCAAGTGAATTTGATAACTTCCTCTTCCCTAATCCGCGTGAGGGGAACAGCTTCCACCCATTTAGTAAAATAGTCTGTAGCTACTAGGATGAATAGCTTACCCCCCTTTCCCCGAGGTAGAGGTCCAACGATGTCCATACCCCATATCGAGAACGGCCAGGGTGATTTCATAGGATGGAGTTCGCTAGCCGACTGCAAATGCATAGGGGCATGTTTTTGGCATTGATCGCAGGTCCTTACATACTTCTTACAGTCTTCCTGCATCCTGGGCCAAAAGTAGCCCTGACTGATAACCTTATTGGCGAGCGACCGTCCTCCCGAATGATTACCGCAGATTCCCTCGTGGATTTCCGCCATTATGAGCTCGGATTCTTCCTTAGTAAGGCATTTAAGCAGTGGTCCCCCGAAGGACATCCTATACAGCTCCTCCCCAACGAGAGTATATTTGCCGACCTGCCGAAGTAATTTTCTGGCTTCCCCCTTGTCTGCTGGGAGAACTTTTGAGTGGAGATACTGCGTGAACTCTTCTATCCAGTCCGAGGTTCTTCCAGCCTGTGCGCATTCCCTTTCCTCGTGTTCGATGCTTGCTTTAGGCAGGTATTCCACCGGTAAAGACCGTCCCTCCGTTTCTCCTAGCATTGAGGCAATGTAAGCCAACGAATCCGCATGCCTGTTCTCATCCCTTGGTATCTGGCATATCTCCACTTGGTCGAACTTCTTAATCTCCCGCTTGACTGAGACTAGATACTTCGCCATGCGTTTGTCCTTTGCTTCAAATTTCCCATTGCACTGGTTTGCTATAAGTTGGGAATCGGTGAATAGCTTTACCCGGCCGATTCTCAACTCGCTTGCCATTCTCAGCCCGTGGATGACTGCCTCGGACTCAGCTTCATTATTTGACGCCCCATATCCAAGCTTGATTAACTTTTCCAGTCTGTCGTTGCTTGGCGTTACAAGTACTATTCCCACCCCCGAGACTGAGTAATTCGATGAACCATGGACAAAAATTCTCCAGCCTGCCTGCTTGTCCCACAACTCCACTTCTTCCGCCCCTTCGTCTTCGTTCTCCAACTCTTCCCAGTTTGGATCTTCAACCGGGAAATCAGTGAGGAAGTCTGCCAATACCTGTCCTTTTAATGCTGTCCGTGACTCGAATTGTAAGTCGTACTCGCCGAGGATTACAGCCCATCTCGCCATCCTCCTTGACTTTTCGGATCTATGCATCATCTCTTTCAATGGGTTGTCCGTCACAAATCGGACACGGTGTGAAAGGAAGTAAGGTCTGAGCTTGTGTGCTGAGTAGACGAGCGACAATCCCACCTTCTCCGTCCTGGTGTATTTCATCTCTGATAGGCCCAACGTTTTGCTGACATAGTAGATAGGGTATTCCCGTCTCATATCGACTTTAAAGAGAACCGAGCTTACTGACGATGAACTTGTTACCAGGTAAACTCCCAACTCCTCTCCTTCTTCCGGAGAGCTAAGGATCGGTGGCTGCCCCAAATACTTCTTCAAGTCGCTGAACGCTGCTTCGCACTCCACCCCCAGGTGAAATTCTTCTCTTTTCGCAACAACGTGAAGAGCGGACGACATCGATCGGATACCCTGGAGATAAACCTGTTCAGCGCAGCTATTCTCCTTGTCAACTTCTGTACCTGCTTTTGGTTAGTGGGGCTCGGCATCTCTACTAACGCCCGGATCAGGTCTAGGTTGGCCTCAATGCCTCTCCTGGTGATAATGTGCCCGAGGAATTTCCCAGAGGAGATTGCGAAAACACATTTCTTCGGATTCAGCTTCATTTCGAAACTCCTCAGTCGATCAAAAGTTTGCTTGAGGTCTGTCAGATGGTCTCCTGCTTTCTTGCTTTTCACCAATAAGTCGTCGATATACACCTCCACGGTCTTCCCGATTAATCCTTCGAACATCTTTGTCACGAGTCTCTGGTAAGTGGCCCCGGCATTTCTTAGGCCGAACGGCATGACCTTAAAACAGAACAACCCTTGCTCGGTGATGAATGATGTTCGTTCCTTGTCCTCCACTGCTAGGGGGATTTGGTTATACCCCGAGTATCCGTCCATAAATGGCATTCTCTCATGACCAGCAGTGGCATCGACCAACCTATCGATCCTCGGTAGCGGGAAGCTATCCTTTGGGCATGCCTTATTTAGGTTCGTAAAATCGATGTATACTCTCACCCTCCCGTCCTTCTTCGGTACTGCCACTATATTTGCTATCCATTCTGGGTACTCTACTTCCCTGATAAACCCAGCCTTTAAAAGTTTCTCGATTTCCTCATTTACCCCCTGCCTGAGGCGCGGAGACAGCCTCCTCGGCTTTTGTCTAACAGGTCGGAAGCTTTCATCGACGTTTAGTCTATGGCACGCCACCAATGGGTCGATTCCGGGCATGTCCTCCAATGACCACGCAAACACGTCCTTGTTTGTCCTCAGAAGTTGGAGCAATGCTGCCTTCTCCTCCTACAACATTGTGGTGCCGATACTAACTAGCTGACCCCTGTCATCGCCGAGGTCCACGGCTTCGACTTTTTCAACTGTTACCCGCTGCTCCCGTTGTGGCTGCTTCTGTAATTGCTATGAAGCTTCGTTCCCAGTTGTTGGCACCTTTCTCTTCTTCTGAGGAATGGCCTCGGGGCCTCGGTCTTATTTCAAGGTTAGGTGAAAACACCTCTGCGTCATCTCCTGATCACCCCTGATCTCCATTGTTCCTTCCTTACCCGAGAAACGAATAACTTGATGATAGGTTGATGGTACTGCTTTCATCTCGTGTATCCACCTTCGCCCCAGGATCGCGTTATAGGCTGAGTCCGCATCTATTACCACGAATCTCGTCAGTACCACTTTTGAACCTGCTGTGATCGGGAGTGTGATTTCTCCTACCGGACTGCTCGGAGTACCATTGAACCCATAAACGAGGGTTGGTGTTGGTTCCAAACTCTTTGAAACCCCCATCCTCTTTGCCGCGCTCAGGAATAGAATATCCACTGCGCTTCCTGAATCCACCAGTATCCTACAGAGCTCGACATTTCCCACTGGGAGTGCAATCACTAGTGCGTCCTGATGGGCCCTTGCCGTTCCCCTCAGGTCATCCTCCGTGAACACAATTGCCCGGGAATCCGCTCCGTTGCACATCGTTCCTGCTACCCGTACTCCTGATGCCACTCTGTTGACCCCGACCATATGTCAGATCTTTTTCACTCTCTCCCGAATCGCCCGCCTAGATGGCACTTCGGCCCCCAACACTCCCGTGATGGTATGGACTATCCTGCGCTCTTCCGTCTCTTGACGCCCTCCTTTAGTCGGCCTTCTTTGTTCGGGTTTCCGTTCGGCTCTCTCGGTAGTTTCCCCCCTTCTTCTTCTTCTCGCGGAGACATAACCTTTGAGTTTCCCTGCTTCGATCATATCTTGAATGATATGGCGCAGCCTGTAACAGTCCTCAGTAGGGTGATCCTCAGCCTCATGATACTCGCAGTATGGTTTTCCGGGTTTCCCCTTGTAACCCCGCGGTGGCTGAACGAAATCGAGTTCTCCCTTTATGTGCCTCAGTATCACGGATAGTTTTTCATTGAACGGGGTATACACCCGGCCTCTTTTCCACCATGACTGCTCGTTCGAATCTCTCCGCCTTTTTTTGTTTCCTTCCCCTCCGAGGTGGGCCGGTACCTTTGTAGCATCCATTCCCCCTTCGCTGTTGGCCACTGTCTGAGCAATTCGTCTCCTGCCTTTGACGGATTCTTCCACGAGGATATACTTTTCTACCTTTGCATACAAATCTTCTAGACGAGTTGGGTCAGACTTGATCAAGGACTCATGCAACCGTGTTCCCGGGATGACCGCAGCGATATACGCCGCGCAGGCTGTTGCCTCATCCATGCCTTCTACATCCAGGGCCTTTGTTCGAAAACGAGTTACGAATGACCTGATACTCTCCCCGGACTCCTGTCGAAGGTTAAATAGAGTGTTAACTCCGACCTTCTTCCTTCGCAGGTGGACAAATTGCCCGACAAACGTTTCCTCCAGCTCGGAAAAGTTCATAATGGACCCAGCTGGTAAAGCCTGGAACCACATCATGGCTCCGAGCCTCAAGGTCGACGGAAATAGTTTGCAGAGTAATGGATCATCGTTCTGGTACAACACCATCTGACTTCTGTAATGCAGAATATGGTCCATAGGATCCCGTGTTCCATCATAGGTTTCGAACTTCGGCATGTGGAACGATCTTGGTGGTTCTGAATTCATTATCATCGACGAGAATGGTGTCCCCTTGAGTTCCTGAATTGCGTTCCGTACCTTTTGTGCGGGATCCTTCCCTCGTGCGAATTCCTCATCCCTTCTCCTGAGCATTTCTTCCACTTCCTTCCTCGTCATTGTTTCTTTAACTTCAGAGCTTCCTTGCTGCGTTTTGATTGCTGTTGAATCTTCGGTCCAGTCTGCCTCTGTCCGTGCTACTCGGACAGTATGATCACTGCTTCGCTCTGCACCCGGGCCTCCTTCGGTTTCCGCACGCTCACCTAGCCTTTGCCTGAGCTCCTCATTTTCCCTCCTTATATTCATTATCTCATTATTTTGTTTCTCCAACCCCCTGCGCATTTCCTCTCTCATCTCCGTGAGTAAGTTGTACATTGCAAGCATTGGGTCTTGCGCGTTTGGAGGCGAGTCTGCTGGTAGCGGGTTTGATGGCTCTCCACGATTTTCGCCCCTAGCCCTTCCCATCTTGGTCGTTTTTCTCCTTGTAAGATTCCCACGGACGGCGCCAAATTGTAGATGCAAGAAATTGCTCTACACTTTTCTTCTCTCTTATCTCGGGCGGACCTGCAAACCAACCCACTCCGACGATCAAGTTAGACCAATTGATCAGTGTAATTTAGTTTTCTTTTTTAGAGAAGAAGAGATTGAACCTCTTTTACCCATAGCCCTCCCTCTTTTATAGGCATTGATCTGGTTTGATTTCTGCGCCATCCTTTGAGGTGACCTAGGGCAGTTAGCTCACTCCCTGACATGTCAGCTGCAGGAGTTGGTGCAACTGCCCTGCCACCTCTGGGATGACGTGAGTTGCTAATGCTGTCAATCAACTGTCGCATAAGTCAGATCCGTACGACCGACCTATGCTGCCACTACCCGTACTATTTTACCTACCGGTGACTCATGTCCGAGCTCAATCATTTATTTGCACCCGAGGAGTTCAATCTGTCGGGCTTATCTTCCGTCAATCTGAGCTTCGGAGATACTTCCGACCTCAAACTCATGCCACGTGTCCTTATTTCAGAATTTCCCTCACATATGGTATAATCAGTGTTGAAGACTTTATAAGTGGAGCGTAGTTATAATTCGTATCATGCTTATTCTTGAGGTTTGAAGGTTGCGAGAGATAGAATTTTGAGGTTGAAGATTTAGGTAATGTTCTATGGTGGTGATGAGGTAGATAAGGACTTGGTTCCCATATCGTGAAGGATTACATGCAGAGGAGAACAGGGGATCCAAAATCATTTGTGTAGTTACTTGGGATGTCATGGCACTACGTAAGTGGGTCAAGCCCAGGGAGCATCGTAGGACTAGTGCCTTTTGTGGATAGCGGTCAAGTGAACAAGATATTCTATGTCTAACTAGTGAGGAAAAAGGTTTTATTGTCCCTATTTCAATGGTGACACGCTAAGGCCTATCTCTTTAACCTTTTTTTATAGTCCCCAGATCCAATGGTATAGGATCTTGATGACATAAGACGAGGGTATTTAGGCCAATTTTTTCTGTTGGTGTCACAATGAATAATGAGATTGATGGGGTTATGTGTAAATTACCAAAATGATACAAGTATTGCTACAGTAACTTGAAATAACAATCGATGTATCATTATGTGCGTGTGTGCAGAGAGAACCATTGATTTTTATTGAGTGTATCTTTCTTTAATAAAAGCATCTATGGTTTTCTGCACACTCAAGCATATTCTCAGTGCTACTAGGAGTATTATGGCAAGTCACCCTAGCATTTTCATCAAATGAGAAAAGCAAATTGGCATTGGTTTTGGTGACATTTTCAAAATCATTGGTACACCTTCTTCACCATGATCTTCTAGTCTTCCACTAGAGTATAACGTAAACTCACCAAAACACACTCCCTTTGACTTTGGATTTGTGATGCGATTTGATTAATTACTCAATTTTCTCTAATATTTTGTTTTATAAATCAATGATAATAAAATAGATAAAGGTTTTACACTATATGATCTTGCCAAGTAAATTAACATGCACAATGTGAAAAAAGCCTAAATTTGACGGTCTTGAGCTGTCAAATTTCATAAAATTCGACGGACCAAGAGGTCGAATATTTCATTGTCAATTTTTTTTTTCGACGGGTCAAAATTGTCATATTAATGAAGGATGGGAGAAATTCGACAGCTCTAAGCCGTCAAATCTGGGAACATTAAGAATTTTGACGGTCCTAGACCATCAAAATTAAGTTTCTAAAATTCATAAGCCTTGGCCCGTCAATTTTTTCTGTCGAATTTTCCATTTTTCATATAGTGATGGAAGACAATGGACTTGTAGAAAATCAATAATTCTTTTAGGGGGACTATACTTTTGAAATAATTAAAATCAATTTTTTACATGGAAAATTTAAGAAGTTGAAATTCATGGAATTTTTTTTTTCTTTGGAGTGGTATTAAGAATCAATCATCACAAATATACATTGTGCTTATTTCTTGAGCTCAAATTGGCACGTTCAAATTCTTCGAGTCCACCAATCCATGAACATTACTTACAATCTTTCTTTGATAATCTCTAATTTTTTGCATAACAGATCAAATATAATGAATATGACCACTTTGAGGTATTTATTGATCGTCAGTTTTTGTTGATTATTTTCTTTTCGTTTGTCATTGATGTTGCACATTATATACTTAGTATTGGTCTTACTTTATTGTAGAGTTCGTTGACTCTAAAGCAACTTCTGAGGTATCTAATTGTTTTTTGTCTATTGTATTAATGATTTTCTTCATCTGATCACTTACAACTCGAGAACATTCACTAAAGAGTAGATATTCCTCCTCAGGGGCAGAGCCAGGATTTAACTCATGTGGGGGCAATGTAAGAGTGGAAGTTTTTTTGTGAGGGCAATGAAGATTGTAATTTTTTTTTTGTGGGGACAACATAACCATGGAAACTGTTTTGTGGGAGGCAACTAAGAGTGTAAGACAAATTGGGAGAGCAATAGTTCATTACTCCAAAGAAGGTTTGAAAATTCTTATGGGGGCAAGTGCCCCCATTGCCCCCACTCTAAATCCGTCCCTATTCCTCCTCTTCTCGCTTGCTTCCACCTAGAGAAATTAGTGTGATTCCTACCTAAGAGCCTTGATACTAAAATTAGTTTATAAAATACTAAAAGAAATTTACCAAAGCCAAAAGTCTTTAACACTTACCTTCCGATATTTATTAATAAAGATTTCCATCCTTACCTTTATTTGAAAATTTCTTGGTACCATTCATTCTCATGATCACTGGGATCATTTTTATGACCATAGGGATTCATTGTTATCTAATCGTTGAATCTCTGTTGTGAGTTACAACTATTCATTGTACCTTGGTGGTTGTCCTTCCTTATATAAAATCAAAGCTTTCTTTGTTTTATTTGTTTGTTATCTTAATTTTGTACTATAATTTTTTCCTACAATTTTAGTGTGACTTTTAAGTTTGATAGTTTGTGCAGTTATTTATGTTGATATGTTGCATTTGTTCTTATATATTGGTATCCTATATTTTGATATTTATTTTGCATACTTTAATTTATACAGTAATACTTGGTGTTTAAATTTTTTATATTGTGTATATGTACATGATACCTAACAAGATTTTGAGAGGTTTGTGCTAAAAACAATGCTTTGGCAAAGTCATTTTGAATTATTTTCATTCAAATAAAAGAAAATTGATAATACTTTTTTCTCCATTTTTGTACGTACTCCATATGACCGTTCATCTTATTTTATTATAATATAATTAAATAATTCATTTCAAGATGACAAAACATATGTTGAAAATATTTTATATGATAAAAAGTTTCTTATTTTTAAAAATGGAGAGGTCTTAAGTTCAAATTACATTTTAGCAATTTTATTTAAAATAATCTTAAGCAGTTTGATATGATCCAGCCCGAATCAATAAATTCGGTCGAATTGAATCCACATATAATTTTAATAAAAGTAAAATGGTTCGGATATGGACTTAAGTAGTATGATCCGACTCGGATTCAAATTCGGATATGGATATGGACACACTCATATCCAGCCAGTATCTGACCCATTTTACGCGTTAGATTAGGTTTTAATCTTGTTAGAAATTGAACCAGAAGCTAAACTAGTTAAAGAAATGATTCAAATCACCAAGTAGTTTTAACCTAATCATCAAAGAAAGTAGAGTTTTGAGACAAGATTTGAAGCCCAATCTTTGTTAGAATTCAAGTATCGTTAAGTTCATAAGCTAAGAATTGAATACAAAGCGTTAGGGACTTTCAATTTCGTAATTGTAGTCATAGATTTGTTTTAAAAATATTTTTATTTTAAAGTCAATGCATTATTTAAAAGTTTATATTCAATATAGGTATTTTGACAAAATTCATAAAGGTTAGATTGGAATTTTGTATATTGCACCAAAATCTACAAAGTGTTTTAATTTTAATTTTATTTATTTATAATTGATTTTGAATAAAAAAAAAAATGATTATTGTATGACTGCACAGTGATAAGCATGCTTCAATGGGCATGCACTCACACAATTTGAGCTACACATACGGGTGGCAATGGGTCGTGTTGTGTTGAGGTAAGGGTATTATGAAAATTTATCAAACTCAAACCCGACCATTTAATAATCGTGTCAAAAACTTAAACTCAAACCCAACCCATTTATAAATAAGCATACTTGGCCCGACCCATATGTAATTTGTTTAATAAAATTCAAATTTGTGTTGAAAAAAAAAATATGTTCCATTTCCACCACAAAAATAAAATACCATTACTAAAAATAAAGTCACAAACCGATAAACTAATATCTAAAAACATAAATTAAGTATCACAAAACATAAACTAAGTTTTATCATAAAAAGTGGGTAATTTAAAAAACTTCTTAAATAATTGTTGATATATTTAAAAGTACATGTTAACGGCAAAATAACTAAACGTGTCACAATGGGTTGACGCTCCTAACCTAGACCCGACTCATTTAATAATCATGTTAGATGGGTTGACACTATAATAACCCAAACCCACTAATTTCTTGTCGTTTCTAGTCGTGTTTGAGGGTTGTCGTAAAATTGCCACCCCTTGCTAGACATATAAATTCTTAAAATGAGTTTGGGCCTGAATTCAAGCCCAACAACACATGAGATACACATGATACAAATTTAAAAACATGAAAATATGTTGCAGGTTATGAAACGTGAGATATTGAAAAGATACCAACGGTTTCTTGACAACTCAGTTAATTAATGTATGTTCAGACTGAACACTGACAGACTGTACATGGGGCTTTATAAGAAAACCTGCATTGAGCATTACAAGAAAACCCATACTAAAAACAAAATAGGTAGGTCAACAGAAATGATGAGGATGTTGTTTGTATTCATTTTAGAAATTATAAAAAAAGAGTTAAATAATATAACTTTTAAAGTAACATTTATTAGTTACAGTCTGTAGCCCACAGTAAACCTGACAATACCTCCTTGCCCGCACATTATTTATACTCATGTTGTCTTCAGGTGGAGCATCGAAGCATTTTACAGTAAGTTTGAGGGGAAAAATTATAAAATGAGTGTTTAGCGATTTGATGAAAGTGAATCATGTTAAGACATTGAGAAGATGAAACCTAGTTCTTCATGTTTTTTTTTTCTTTTTCACAAGCCATGGAAGATGATGATTCGACAATCTCCCCCATTTACCTGGTAAGGGGTTTTATTTTATGAATAGGTTTTAATATTATGGTAAAATTAAACATATTTCATCAAAGAGTTTCTTTATTTCTATTCTTACCATTTTCTATCTATTTTCATTGTCAGAATTCAAATAAAAAAATATCAGCACTTGAATTTTAATTATATTTTCCATTTTATAGGTAATTGTAGAAAATGGATATGATCGTCAAAGAGGGGAAATGGTAAATCAATCATTGGACATTTTAAGCAGAGTCCTGCAAAATAAGTCTTGTAAGTGTAGCAACCTTTTAATCATGTGGATGGAAATTTTCATTGATTTGTATAGCTTTTGATATATTTGTTGTCAGTCATGGTTAAATTTTTTTTTTTTTGTTTCGTAATGTTTTATATGAAACATTTTGGATTTTTGTCATGTCAAAACGAAACCACATACAAATTGAAGCATTCCAAGTTTTGATCTTTTTTTTTTTTTTTAGAGATCTCTAACAGAGATATTTGGGGGAGAGAGATCTTCCAAAGACATCTATGGGAGGGATTTATGAGGGAAATCTGACGAGAGATCTGTGAGAGAAGTGGAATCTGCGAGAGGAAAGAAAGAAATCTGCCTTGAGATCTATGAGAGGAGAGAGATTCGGGGAGAGATTTGCGAGAGAGAGAGAGAGAGAGAGAGAGAGAGAGTACATTTTTTCTCTTTTTTCTCTTGAAATCTCAAATTCCTTGAGTTGCTTTACAAGCTTTTAGATAAAAGTTGTTCTACCCTTTCTTCACCAACAAGTATAACACCTTTGACCTTGGTCTTCTTTAAAGGAATAGGACATATAGACCAATTCTCATATTCTAGTAAATATTTTTTATACTAATATATTTTCAAACTATTGAAAACTCTTTTGACCATGGTTTTCTGGGAAAGATTTTTTATAGAAATGTTTTTAATATTTTGAATGTTTCAAATATTCCGACAATGTTTCAGTTTCGTTTCGATTTTTTAAGAAATTGAAACATTGGATCGAAACAAGATTTTAAACCATGGTGTTAGTTTTCGAAGTTAGTTAAGATTTTAGGTTACATGATACATAGCAAGTATTCACTTATCCCTCACCTCACTTTGTTATTGTTTTTTAATAGGTGTACTACACCAAAGTTTTAGTTGGAAGATTTGGGATCGACTAAATGAGTCATGTTCCTTTATCCTGTTTGTCTTAGAGCCAAGTCTTTTGTTATTGAAAGTAAGTTTGTATTTACTTTCACTATCTTCATTTTTTTTAATATTAATTTTTAGTAGATCAATGTACAAAACATGTCATTGGATGGTAGTTCTTTGTCTTATTTGTGTGTGATTGCACCATTCTATACCTATAGTGTTTGTGCATAATGTGTTTATTAGCCCTATCACAATAAGAAGGTTAAATATATTTTTTTTCATGTAACTCATAGAAAATCAAGTAATAATTTAATAAATATAATAATTTAATTTCCTAGAAAATTATCATTTATTTCTTATTGTTCTTGATCTACCTCGGGCATGCACACCGTACGTGATGTATGAGTAATGAAAGTGAATTTAGGAATACTAAATGGTATCTATTAAGAATTGCATTAATTATTTTCTTTCTCCCTCTAGTCAAAATAAATCTACTATATTTATTATATAATTTTAAATTAAAATGAATATGTAATTTATATTCAAAAGAAAATGATTTTCAAATGATATACTAAACTACACATTAGTAGACTGTTCTTTTTAATATGTTGTGAAGTATTTTAATTATTTTCAAAGTATAAAATTTATTTTTCATTTAAATTTCCACTTCAGTAATCTATAGTTAGATGCGTCTAACCCAATTTGAAAGTAAGATATAAAATATATACACGATCTACCATATCACTTCATTTTGAGTAATGTGTCCTAACTCTTGCCATTTGCATATGCACCACGTGTAATTTAAAAAAAAAAAAAAAAAAAAAAAAAAATAGATCTTCACAATATCTCATTTGAAAGATCTTGATTTTGATATATTGAGTTGTTGGTGTGAGCTCAAAAACTAGTAAAATGAGTGGAAGCACAAATTAGACAATTTTTCCTTTCAAACCCAATTTTTTTTTATTTTTTTTTGTTTGTTTGTTTCTTGAGACATTTTCCCTTCGATTTTTTTAAGTTTCTTCAACCTTTGTTGTTCATCTCTGTATAGACTCAGATAGAATTTCCAAAAAAAAGTTTCTATTTAAACCATTTTCTAGCTTTTCAAATAGGACTTAAATAGACCCATAGAAGCATTTCCTCTAAAACTACTTCTTTCTCACCAAGTTGATACCTTTAGCTTCTGATTTCATGGACAATCTTCGAATTTGTTTACCAAAGCCTAGTAGGTTCTTAACAGAAGACAGCTCATTCCCACTCTTCTAGTTGTTTTCATTGGCATCTAATCCTGACCCATTGTCAATTGGCGAGGACCATTGGCTTAGAGCAGAACAAAGGAGATAATATGTCAAATTTATCCCACAATGGTCCCTCAGCAGATGAGGGTGACAGTTATCAATTCTTTACAGAGGATAATTAGATACTATCTTGGAGGTGTAGTGAGGATCTTTTTCCCTTTGCTTGATTTTATTTTGATAATTTTGTCATTTTTATTTGTTCTGTAATTATTTACCTCTATAGCTATAAAGTTATGTATTTTTTTCCCTTTTTTTTTTTCTTTGGATTTTTACAAGTCTTAAATTGTACACCAGATTCATAGTAACAGTACTCAGATTCAGTAATTATTCGATAGGCGGTTAATTTGGATACATTCATGAAAGTTTTGACGAAAAATTGAATTTTTTTCAAGAAATATAAAACAATATTTTAAGATTTCTAACCAAAATCGATCATCTTGAACCCCTTAAAAAAACCCTGTCTTGTTATTGGGATTTAAATGTTGAAGGAAATAAAAATTTCAAGTTGAAGGGGAATTTTTTTTACCATATTTCACGATCAATTGATAAGTTATCGATTAATTTGTCGAATTAATCGGCTAGTCCCTCATTTGGAGAATTCTCGTTTCTATTGTTTTGTTATAAATCTTTCGAGTTTCTTATGAGATGTCTCCTAAGTTTCTTAGAGAAACTTCTCTTTAATTGTCTATACGAAAGAAGTATAGAGGCATAGTATTAGTTAGTTTAGATGCTATGTTGATTTCTTTTGATGACACAAACAAAAAATGAACCTTGCAGTCTTGTCTGTTTGATGTGTAGTTTTAAATCTCGGACGAGACCAACTCTGGAGAGTCATCTCGGTTTGAGAGGCATCCGAGCGAAATTTATCTATAATTTAGTAGGGATAAACTTATGTTTAAAAATTGGAACACTAATTATTTATTTTTCTTAGTCTTTAAGAGTTCAAAAAAGTTGGGATTAATCTAGCAGTAAAGTTCCATTACAGTAGTTTATACTTTAGGGATGATTGCCACAAGCCACCTAATAAGTAAAAAAGTGTGGGTGATATGTGATTGGGATTTCAGATTGAATGGCATTTTCTTTCTTTTAAATAGAATAATAAGCCTTCTTCTTGAAGGAGTGGTTCTTTAAACTTGAATGTGACACCCCATTATGCACATTCTATTGCTCTAATCATGGAAGAGAATTAGCTCTCATCTCATTGAAGATGAGGATTTCTTCATTGATTTTTATAACTTCTCTTTTTTTAGTTCACGTTTGGTTCGGTGCCGTTGAAAATGTATCTACTAGATGGACCGGTAGGTTTGACCGCACTTACCAGTCCAAATCTAGTGTCTGCATTGGCTGATGATGTTTGGGTGGTCCTTCAAAGAGAAGAGAAGAACAATTCTGCTGAATTTGAAGTGAGGGACATCCGATGCCTTAATGCAGAGGTTAGTCTACATTCCTCTCAAAATTATAGATAAATTATTTATAATTTATTCATCAATAGTTTACCATACCATATGAAGAATTATAAAATTTAGAAATCATGGATAAATGTATCTCTAAAAGGAAAATACTAGGTTATATTACATTCCATTGGTACGATTTTAATTCTATAATTTCTCTTATTTTTTTGAAGGTTTTAGCACATTATCAAATGAGCTTACTATTTATGTAGGCTTCTTGAATATAAACCTTTTCCTTTATTTTTTAAGGCACATGGTTTGACATTTCTCGTGCTTTTTATTACAAAGGTTGATCCCATTATTGGCAAAGACCACCTCTTTAAGGGCAGCATTATGCTAATTAAAGCTTGGGGCTACTATGAGAGCCGACGGTGCTCATCATGGTTTGATGTCTTCATATGCATTGGAGACATTGGTCTTGTATGTCATCAATCTTTTCCACTCATCTCTATAGATGAACCTTTATTGGCGAGTCAGATAAATTCTAATTTTTTTTTCTTTTATTTTTTCTAGGTATAAATAAATTTTATTTACAACTAAGTCACCCCTCACAGGTCCTATGTAGATTTTTGGTATATTTTTGCAAATTTGATTGGGAAAACTACTGCATCAGTTTAAATTGCCCAGTCTGCGTGTCTTCATTGCCAGAAATATTGGGTAAGCGATGCTTTTCTTGTGCATAACGTTTGTCTTTCATTTTTGTTTCTCTCTTAATTATTTTGGTACTAGCCAATAAAAATGAAAAAAATAATAATAAATAAAAGTGATTAAGCAACATCCCTCAATTTACTTTATACTATTGGATAGATTCATTTCTTGTTTACTTGTAATCCTAACCTGTTTCGTGCTTTAAAAGAAAACAAAAACCTTGGGCGCAATGTGAGTAAAGGTATGCAATTTTTCTCCCATTCAAATATAAGATTCCTTCTATGTCGAGATATGTATCTAATTTCTCGTGTAACTTAGCTTTTGTCATGCAATGTAAACTTGGAAATTAGAGTTTCATTTTTTTCTGTCTTTAATTTAAGCAATATTCTTTGCAAAGATCCCCCTTCGAGAAAAGCTTAAAGACACCAAAATTTTCTAGCTCAAACATTTTTATGTTGCATAGATTAAGTATTTTATTTTTATTCATTTGTGCTACTTGTTAATCATTTAATGATGACATGACCACTCTCAAACAGGAAATTTCTTTCGGATACGTAGTGCTTTTTTACATGTGGGGAACTAGGCATTCTTTCCCAAGACGGTAAACTGATTTCAAACCCTTTTTTTTTTAATACTATACGGTCAATCTTCTGTTCTTTTTGTTGCATGTTTTTATTTTATTCTTTTTTGCAAATTTGCAGAGCCATCTTTCATATTGTGACATGCCTTCACCTGGATGGGGAAGGAATCCAGCACCAGTGTCTCATGGTCAATTGCGGAGATCACATCGTGACAAAAGACAATCCTGAGCCCTCACAACCAAAACTCCCAATTCATCTCGACTTTGGGGCTTTCAAGCATCTTCCATTGCGTGCACCCGTGTCAGAAGTAAGCAGGCAACCTTACTCCAGTGCTTCACATGGCTCTACATTGGGACCTCCATCACTGGCGACACATATATCCAGACCAACATCGAGTGCGAATTCGGAAAAGTATGGGAATTCTAACTCATGAAAATTTGATTTGGTGTTCTACAACATACCTAAGATAATGATTTAGTTTTTCTCATGCTTGGATCTGCAGGGTTGCAATGCAGTCACATGGTCTGACCGATGAAAAGGACTTCCTGATTGTACATAGATTGAAAGGATTAAAATCCTCACGACAATGTACAATGTATGCTGAACCGAAAACTTTTTAGTACATGCACCTACTTTATTTGTTATCATTTGTATTTCTTTTAACAAACTTGACACTTATATTTTGAGTAAAGATGGGTTGCTTGTTTAGTTTTTGTATCATTAAGTCTATTGATAAAAAATTTTATGATCTACCTTGAGATGTGTGAAATAAGATTATAATTGATTTGATGAAGAAATGTATGTATAATTCTTGGTATAGTTGATCACTGGAGTGTTATCCTTTGATTAATAGTCACATACAAAATAATGACGTGTAACTTTTTTCTCTCTTGGTATTACGTTTGATCCGTTGAAAAAGGGTTTCGTGATTTGTGGATGATCGCTTGAGATGTTTGTTTTTCTGTAGAGATTTTGTATAAGTTATTTAATCTTGGGACTTTGCACTTGATCGATAGAAGGAGTTATTTATTCATAGAGAAGGCCTTAAGCTTGATCTTCTCTTGGAGGTTTTTTTGTTTGTTTCAAGATGAGAGTTTGTAAACTTGATCTTCTCTAGAGGTTAAAGTCCATTTCTTCTTTTGAAAAAAAAAAATGATTCAAGCTCCTCTTATATGAGTGAAGTTTTAGTATTTATAGATTTATGATAATTTAACATTTCAATTATGGCCATGATTTAATGAGTTTTGATTAATTAGTCTAAAGGTTAATTTGGTCAAATTTCAAATTTGAGAACTGTATGGATCTTTAGTGGGTTTTACATTTTGGTATGCGTCTAAAGCCTTTTAGTGTGGATCACTTGAAATCGGACTTTATTAATTCATGGGCTTTATCAATGGAAAAGTGAAATCCAAACAGGTGGAGGCTCGTTCCCAATATGGACTCCAATTTAAATTTATAAAGCCTTTTATTAATTTTAGGGGTTTCTTGTGATTCATACAAAATGTAGGGATCAGTTTAAAATTTCTATGCCTACAAAATCTTCACATATGTTCCACTTTTACAATGTTAATTTTCAAAATTTTTTGTTTGTTTGTTTGTGATTTATGGGTAATTCTTATTTTAGAAGACAAACCCCATTTTGGATTAAGTGGATTCATCTGATATTGCAGTGTTGGGGTGAAAACAACAAAGAAAACTACAATAAACTCTACCGAAAGCACGTAGTTAAACAGACAACAACAATCAAAATGTTACATCAACTCTTAGAACTTATGTACAAATAAACTAACAAAATGAGAAATGGTTCCAGAAGGCACATCTCTAGGAATAAATTCCAAGCAGGGAAACCCAACAGGAACCTTATTTCTTGTAGGGCCCATTATATAGAATTCGTTTCAGTTGGCCTGGGTTAGACTAGGGGTGTCAATGGATAGCCGAAAATTCGAATCTGATTCGAATTCGAAAAATTGGATATTATCCAAAAATTTTGGATATTGGATTCGAATTCGGATAGTTTTATATATTCGAATCCTTATCGGATACAGATTCGGATATTAAGATTTCAAATCTGATTCGAAATAATATATAATATATATTATTTTATTTGATTAATTTTTTATACAAATAACATAATATATAATAAGTTTTTTTTTTTTTTAATTATGAAAAATCAGTTGGATAAGGAAAAATAATGCTTTTTTTTAATATACAAATTATTCGAATTCTAATTGGATATTATCTGATATCCAATAAGATAATCGGATTCGAATTCGGATAGAGTTTTAGAACATCCGTCGGATTCGAATTCGAATTCAGATATTGCCATATCCTAACCGATAAGCATCCGTTGACAGCCCTAGGTTAGACCTTCTGCTTGATCTTCCTTCTAGGTCTTGTTACTACTCTATGAACTATGAACCTTTCCTTGTTCAGCCTATCACTACTGCAGTCTCTTGTTGTTACTTGGTTTGTTGGTTCATTTTGCTCGAATTTGGGTTTGGGATTTGTGGTTCACTACTTTTGAACGAACCAGATTATTAGAGGCAGTTCGTGGCGGATATTTAAGTCATTTATGTTCATCTCATAGAAGAAGACTCAGGTCGGGGGGCATATGATCAATTTAAAATATAAAGAGTTATCTTTAATATTGACCAAATCTTGGGATTTCTAAAATGAGGGTTATTTGTGTCTTTTATTGACCAAACCGTTGTGCATCTCTAAAATTCACCAAAATAAGAGTTCGTTAGGTTTGGTATTTTTCATGAACTCACTACGAACCCAACCTGGAATTGATTTAGTTTGTACCAGTTCGTAGTTCGCTACCATATTAACATATAGTTCTCACTCTTGGATTCCTCCACTAACTATTGGGCTTTCTTGGGCTTCATATCAAAGTGGATCTTATGCACTTGATAATCCATAGCTTCGACCTTTCCTGAGCATAGTCAGTAATTCTTTGAATAATTCGTGAATTATACTTGAATTTTTCAAATGATAAACAAAACGATTAAAAATTCCATCCAATTTAATTCCTATTAAAAATTCTTGATTTTTTGAATCATTCACAATTTATTCTTTTCCTGAATTAAACAAATCAAAAATATTTATACAAAAAGGTTAAAAACACAAATTAACCCATATTTTTATAATAAAAAAATTCTATCTCAATATGACATGATAATATTTTCATTATTCTATCTTTATACTCAAAGGTTTCATCATTACACAATCACTAATGGTTGATTGTTATCGCACTAATCATTGTTTGTTATTGAATATTCAAATTATCAATCAACAAGTAGTTTTTTTTTTACTCCTTTTGCATTTCTTCTCTCTCCTTGGATTTTTAGAACATGAGTCTTGGTAACTCAATTAATTAAGATAGTATGTACTTTGCATTATGAAGATTTGTGTTACTAGTATGAAATTTTTTTTGTTTTGTTGTGATAATGGGGGTGTTCGGACTTATGTCTGGGGACAGGATGAGCTAGGGCCGGAACCAAGGCATATCGGACCCTCCCCTGGGCATGTGCAATGCCCGTACATCACACACACCAAGTAAGTGAGGTAACGCTTATGCGGGTGGTCCTGAGGAAATATTGCTCATACCAGGTATTGAACACTCAACCTACGGACTCTCACCACTTATTGGATCGAAATTGCCATTGATCCACCTCCTTGGGGTTTGTTAGTAGTGTGATTAATCATAAGTACAATTTTTTTCTTAGTTTTAAATTTTTTCTATATATAGAATATGTGTAAAGGCATCCAAGTATCACTGATTTGTAATAAGGCTTAATTGTTTAATATAAATGCATAAAAATATCATACGTTCGTAATTTACTAAGGATGAATTCAAATATGAAGGGTCTTGATGGTGATTTTGAAAAATTAGATATAAAAATAATAAATATTAAAAAAATAGGGGAATTTTTTATATATTCGGATATGAGTATGATGAAAAATTTATTATGTAAACGCACAAATTTTTTAAAGTTTTTTAGAGTATTGAAGTCGAATTATACCCAAACTATTCTCGAATCACATTTTTGTTGTTCTTCAAAATTTTGATCGAATTTTTAAATGAACTACTAAATGTATATTCCAAATCGTACTAGAATTAATCCCGTAATGATTTTTTGCCGTATACCAAATTGCTAACTATGTTCCCTAGTTTTGATATAAACTTGATATGGTAGGGCATTTGTGTCATCCATCAGTTTTTGAATCGTTTGGTAATATAGTTGTACACTGACCCAGGGGGGGGGGGGCTCAATGGTTACAAAACTAACGATTGGGGTTTGCTCCCTGTGGTCTTGTGTTTTAAATTGGGTGGCCTCTTAATCTGACTTACTCCATCGCATATTGGGAAGGGGTTGGGGCATGCGATCGTAGGGACTAATTTTATCTCAAAAGGGTTTGGGATATCTACGATATCAAAAAAATAAAAATAAAAGAAACCAAACAATCTTTGATATTTTCATTTTTTTTGTCTTTTGGAATCGAGATATCCAGGCCTCTTAGAGCACCTGCTAATTCGTGGGTCACATGAAGTCCAACCCCCCCCCCCCCCTCCCTGCATAAGTAATTTCTAGGTCAGGGAAGATTCGAAATCAAGACCTATGTGCTTCATGACATATGGGCTTGGCCATTTAACCAATGAGGGTTAATAAAATAGCATTTGTTGGCAAAATCTGCAGGATTTTCCAGATTTTTGTGACCAAGTAAGTTTATTTGAACTACTAGGTCTCACACTTTGTTTGGAGTGGGACTACTTGGGAACTTATTCTTCTTTTTAAAGAGAATAATTTTGTTCATTTAGTTGTCAAAAATCCTTTTTGGGTGAATGAGAAATCAACTCCAAACAACCCCTACTAGCCATGGTTTATTATATGTGATTTGTAGAACTATTGAGTTTGTTAATGAAACTCTTTAGTCCCACATCAGATAGGAATAAGAAATTTGTTTAGTTCTTATATAGAACTTCTCATATCATTTAAGTGAATATGAGAGAGAGACTCAGTATGTGGTTGAGAAGATTCCTTGTTCAATTCAGTATATTGTTGAAAAGGATTTAAACCATGGTTGAGAAGAAATTTGTTTATCAACCATATGTGGTTGATAAGCCCACACATGTGCAAGGGGCCCATGGGCTAATAAGGATTTAAACCATTGGTCAAAAAAATCCTTAATGCATGCACATGATGTGTGTGCAAGGGGATCCACATTTTGACAATTTGACTTCATGTGGGATTGTATCAAAGTAATCTAGGAACTTCTCATTGGAAGATAATGACGAGAATATTTTGATACTTGCGTGGGACATAGATTATAGACTATGTTATCAGGGAGTAAATTTACGATTATAGGGTTATAATAATGCGGATTGGATTAGCCATCTAGATGAGTGGAGATCCATATCAAGTTATGTATTCTTGATTGGAGGTGGTGTTGTTTCTTGGTCTAAAAAGAAATAATCTTGTGTTGCTTTATCCACAATGAAGTCATAATATATTGCATGTTATGCTGTGGTTTAGGAAACCATGTAGTTGAGAAGATTCCTTATTCAACTCAGTATGTGGTTGAGAAGATACCTTGTTCAACTTAGTATAATGCATAGTGCTAGACATCCTGTTCATTGTATTATAATAGCATGACAACATTAACATATGCGAAGGATCCTAAGTACTATGGAAGATCAAAGCACATTGATATTAGCTACCACTACATTTGATACATGGTTGCGCACAAGGAGGTAGCCTTATGACATATTTCTGTATGCCAGATGGTAAAAGATCCTTTGACCAAACCTATTCTCCGAGAATTTTATCAGACTCATATTAGAAGTTTGGAACTTAGTAGGTATTGATTTGTGATTGTGGTAGATTCCTAGATTTATTGTCACTCTTATATATATATATATATATATATATATATATATATATATATATATATATATATATATATATATATATATATATATATATATTATATTCCTGTCATTTGATTATTTCATTGTTATATTGCATTATTATTTGATTATCTTATACCCACACACTTTTAACCATATTTTTGAACATGGACATGCTTTTTCGTCGGCTAAGGTCATTAATTCACATAATAACCGTCCTGGCTCATAGATTGCAAGCAGGAAGACAAATTGTTTAGACAATTAAATCTTAAGGGTTGAACCAATTTACAAGGCATAATGATTGCGAGTTTGATAATTGTATTGATGTCACCTCGAATATTGTCGATATGAGATTTATAGAAATCAATTATGATTCGTAGACTTATAAAATCATATAGCCTAAGGAAGCCGGATATGAACTTTAATCAGGTGCTTTGGTAAGAAATTGGATTGAGAAGTTCAAGTTAGGCACCCATAGTGTGACTAGACTCAGATACGTATGACGTTAAGGTTGACAAACTTTTAAGGAGTTCAATCATAGCATGTAATTCATATTATATGTGATATTTATTTTGACCTATATGAGTAAATGAATTATTTCCAATTTCCTTACTGTGTGAGTATATCGAATAATTAAGTGATTATTGTGCCTTAATGTTTACTGACACTCTAGCATGTTACTTATAAGTAGGATTGATAAGGTCTAATGGAACATGACTGGAAAAATAATTTAACCACAACTAAACAACATGAGGGCTTGATGAAGATTATTTAGCATCATATTCTGATGATAAATTGTACACAACGAGTGTACTGATATTTCTATTTTCAAAAGGATTTTTTTATACTATCATATATTCAACTATATGTATAGATTTACAAATTATCTTTATTTTAAAAAAGGAAGCTCGTACATTGTGTAGAGGATTGAACATTATTATGAGCTTAGGCTCATGAGGGTTTGAAAAATGCCCAATCCGATGTGGCCAAATAAGTTTGGGGCATATGTAAGTTATACGAGATGATTGTGTTTTGTTAGTTAGATAGAAACTTAGCATAATGCTTTCTCTGGAAGATAAACTCCCGTTGGTTGCACACCTTATTCCCTTGTATAAAGAGAATACTTGCATAATTTAAGATGATGAGATGATTGTTGAACCCCACTATGGACGAGTGGGAGATATTGGTTATTGGGCGTTCATGTGGGCCTATCTCACATTCATGTACATTAAGACTCCTTTAAGAGTTAAGAGTCCTAGTGAGATTGAGTCCCTATTTGATTAGGAGACTGCAATCTCATTATTTATTTATCCTTATAAATATGAGTAAAATCACATACGTGAGATATACCAAAAAAAAAAAAAAAATTCAGAAATTCTCTCTACTCCCTCTCCTTTCTAAGTTCTACAGGTTTTTGAGTTTCTATAGAAAATCCTAGAGTTTAAGGCGTGGAATCATCGTGATTGCTTTAGTAACGTCGACGCAACGAGTGTTTTACTTTTCGATCTTCGGTGATTGACCCAACCTGACACGACTCTAGGTTTGGATCTCCACTGCATTTAACAGGTACGCTCCCTAAATTCCTAACATACCACAATCAATCTTATATTCCAAGTGAATTCATCGAGGGTTCCGCGATCCATCCCTATGAAAAAGAAACATAAATATAACCTAAAGTGACATAAGAAATTGGACTTCCACAAGCCTTGAAACTATATATTTCGGGATCAAAAGTAACCCATCTAATCTAAATTTACATTGATTGAATCAGAAAACTCTCCAAACCACCATGGCAGCAGGAATCTTCTACCTTGTATAAGGAGTTCCATCAAAAGGATATTTTTTAAAATGTTGAAACTTCCCTGCTGCTGGAAGTTTCAAAACGATTCTAGTTGATAAATCATTTACCTTCAAGGGTCCTTAAAAATGAAAAGCCCATTTGAGAAACATTTTGGAAAGAAAAACGTTTATGCCTCACTACAGAAGTTCGACTGTAGGTGTTTTCCGTACTTTTGTGATTATCCAAAAAAATTAAGTTTGATCCACGTTCTCTACCATGCATCTTCATGGGCTATAGTCATCAATTTAAAGGCCATTTTTGCCGTTATCCTCCTACAGGAAGGATGTACACATCTCTTCATATGGTGTTTCATGAAAACATTTTTCCCTTCAATATTTTAGATTCATTATTTTCAACTACCAATGCTATCAATGGAACTACATAGTTTAATTAGTGGCTTATATAGGTAGTGATGATTCTTTATCACTAAGCTCATCACCCTCTTTCCATGTTGATGCTAATATGGATATGGATCCATTAATTGATCAAAATGACCTACCAACAACGACAAAAGTGAATCCACATGTCACACATCAGTCCAATAATGTGCCCCTCACTACTATAACACCATCATCACTTACTAATGCCTCATGTATGGAGGACTGAACTTTTGAACTAGGTTTGGCACAAGACATCATGTCTATCCAACAGGTCCATAAAGAGCCTATTATTAACATCTGTAGCTTAACTCACAATAGGCTGATTCAAAACCATTCTAAGGAATCTTATACACCTTCCCAACAAGCCACATACTTATTTCAGCCCATGACGGATCAATCTAGGAACCCTTTCTTGCTTCTCTAATCAATTCAACACTATAAGACCACCAGCCTTCATGATGTGATCCTGAGTTCTCTACTCACACAATGATAACAAACTCAAGTTGGAATCATTGAGTCCAATCCCAAGTATCTATTTTTGGCTGAAACGATTCCAGTCAAACCCAAATCCGTCTAGAGTACACAAAAGCATACTGGATGGTTTCTCGCAATGTATGGGGAGCTTGCAACCCTTCTTCACAAACACACATGGGAGCTGGTTCCACAATCGCCTCCAACGAATATCTTAGGGTGCAAATGGGTTTTCAAAAAGAAAACTGCTTTCTGACGGCACTCTCGAATGATTGAAGGCACGTTTTGTTGCAAAGGATTTAATGAAGTTCCAGGGATGTATTTCATTGAAACCTTTTCCGCTATCATTAAGCCAACAACAATCTACGTCGTACTCACTATCTCCTAGGTTCATAACTGAGACACTCGCAAATTATTTTTCCAGAACAATAAAGCTTAGTGAATCAGTTTACATAGAGCAACCACATAGTTTCAAAGACTTAGTTCAGCCAAATCGTGTTTATTGCCTAAAAAGGGCTTTATATGGGCTTCGATAAGCCCCTTTTGCTTGGCTGATTGACTTAGGTGCTGTTTGTTAAATTGAAAAAAATAAGTGCTGAATAGCATTAAGCACTGAAACTTATAAGCGCTGAATTTAAGTATTGAAAAAGTTGTTTGTTTAGATGCAGAATCATGTTTGTTACACATTACTAAAATTGGTAAATTGTCTTTTTTACCCTTACAATCATATTATACATTATTTGCATGTTTCAAATGCCTATTTCTTATTAAATACAATAAAATATATTATTTCTTATAAAATTAAAATTAAATTCATTTTTAAACAATAAGTAATACTTAAAATTTCAATTTATAAATAATAAATTTCAAATTAAAAACAATAATGTCATACAAGTCACCAAAATTTGAAATCAACATTGAAAGAGTTTAATTTGGGATGAATAATTTTTTATGGAAATGAAGGATATGTAATTATAAAAGCACCCCACGAATTAATAAGGGCAACCCACACCATAGCTAATTTTTTTTGTCTTATATAGGTTAAATTTTTTGGAATAAACCAATTTTTGGTGATGATGGTCTATATGGTTTAGAGATCATACTCACCAAAAATCAGCTGATTCCGAAACTTCTAACCACGTCAAAATTAGCTTCCAAAAAAAAAAAATGGACGATTTATAATTCTTGAACTTGTTTTGATGGGGTTAGAAGTTTCTTGATGGGCTGATTTTTTGTGAGAATGATCTCCTCATTGTAGAGATCATCCTCACCAAAAATCAACTCGTTCCAAAACTTTTAACCCATATAAGAGAAAACAATTTGGCCATGGTGTGGGTTTATTAATTTGTGGGGTGTTTCTATACTTATCCATAGGATATAAGGGGTAATATCCTTTTAAGTATAAGGGCATACTTGTCCATGCCCAAAAAATGAAGGGTATACTTGTCTGTGTCCAAAAAAGCGAAGTGCTTACCGCTTCAGGACTTTTTTTCAGCATCAAAATAGTGCTTAATATTTTTCACTTATTTTTAGCAATAAGCGCTGAAAATATGGAGTAAACAAACGTGCTATTTTGACAAAAAGTGCTGAATTTTTTTTTTTATAGCAATAAACGTTAAAAAATAGCGAAAACAAACACCACCTTAGTCTCTTTTTTCTGTCACTTGGGTTCTCATGCAGTTCTGCTGATTCATCTCTATGTGTTTGTCACAATCACCATGGTACTCTTCTCTTACTTTTGTATGTCAAAGTCATCATTCTCACCTGTGATATCTCCTATTTTTACATGAGTTTTTGGGCCAAGAAATCTCCACAAAGGATCTTGGAAACTTGCACTACTTCCTAGGTGTGGAAGTTTGTTAGTTTAATGGTGGGATATTTCCCAATCAAGTCAAAGATGCCACTAATTTGATTAAACGAGCCCAAATGACATGTTGCAAGCCCATTGCTATACTAATGGAGTCCAAACTTTGGTATCCAAGCCATAGAAATGATTCCTTTTCTGATCCACAATTCTATAGAAACATAGTGCTAGACTTTAATATCTTACCTTACCAAGCTTGATATATCGTGTAGTGTTAATAATGTGTGCTAATACAATCACCAAGCTATAGATTTTCATTTCCAAATAGTCTAGAATTCTTAGTTATATCCCAGGAACAATTGATCATGTTGTAGACACCCCAATTTGCACAAGCCCACCTTGAAAAAGGCCTCATAAAATGTGTTTTGGATTGAGTTGCTAATTAAAGGCCTAAGAGCCCACGTTTCAAAAAAATAAAATATCATTTACTTAAATTACAAGCCCTAAGGCTCCCAATAGGCCTCTAGGTCCACAATAAATGTAATTCTAAGCCTACCAATCTCAAAGCCCATTATACCCCCCAAGTTCATTACACCCCTCTAAACCCAATTGCCGTACCTACTTCAACCAATCCCCCAAGTAAAATTCTAACCTAACCATTCCCCAACCTAAAGACATAGTCAATCCCCAAATCCAACCTACAAAACCCATTCACTCTAAATCTCTCAAAGCCTAATCCCATGTGTTCATAACCATGCCCAAGCCTATCTCCATATCACTTAAAATTCAAATCTAACAATCCAATCCATATCCATTAACTTAGGTCAAGGTCCAGCAAGGTTCAAAAGCCCATTCTCATAAAATAGACATGTGCCATTACCACCACCATATTCACTCTCTCAAATCGATCTCACCAAACCTCATCATCAATAGTTACATACACCATTCCCCCACCATACCCCATGTCATAGCCTAATCTCCAAAATTTCTTCAAAAACCTATCACAAGTAACCTCCATACTACATCACTCTCCATTTCCTTAATCAACTCACTTAACTCACACCTCTAAATTTCTTTGCCACATGTCGTCACTACACTCATCTTTTCGAAATCAATCTACCTAATCTTTTATATTAATTATTCTCTCAACCTAACAAGAACACTTGCTAATTTAAACACCATTCAACTTAGGGTATGGATTGTCAAACCAATCCATTGGCATAGGTTAAAAAAGATCCATTTATCTTTTATGTGATATTTACCCCCATCAACCTCAAATTCTTAGCACTTTATCCCCAAATCTTATGTCCTTTTCCCTTCACAAACTACCTTAGACCCTTTTGATCCCAAAATCTATCTTAAACCTCTATAAAACACTGCATATCCCATTGTGAAATTCATATGCTATCAAGCCCCCCTAAAAAAATCCTTAAACTCTTACAATTTCTTAACTCAAATCCCTCCCAACTCTCTTCCTTTCTTCTCCACATAAAAAATCACACCTTAAAAGTAGGATTTAATTAAAAACATATGAAGAAGAAGAAGAAGAAGAAATAAGTTAAAGTTCACAAAGTGGGTTAGAATTGAATTTTAATATTGTTTTCCCTTTTTTTTCCTTTCCATCACCCTCCTTTCTTTAATTTCTGTTTAGAAAGCTTTAGGATGCCATGAATACTCTTCCCTATTCTCGGTAGATCGGGTTTCGGCATTATGAAAAGTGTAAGGGTTGAAGCCATTTTCAAAAATTTATCTTCTTTAAACCTTAAACACTTTATGCAACCACCACTAAAATTATTTTGAGGCTAAAGGTAATTGACTTGTCCTTATTCTATGAGAGTGGTTCATAATCGTCGAAGCCAACCCTTTTAAAAAAAATGTGCTCTTAAAGCAAGATATGAGTAATGTTCATCTCATTTAATGAGGTGATCCTCATGATCGAGGCCAACATCAAGGCCCCTTATGTTTAAGGGTACAAAACCATCATTTATTCGAATTTTCTATTTTCTTTTATTTATCTAAAAATGACTATGTTTTAAAGGTTACCACCCTTTGGTAAAGAGAAAGAGAGAAAGAGAGAGAGAGGTGCCTAACACCTTCTTTAATCTCTAATCGAACCCTTACCTAGATTCTAGGTAGACCGAATCCTTTATCCATACAAGAATCACTACTTAGCTTAAAAAAATCAAATTTTCAAATTATTATTCAAGTGGCCATTCACGCCCTTTTTCAAAAATGAATGGTGGTAACTCCAATCCATATAGTATCGATTTTTATTTCGAACTAGAAAATCAAATCACTATACATGTTGTTAGGTTAAGTTCTCATAATCATTTCATTTTATATGGGTTTTCTAATACTAATTGGGCCGGATACTCCATATCTCATTGGTCAACAATGGATGGATCTTGATGTGCCAAAAAATAGATTATGGTTGTGAGATGTAGTGTGAAAGCTAAACAAAGGGGCTTGGCCACTACAATTAATGAAATGTCATGGCTCACATTTCTTCCACGAGAAATTAGTCTTTATTTAGATCAGCTTATAACACTTTTCCATGAAAATATCTATGCTCTCTACCTCACAAACTATATGTTGTTTCAAGCTTGTACAAAACACATCGAGATTGATTACCATTTTATTTGGGAAAAGGTTGCATCAGGATATTTGGTTAATCTATTTTTTATTTTTAAAAATCAAGTGCATGATATCTTCACTAAGCCTTCTCCATGTCAAATATTCCTTGCGCTTTGATGCCCTATAGTTTGAGGGGGAGTTTAGAGTATGATTCCCTTTCCTAATGTTACAAGTAAGTGTCTACCTAACTTGCAAGAAAAGGTGGCCCACATGCCAACGGTTCTTCAAAAGATTTAGTAATGATCTAGTATCTTGTAGTCCTATGTTGTTTTTTTATCTTTATTTAATATTTTTGAATTTGAATTGTAACTATATTGAATGGGTGGTCCACATGTTAATGGGTCTTCTAAAGATTTAGTAAAAATCTCGTATCTTGTATTTCTGTGTTGTTCTTATCTGGATTTAATATTATTGAATTTGAATTGTAACTACCTTGTCATATTTGTCTGGAAGCTATTATTGAGTAAGAAACAAATGTAATACCTTGAAAATAATGAAGTGTGATTAAATATAATATTATATGTATAAATGTATGTTTAGTAAAACATAGTTAATAACAAATAGATATAAACTTTATTTCTATTATTTTCTGTACTTATAATATATTTTTTCTTTTTAAGGGTAAGAAAGGTAATTTCACTCAAAGATAGTTTAGTCACTTTGAAAATATCATTATGAAAGAAATATTTATCCTTTTACATGAGTTTGATAAACCATTAAATCCGTAAGATCAAAACTTAATCAAAAAATAAGAATTTCTTTATATTAAGGACGTAATCATTAATTTTATTCGAGTAATTTGTATTTTTGGACACCGAAATGTCAAAATATCAATTCGGCCCAAACGTAAAAGATTCTTAGAATATAATTTTATAAAATATATTAGATTTCCTAAATTTTAGGAGTTAAAAAGATTTTTGGACTATTTTGCCGTTCACATATTTTTTATGACTTTTTTGTTTTCTATATGATTTATTTTGTTATAATCTTATATTTTATCATGATATATTATACAATAAAGTTTAAAAAAATAATATGATGATATTGATAGTGTAGACATCCAAATTTGAACGGACCATAATCGAAAAAGGCTAAGGGCCCAAAATCCTCATTATACTGATTTTATTTGAAAGAAATGCCTAAGTCCTTTGAAAAGCCTATGGGCTTATAAAAATGATGGGCTACCCCTCACCACTTTACTTTTCAACCCAACCTAATCTTATCCTAATCAAATCTAACCCAACTTCTAAGCCTAGTGGACCTAAAACCCAACCCAAAACCATTATCCTAAACCCAAGTCTCAACCCAAGCCTAATGATCACAACCAATCACCAATGATCATCAAAATGGGACACATGTCACTACCACAATCCACCTCCCTAATTTATTGACCAATCGCATCACATTTCTCTAAAAAGTCAACCTTCCCACATTCATGTCATAACCTAATCCTATCATTCTTTTAAATCCCTCACCACAAGTCGCCCTCATACCTTTTCTTCCTAATTAAATCACCTAACACACCCCCACACTTTTGGGACACATGTCACCATCTCCTCCACCCTTCCAAAATATCAATAATCACCCTTACACCCCTATTTTTCTAACTAAAATCCACTCCATTAAACTCACCTAACACTCAACTCAAATAGGTTGAAAGATCCAACTTATTTGGATCACAAACAACCCATTTACATCCCCTTCTATAAATACCCTCCACCACTCTTAAATTACATATACTATATTTATAAAACTCACACACCATTCTACCTTTTTTCACCATTTCACCCCATTCTACTCGTAAAAGTCACCTCCAAAATCTTATAAAATATTCTCCATTCTCAACATAATCTTGCTTAAAACTTGAATCTCCTATCAAGTTTCAACACTCTCTCAACTTTCCCACTTTCTCTCCCTCACCCTCATAACTTCTTCACTTATATCCATCAAGCATAAAACCTCTACTCTATAAGCATATCAAGACTAAGATAAAGAAACTTACTTTAAACGTCAAAAAGAAGATCCAAAGGAAATCAAGCCAAGAAAGGTAAAGTAAGGACAAAAAAAAGAAAAAAAAAATCCCCTTCCTCTTTCCTCCATATCTCCCCTTTTCTACCTCCTCCATCTTCCTTTTTTTTTTTTAAGACTAGTCTTAAACATGTGATGCAAACCCTCATCTACTTCCAGTAGATTAGGCTTCGACTCGGTCAAAATGGTAAATGTTGAAAAATCTTTTCAAAACATTTTCTCAAAAAATCCCTATACTAGTGTGCACACACCATAAAATATTTTGATACTAAGGCATTAGGCTCTTTCCTTATGAAAATGGGCCCTTGATCGAAGAGTCGACATTTTTTAAAGTTATCCAAAGCTACGGACCATAAAAGGGCCCCTTCCTCAATAAGGAAACTCTCAATGGTTTAAATAGAATTCAAAGTCCCTTGCATTTGAGGGTACAAATTGGTTTATCAAAATTTTTATTTATTTTTCAAAATCGGCCGAATATGAGGTTACAACCTATGGTGGAGGGAAAATGATGCCTAAAACCTTCCATATTTCCTAATATGGACGCCCTTACCTAGATCTTGGGTGGACCAATGATCGATATCCGTAAGAGTCATTACAAACAAAATGATTTTTCAAAACTACTTTCCGAGTGGTCATTCACACTTTTTTCTAAAAATGATTGGTAGCGAATCCAAATCCAAGTAGCAGAGATCATCAAAAATGAAAATCTCATGTCTTCAGATGGTCTTATTAGTTAAAAGTTGAGAAATTTTGAAAAAGAGTATTTTGGTATTTTTATGCGAAGTCCAACGACGATGAATTTTTTTTTTTAAATTTTAAAAATTCAAAGGATACCTCAAACTATTCTTTTTAAATTTTAAATTATTGTTAAATTGTGCAAGAGAAAATGTGGTGGTTAATTGATGCTTATCCCATAAATTTGAGAATTTTGAATTTGTAAAACTCTTTCATGCCACGTGCCACTTTCCTATTGCACATAACTCTATTTCTTTTGATCCAAAATGTGATAGGTGTTTTAATATTATTGGTTGATTACATTGAACTCTAAAATGTTTTCATGTGTTTAAAAAATATAATGATCAATGGCTATGTTGAGGTAAGGAATATTTTAAGCTTAAATCGATGCAAACAGTAGGATCAATGCTACATCAATTTGTTGGGAACCTATGCTACTATTGGGAGATGAGAAAAATAAACTTTTGAAGTTTTAAAAATCCTAGAAGTCTCCCCAAATTTGTGCTCACCTCACCTAACTCCAAAATACTTAGAGATATACTATTGAAGAAGCTCCTGCAACTTCTATTTACTAAAGTCTTTTGTTCTCGGACAAAACACGAATTTTTTATATCTAATCAAGGTCTAGAACCTAATTCATTTTCAAATCAAAATATAAGGTAAATGCACACTTATATTTTTTTTCTTGATCTTTTCGTTAGAATAGTGTTATCTTGTTTTACTGAAGTTTCTAGTGCATCTTTTTTATTTATGTAAGAAAAATTATGTGTTTTTTTTTTTATATATTATTTATGAGAGAAAAATCATTAATGATGAATATATCATGATAATGAGGTTTGAAAAATGATATTGTGGCATTGATACAATGGATTGGTAAAAATGTTAATTGAGCAAAAATGAATCAGAGTACCCTATGGTGAAATGCTCCAAACATCCTGCGGAAGGTCCCGTGTTATGTGAGTGTATGACCTAGTGCATGTATTCCCCATGTTATGTGGGTGAGACTTTTGCATAAATTATCATTGTAAGACATTTTTTTATTTAATTTTTATATTAGTTAGATAATAGAATATTTACAATATTCTTCATTTTCTCAATATGATTATTATCTCGATTAAATCATGAATGACTATGGTAGTACATATTTGAGATTTTTTTTTTCATGTTGTTTATTCATTTTTTTTCCAGATGCTTATCATAAAGAGGGGCCTTAGTCAGATTTTCAGAAAATTTCATTTTTACAATCCTCTTATTTCAGTTTTGTCTTATGTCAAAATAAATGGTGGAAACATTGATAATACGTGGTGGTTAATTTATTTAATTATTCTATTTATAAAATTTATGCGATGAGTCATCCAAGAAGAAAGTTTTGGTTGTTTAATTAATTTCTTTGAATAATAAATTAAAGTGTTGATTGATTATTCTTTTGTTCTGAACATTAAGCATATCAAATGTTCTTTGTGTTTTACCTAATAAATTATTATTTTTAGAATATGATATCATAGTGATTAGATAGGGAACAAAAATATCTTTCTAAAATGGGAGTAGTCATCAAAATCGAATGGATATTAGATTTTATATGTTTTTTTGATAAATCATTAGAATCTGAATCTTTGTAGTCTTTGCAAATGGACTCTATTTCGGGCAATTTTGTTTAGAAATATACTTTTTTTTTAAGATAGTTAAAACACAAAACTTTTAGATTTATGTGTTAGTTTTCCAACCTCATTGACCATTCACAAAAATATCGAATATGGAATCCACAACAACCATTTCTTTAAAATAGGTATGTTTTATCCATAATGGGACAACACACATTTGCTAATTTTTTTTTTGAAATTTTATCTCATATTTTCTTCTATAACGTGTGACTATTGTATTTTTTTTATATAAAAAATAGATTGAGTTGAGAATCTAATGGTTTAGAGGATGCACTATGTTAAAGTGTTTTGATAATCAAATAAAATTATACATTTTGGGTTATCAATGCTTACTTCTAGTATTGATTGTTATAGAACCATTTTAAGCACTAACCTTGAAATCCCTTTACCAAAATCATAAATATTTTTTTTATATCTTAAATAATTTAAAATTTACTGACCTTCAATATTCGGATTTACATCCTAACTCACTGGTTATGGGTCGGATCGTGGACTCGAATTTTGGGGTGTCACAACAAATCCCTACTAGGTTGTAACACGGTGGTAATCTTTTAACTAAAATCTCCATAGGCTTCCATAGCTCACCTTGAGTTGGAGACTTCATCCAAATCTAAATTAATTTTCAATTGTCTTTAAAAGTATGCCACCTCCAAAAACAAATTAAAGGAGAAAAATAAAATAGGAAATTTCTTGAATATGGATTACTAATACATAGATATATTTGACAAGTTATTAAATATTTCCAAATTCTTTTGTAATTAATTTAATGATCGTAACTATGTTACTAAAATAACATGAAAATTTTCCTATATGAACCCCTACTCATGCCACTAATGCAACGACTTCGATTGTTTCCAGCATTGCTAGTAATTCAATATCTATTCCTGCAAATGCTGTTGAAAAAACACCAAAGAACATCCCATGTGTAATGGTAGTAGCTTGTCCTTTGAACGAAAGTCCATTCTGGCTGGTGTAGCATAAAGCAGGGATTGCTTAATGTTTTTTTTTTTTTTTTTGAAATATCTTTCCATATCTCTTTTATTTCTTTTTTACTATTTCAAGTTTATGGTGCATCATACTTGTCAATCTCAAGCTTGATCGTTGTTTCTGACGTTTCTGGAAATTTAGACTTTGCAGTCATCCAAGGGATTTGAAGAAAAAGACCAAGGGGCCTTCAACTGGTTGGCAAGAGAATCAAACTTGGAGAGAAAGTAATTCTCTTCTATTTTATTGAGATCAACCTCTTATTTAATGTTTCAGAGGTGCTGGATATCCCTAGATTCGTACAAAGTGATTTGATTGGGAACTGAATGCATTAACAAAATTTCATAATTCCTAAATTTTAAATGTTAGGGCATGCCCTAAACATGATGTATATTATTCAGTCAATATAACTGCTTTGCTTGCTTAGAAAAATTGAAGGGTGGATGACAATGGAGTACTTGAGCTTTTTCTTGCTATGGTTTGTGGAGCCTAATGGTACGGGTCATTAAGGGGGTTACTATTCATCAATCCACACACATCGCCGATTGACCTAGAGGGAATCACATGTATTTTTTTCTCCCTTAGGGGTACTTTTCCGTATTTTCATTGTATCATGTAAAACCCTTGTTAGGGTTCTTCTATGGGTATATATTTCTAATTTTGGTGAAAGGGTGTAATCCATAACTGCAAATTTTCTCTTCATAGTGGAATTGGTGCGATCTGTGGATGTACCTCAATCCCGAGGGAACCATGTAAAATTTCTGTGCTATTTAATTTCTTTATTGTTCTTGGATATACTTCTAGGTTCAATTTCTTGTTTAATGATTTTTTTGTAACTTCAAATGCTTATAGGGCGGGCTCCAAGTTTGGGGGTCGGGGGGGGGGGGGGGGGGTTGGGGGTTAGAATAACTCAACCCGACCTCAATTTGGGTAGAGGGTTCAGATAACCCATCTCAACATGAACCTGAGGCTATATAGTAATATATAAATATTTTTATATTAAAAATATATATATTTTACTTTTAAAGTGTTTTTAAATTATTTATTGCTTAAGATATTAAATTTCTTTGTTAATCAAAATAAAATTAGGCTTGTTCATAATTGAGCCAATCCATCCAACCCACTCGACCTACCCAAAATTACTTAAATTGGGCTATCCTGAGCTTAACCTAAGTTTAGAAGCTCAAGATCGGGTTGATCATGAGCTCATTCTCAACGGTTGGGTTGGTTTGATCGGGTTGAGAGCTCTGCCGCTTGAGTTGAGAATGATTCTACCCTCAAACCCGCCTTGGTTGCAGTCCTACAAATGACAAGAAATCTCTTGATATAAAAAAAAAACCCAAATAGACTTCTAAGACATGATTAAGAAATGAAATTTGGGGATTGAAAGAGGAGTTTCTAAAGAAAAATAAATGATTCAGCTATAAATGAAAATCTTAGCAGGTTTTGAATGCATGTTGATTAATTAGTTCCACCACCAGTCATTGGACCTCTCTGTCTTTACCCACCCTCTCTCCAATCACCCGGTTGCTTCATCTTTGTCTGTGCTCTGCTCCCCATTATTACTTTATGTTGGTATTCCCTCTTGTGGGCCCAGATAGGTAATATTTATAAGACAAAACCGTACAATGAGGCATTTTCAATTTTATAATCATTTTCATAAAACTAAATCCTCGTTTTTATTATTATTAGTGATAAGGATCCCAACTGGCTTTTTAGAGCGTCATATCTTACCAAATCCCCCCGTTACATGCTATTCCTCACCAGCCATACATACATATCAGGAAATATGAGATAAATCCCTATGAGTGGTCAAGGAGGGGGTTTGAACTCAAGACCTAATCCTTTTTTGTGTGAGGCCTTGGCCACTTAAAAATCAATCTATTCTAACATTAAACTATGTATAAATGAAAGTTTACTAAAGTTATCAGTTTCGATAATTAATGTCTAATATAAATTCTTAGATTCATGTTATATAACTCTTAATGGGTTGTGCATATCAAACTGGATTGAAATTATGTGAAGATAATCTTCAAGGTTCGAACAATTTTATTATATGATTGGATCTTCTAAAGTGCATTAATGGTATTCATATGGGCCTCTCATGCGGCCTGGAATAGAAAGGGACTACGAATATGGAGACAGGTTTTGAATTCAAGTTGGGGTATCAACTCTCTCTCTTCATCTGTACGCTCATGAGGGCTGGCTTGATACAACCTGGGCCTAAGGCGAAAACTCCAAATGGGGCCTTTTAGATATATTGACTCAGGATCCAAACGGTGTCTCATTCCTATAAAAAAGGAATGGTGTCTACATAGCAAGCTAAGATGTTTAAGACTCCTAATTAAGCCATACTGCAGCCCAAAGTATTTATTCTCCAATCAAAGTGTGCCATGTATTGCATCGACCATATTTGAAGCTTTCGCCTTTGTATATTGAACCGACCCTGACCAAAACCATCACATTAAGCCGAATTTTTTGGATAATTTGATTTGACAAATACAACAGTCTCCGTTGAAGGTGCAAACTTTTTCTGGAAGGAAATTGATTGTCGAGATCTTCTAATGAATCTGGTCCCTCCCAATTTAGGTAAGCCAAAATCTGTTCGATCTTTAATTCCTCATCATCAACGGATTTGTTGTGGGGTTGAGCAAGACGGCCAGCTCCCAAATTGGCCACCTTGACTTTCATATCAGCATCATCTTTCTCCAATGTGTGGTTTTCCTACATTGAGCACAGTTCGATCATCTGGCTTTATGTTGGAGGTGAAAAGGTTAGATGATTGGTGAATATTAAGAATGGATAGGTCAATCCCAATCGTAAGGGTGGATAGAGTTAAACAGAAAGTAAAATCAGGTATGATATTGGTTATTTTTGTGGAAATATCTTCATCAAATATGTGGGGGTCATATTAGTCACACCATATAGTAGCGACACTTGTCTTGAAAATCAGAATTGAGAGTCCACTTAAAAGACTTTCTTTTAAAACCCATGGGCCAAAAAGTAAGTTACCAAATTCAAGTCCAGAAAGACAAGTAATACGAACGCAAAAAGAGTAGTAGAATCCCTTACCCTAGGAACACGGAGCATGGTATCAACCGAGAATATCTAGAGGACAGAGTAGGAAAGAGCTTTAGGTAGATAAGAACATAGTGACGACCCACAAACAGACTAAAAAGCCACTCTATGTAAATCAAACTTAGGTCACAAGCCCCAAATCAAAAGTAATTAGGTACACAGTACACAAACGAAACCCAAGGTAGCATGCAAAACTGAACATATTGAAGATAAGCTCAAGACGGATTTGAATTTAATTGGTGGGAGATTATACGTCAGAGGTAGTTTTCTTTGCATTTAATAAACCTACAACACTTGCACATCAAGTTCAATTTCACTGACGAGTGATGGGTTAGTCTCCCAAGACACTCGAGTAAGCCTTAAACAGAGTGACTCATCTATTACACATGGATCAATTGCACAACAATGCCTGTCCCTGAGTAATTGTCTATATAAGCCAAGTCATGAACAATTGAGAGATGGAGAGAGAAAAAATGAGGTAAAAGTAAGTAGGAAGGAAAATATTACTAAAACGTCTTTGCAATTCTACTATTCATTTTCTGTTTTATTTTTCTATTCTTTAAGTACTAATAAGATTGTCGGAGGAACGTTGGCAGACCCCACACTGGGGCCTTCATCCTTCTACATTCAAGCATCTGGCTGCACTGGATATTTCAAGGTCTCAGAGAAGTATTCTTTCTATAGCCATAGAAGAGAGAAAGTCAAGAGAACAAGTTGACTCCACTAGAAGACAGATCTCACCAGATCATCGCCCACAATGAAGGAAGACCGATCCAAGGAGAAAGGAGGAACGACCAAGTCAGCAGAGAAGAAAAATAGATCAACAATCTGAAGAAGGAGGTATAAGAATGCAATTCAAAGCCAAGTCTTTGGATATAGGAAGACGTTTGACCTACACCAGCGAGGGAGAAAAGCCAAGTTGACAAGAAGAAGATTCCTCATGACCACAACAACAACATGTTGAAAGGAATTAGGACACCTCCCCACAGAAAAGTCGAGGACCAAGAACGGAAGCCTTCAACCTTCAACCAAGGAGTTCAATCATAGCGCCAAAGCTCGAAACAAAGAACACCTTGGGTCATCTACCGAAGTGAACGATAACTCGTAGCCCGATGTGTGGAAGGCCAAAAGGATCTTGAGAAGACTTGGAGTTGGCGAGTGGAAGGACTTAGACCGAGGTAGTCAAAACAGCCTTCATGAATCAATGTCGACCACCTTTCCCATCTCACTAGCCATGTTGGTCAAGAAGACATCAAAAGAGGGGAAGAGAACCGAAGTTCGTCCACATGGGAAAAAGATGGAAGATCAAGACCGAGCTCATCATCTAAGAGTCACACACATCTCGAGGAGTGGAATTGCCTTAAAACCTCTCCACAAAATAATACTTGAGAGTCCATGCTACATCCTCTTGATTCGGATTGCTTGTTAGTTTAATAACAGATATAGTAGGTTTCATGTCAATATAAGTATATATTCTCGCACAATGCATAAGAAAGAAACTTCACCTATGTGGGTTATGCTTTTAAAACTAGAAATCCAATATCCCAACTCCCAAGCCCATGTAAGGGAAGAAGGCGGAATGTATGCCACCTTATGACACAATTTTAACGGGGAAAAAAAAAAAAAAAAAAAAAACCACAAAAAAAGGAAATGACTACTGATAAACTGAAACGCTAAAATATATGCGGTGATGACGTAGTATTATTTCAAATACGTTACCAATATTTTCACTTTTCCATTTTATTATTATTGGACATAAGTACCCTTATTCCTTATGAGAATCATTGATGTGCCATGATGAAGTAGTTGAAAAGTCGTGTTCTACCGCTACTAATCGGACTCATGCATGTAACTACAAGTAGGGGCGGACCAAGGCTTTTCTATTAGTGGGGGACTAAGTACTAATGATGGTTGACTGATAATATGAATTTCCTTTTGTTCCAATGTTGGTCTCGTCACTTTAAATAATGACTAACTGTAGATGCACGAAATGGCTCTACACTTTCCTTCTCTTTCAGCTCGGGGGACCTGCAAAACAGCCCACTCCGACGATCAAGTTAGCCAAATTGATCAGTGTAATGTGTTTAGAGAAGGAGAATTCGAACCTCTTTTACTCATAGTTTTCTTCCTTATATAGGCGTTCAACCTGATCGTTTTCTGTGCCACCCCTTGAGGTGACTTGGGGTAGTTAGCTTACTCCCTGACATGTCAGCTGCAGGAGTTGTTACAACTGCCCTATCACTTCTGAGAAATTCAGAGTGGGCCTGACATGACGTGGGTTGTTAGAGCTGGCTGTCTATTGCTGGCACGTCTGTCAGGCCTGTCATACCGACCTAAGAGGCAGTTGCCCGGACCGCTTCACTAGCCGATGGCCTAGCTCCGAGTTCCGAATACATGCATTCGTCGGGGTTAATAAACCGAGCCACGACCTCAAAATCATTAATCTTGGCCCCTGATCGAGCCACGTGTCCGTGCTCAAGAATTTCCCCCCACACTAACAATGGATATAATGCCGGTTGAATTCGTTGATAAAGACTTTTAGATTTTTCTTAAGTTTGCCCTCAATGGCTTTGACAAAATCATAGATTTTTAATAAGTTGAGGCTTAAAATATGAAGAATCATTAGTCATTTAAAAATCACAAATAGGGAGGTGGAACAAGTAGAAACATGGATGTTTAATACAAATTTGTATAGTTCATATTCTATTTGTTTTTAAAATATTTATTTTATAGCTACACTTCTACATATTTTATTATTTGTTTTTTGAAAATTTATAAGGTCTATAGCGGCAGAAAAACCTGCCTTTGTAGCACTATTTAAATTTTCTCTTTAATATTTGACAAGGAAAGGCCGATGATAAATGTACAGGTCACATGGAGGTGGAAAAATCCGTCACTATAAAGTTTGTTTTTTTCACATGACTGAACTCCAGTATTTTTTTTCCAGAGTTCAGTGGGGGCTATAGCCCCCACTCGGCCCCCTATAGCTTCTCCCCTGACTACAAGTGATTTATAGACACCCAATCGTCAAAGCTTTATGCAAATAGAGGTACACAATTCGTAGGTTGGTGATTGGATTGGATGCCTTTCTGCCCGTTACTTGAAATAAGCGAGCTCGGGACATATGTAAGACTCCTAATTATTTGAGTTTAATTAAAATTTTATAGGTGGGGGTGGTTTATGTAATTGGTTATGCAAGCGTAATTGCATATGTGCAATTGAAAAAGTGTGTATCAACCTTTACATCACATCCATTTCACATAAAAAATAAAATCACATCCATTCCCTACACGAGAAAAAGAGTCCAACAGAAAAAATAAAAAAATAAAAAAAAATAAAAAATAAAAAAAAAATAAAAATGTAAACAAACAAAGGTGTCGTAAGCAAATCAATGATGGAAATTGATTTGTTTGAAAGTGGCCAAGAATTTTTTTTTTAAATCACAGTTTCCCAGGGGAGTCACTAGTTGTAGCAATGCAATTCTTAGGTAAAGGAAAATTGGCTTGTTACCAATATAATGAATATGATCACTTTGAGGTATTTATTGATCGTCAATTTTTGTAGATTATTTCTTTATGTGTGTCATTGATGTTGCACATTATATACTTAGTATTGGCCTTACTTTATTGTAGAGTTTGTTGACTCTAAAGCAACTTATGAGGTATCTAATTTTTTTTGTCTATTGTATTAATGATTTTCTTCGTCTGATCACTTACAACTCGAGAACATTCACTAAAGAGTAGATCTTCCTCCTTCTTGCTTGCTTGCACCTAGGGAAATTAGTGTGATTCCTACCTAAGAGCCTTGATACTAAAATTAGTTTATAAAATACTAAAAGAATTTTACCAAAGCCAAAAGTCTTTAACACTTACCTTCTGATATTTATTTATAAAGATTTCCATCCTTACCTTTATTTGGAAATTTCTTGGTACGATTCATTCTCATGATCACTGGGATCATTTTTTTTCACTATAGGGATTCATTGTTATCTAATCCTAGAATCTCTGTTGTAAGTTACAACTATTCATTGTACCTTGGTGGTTGTCCTTCCTTATATAAGATCAAAGCATTTCTTTATTTTATTTGTTTTTTATCTTAATTTTGTACTATAATTTTTTCCTACAATTTTAGTGTGACTTTTAAGTTTGATACTATAATAGTTTGTGTGGTTATTTATGTTGATATGTTGCATTTGTTCTTATATATTGGTATCCTATATTTTGATATTTATGTTGCAGACTTTAATTTACACAGTAATATTTGGTGTTTAAATTTTTTATATTGTGTATATGTACATGATACCTAATAAGATTTTGAGAGGTTTGTGCTAAAAACAATGCTTTGGCAAAGTCATTTTGTAGTTATTTTCATTCAAATAAAAGAAAATTGTTAATAATTTTTTCTCCATTTTTGTACATACTCCATATGACCATTCATCTTATTTTATTATAATATAATTAAATAATTAATTTCAAGATGACAAAACATATGTTGAAAATATTTTATGTGATAAAAAGTTTCTCATTTTTCAAAATGGAGAGGTCTTGAGTTCAAGTTACATTTTAGCAATTTTATTTAAAATAATCTTAAGCAGTTTGACATGATCCGGCCCGAATCAATAAATTTGGTCGGATTGATAATAAAAGTAAAATGGTTCGGATATGGACTTAAGTAGTATGATTCGACTCGGATTCAAATTCGAATATGGATATGGATACACTCATATCCGGCCTGTATCTGACCCATTTTACGCCTTAGATTTAGGTTTTAATCTTGTTAGAAATTGAACCAGAAGCTAAACTAGTTTAAGAAATAATTCAAATCACCAAGTAGTTTTAACCTGATTATCAAAGAAAGTAGAGTTTTAAGACAAGATTTGAAGCCCAATCTTTGTTAGAATTCAAGTATCGTTAAGTTCAAAAGCTAAGAATTGAATACAAAGCATTAGAGACTTTCAATTTCGTAATTGTAGTCATAGACTTGTTTTAAAAATATTTTTATTTTAAAGTCAATGCATTATTTAAAAATTTATATTCAATATAGGTGAAATCACCTCGACCCGTTTTTACTAAATAGTGGAAAAGGGGTCCGATTTATAAATGGGGAACTTTTGAGAAATGGGAGTCGCCACCTAGTTTAGGTCTAGGAACCAAAATTAACTCCAAATGGATATGGGTCGATCCACAGATCAGAAAGATGGGTAAGGGGTCAGATTACAGGTTTCGAAAGGTGTTATGCACCGAACTCGCCCGATCAACATGATCAGTCTCTACTACAATCCAAAATCATCCTATGGTCAAAATACAAAGACTACAATCAAGGTCACAGTCTAATCATCATCAATTTATGTTGGGTTTGCCAAACATATCTTATGACTAAAATTGTCTCAATTATTACATGATCATTCTTTGAATTCTATAAAATATGGAAGGGTTTGAAAAAGTCTTGATTAGCTCTATGATTTAAAATCAATTAAGAAATTTCACCTACAAGTATTTTCCAAACTGTCCAAAATAGAAACTGTTAAATTAGAACTTAGGGTCTCCAAATTGGAATTGAAGTTTCCCAAATTAGAATTCAAAAAAATATGTGTTGAATTCTAAATTAGAAATTTCAAAAGATATATTTTTCAAAATAGAAACTCTCAACTTTCAATGAATGTGAACCTTCTAAATATAAGGATGCAGAATCTTCTAAATTGAGAAATTGATAAAATATGAAATTCTTAAAATAGAAATTTACAAGTATGTGTCTTTCCCAAAATAGAAAATTATGCAACCTCCTATTAGAAGGTTTCCAAATATGAATTTTTCAATAACCTGCAAATAATTTCTAAAAGGAGAATTGTATGAAAATGAATTCCCAAATTGAAAGGTTATGGATTTGCCAAGAACCACCAAATTGAAAATTTGCCAAAAATAAAGAATTCGGGTTATCACACTTACCAAATTGGAGATTGACACATATCATTGCATAAAATTTTCAAATTTGCAAGAAAAAAATCACATTCAACCAATTCTCAACATAATCAAAGGGCATGCATTCATGATTTTCGATCCTTCCAAAACAACTATCGTTCAACGACATGCATGTTTATCAAGTCAAGGAATACCCTAACCGCATGGAATAGCCTTAAAATAATGCGAGGATCTTGAACATCATCATAAGTCATGTAAATCCAACTCAATCATAATAACCATGATAAAAAAAAAAATCCTATAATCCTACTAACACGCGAAAGTAAAAAATAAAATAAAATAAAGACTAACAAATAAAAATAAGCAAGATAAGGCCTAAAAATATTTTCTTAACCTATTAATATGTAAAAAAATACAAAAAAAAAAAAAAAAATACCCTCCTAGTCCTACCTCTATAAAAAAAATATAAGAATACATTAAAAAACTATTGAATCCTATTTGATGTAAGAATAAATAAAAATAAACAAAGATTGCATAAATAAACGTTTCCCTAATCCTATCAATACATGAAAAAATGTCGTAAAGAGGAAGAGTAAAAGAAGAACAAAGATAAAAAAAACAAAAAATCCAACAATGAACTTACCTATAAAGAGAACTATCGGGAGTCGATTCCTTCAGGTATAATTCAAAAACTTGCGAGTATTCGCTGCTGTGAGGATGTGGGAGACGAGGAAGGGTGTGAAGAAGGGGCTGTGTTGCGACAATGAATTGAAGGGGATTGGATGGTGTAAAGGGGCGTGATAGAGAGAGGACTGAGGAGGGCTGTTGCAACAATGAATGTTGCAGCAATGGAGAAGGAGAGGAGAGTTCAGGAGAAGGTGTAAGTGAAGCTGGAGGCTGAGATGGACGTTGGGCAGCAAGGATAGAATAGAAAATGGGAGACAAGAAGACTGCTACTAGAAGGTTTAAAGAGAGGAGAGGGCAGCTGTGGGGACATTAAAAGGAGACTAAAACCATTAGTTAAACATATTAATGGGAGGCTAAACCGTGAGTTTTTATGCTGGTTTCAATGGTGGAGAAAAAATGGAGGTATGTGGGTGGTTTTAATGGCAGAAAAACGAAGAGGAGAGGAGGTATTTGGGGCTGTTGCTGGGGCAGTAGGTATGCACAGGTAGGTCCTCTTCCTTCTATTCTTCTTTTTCTTCTCTCATTCTTCTGTTTGATCTCTGATCATTCTTCACTTATTCTGCTGTGTGGGTCGTCCCAGAAATCAGGGAGGGAGATGAAGTGGACGTGCAGCACAGAGAGAGGCTGTGAGAAGAAAACGTGGAGAGGAGAATAGCCAAAACCGTCTGTCAGTCCAATGGAGAAGAAGAGATGTTCTGTGGAGAGAAGTCAGCCCAAGGACGTTCCAGCAGAGAGACGAAGGAGACAAGAGAATCGAAGGAGAGAAACCGAGATGTTCGTTCAGCCTCTTCATAGAGAAGACGTCCTTCTCTATTTATAAAAAGAATTTTCTAATTTTTTTCTTTCTTTTTTTAACGTATTTCTCTCTTTCTTTTATTTTCTTTTAATTCCCTTTTAGAGAATGATGGTGGAGCCATCCCCCACTACTCGTAGTGCATTAGTAGTATTTTGTGTTGAGTTTTGATTGGTCGATCTTCGTTTTGGGTTGATTTTTAATGGAATTTCCTTGACATTCTGATTTTGATTTGGTACTTAAAGTTTCTCTTTTAATTTAAATTTGAGTTTGTGTTTTATTTCGAATTTTAATTTTAATTATTCAATTTAAGATTTAATTTGATTTTATCGATCGAGATTGATTTCGGATTGGATTAATTTTGGATTTTAAATTTGTTGATTAGATTTTGAGTTTAATTTTAATGGTTGGTTAATTGGAATTTTGGTTGATCGATTTTAGAATTTTTTATTTAATTTGAAAATTTTTGATTGGATTTAATTTCTTGATTGCGTTTTGATTTTAATTTTATCGGTTGTTTGATTTTAATTTTAAATGTTTAATTGTTGCTTTGATTGTGTTTTGATTTTAATTTGATTGGTTGTTTGATTTTAATTTTAAATGTTTAATTATTGCTTGATTTTAATTTTAATTGTTTAATTGTTGCTTGATTTTAATTTTAATTGTTTAATTGTTGCTTAATTTTAATTTTAATTATTTAATTGTTTGAATTTGAATTGTTGAATTTTTAATTTGAGTTTTATTTTTAGTTAGGTTAGATTGTTAACTCGATTTCAATTTTTATTACATTTTCCTAACGATTGGGATCTCTATGTTGAATTTGAAGGTTGAGGGGCATTTCGGTCATTTTTATGAATTTTTCTATATTTCTCTGTTTTCATTGGTTTAAGTCCCGTTAGACTCGAAATCATATTCTGAGTGCAATGGAGGTACTTTCGAGGTCTTTCGGAGGTCCGAAATTCATGAAGGGTATTTTCGTCATTTTGTCGATTTTTGCAGATTTTTACGAATTTTAACGTGAGGCTTCTTTCAGTTTCGACGTGATTATTTCTAAGTTTCAAAGTCATATTTTCCTAAGGTAGCGGGGTCTCTAAGTTATTGAATTGTGTAGCGAACCTAGGTGTGCGTGCTTGCTAAATCGAGTGTAAGATGTAGTGATCCTAAGCGTGTGTAAATTTCTATGTCGAATCGTAACGAGTAGGGGAGATGAAAAGATTGAAGATTGAGGGAATCATGAATAATACTCACAAGCCTTTGAGTTCTTTACGATCATCATTAGGAATTCACGATAATCGGGTGACGAATTGTCGAATTAGATATATGCAAAAATGGGGTGTCTACAATAGGTATTTTGACAAAATTCATAAAGGTTAGATTGGAATTTTGTAAATTGCCCCAAAATCTACAAAGTGTTTTAATTTTAATTTTATTTATTTATAATTAATTTTGAATATAAAAAATGATTTTTGTATGACTGCACAATGATAAGCAAGGCTCAATGGGCATGCACTCACACAATTTGAGCTACACATACGGGTGGCAATGGGTCGTGTTGTGTTGACGTAAGGGTATTATGAAAATTTACCAAACCCAAACCCGGCCCACTTAATAATTGTGTCAAAAACTTAAACTCAAACCCAACCCATTTATAAATAGGTATACCTGACCCGACCCTTATGTAATTTGTTTAATAAAATTCAAATTTTTATTCAAAAAAAAAAAAATGTTCCATTTCCACCACAAAAATAAAATACCATTACTAAAAATAAAGTTACAACCCGATAAACTAATATCTACTAACATAAATTAAATATCACAAAACATAAACTAAGTTTTATCATAAAAAGTGGGTAATTTAAAAAACATCTTAAATAATTGTCGATATATTTAATGTCCAGATTTTTAATAATTGGAATTGCTACTATAATGTGGTTAAACCAATTACGAAACATCTAAAATGGGTTCGGCCAACAGAGGACATGGTGAAGATCAATACAGATGGTGTGAGGTCGATGTTGGGGGCAGGATTTGGTTTCATTGGTAGAAACACGGATGGGCAGATGCTATTTGTTGGATGGAACAAAACGGAGGCAGAGGACATTATTCATATAGAGATTCAAGCAATTTCAGAAGCTTTGAAGTATGCAAGAGTAAGAGAATTTAAAAGAATTCTGATTTCTTCAGATTCTTTATACTCTATAAAGTGTATAAAGAAGGAAATCAAGACTTCATGGAAGTATGAAGAAGTGCTGCTAGAAATTGTAGAGCAAAGCCAATGGTTCGAGGAATGCTCCTTTGAATTTCAGTGGAGAGAAACAAACAGGGCAGCTAATTTTCTTGCAAAGTTGGGTTCCTTCTCAGATGGTTTTTATGTTATGGAAAACACAACTAATGCTCCTCAAGAACTTGTGAGAATTGTAGAAGAAGATTTAACGTGTATTTACACTCGATAGTAGTGTCAAAAAAAAAATTGTCGATATATTTAAAACTACATGTTAACCGAAAAATAACTACATGTGTCACAATGGGGTGACGCTCCTAACCTAGACCCGACCCATTTAATAATCATGTTAGACGGGTTGACACTATAATAACCCAAACCCACTAATTTCTTGTCGTTTCGAGTCGTGTTTGAGGGTCGCTGTAAGATTGCCATCCCTAGCTACACAATAAACCCTTAAAATGAGTTTGGGCTTGAATTCAAGCCCAACAACGCATGAGACATACACGATACAAATTTAAAAACACGAAAATATGTTTCAAGTTGATGAAAGGTGAGATATTGAAAAGATACCAATGATTTCTCGACAACTCGGTTAATTAATGTATGTTCAGACTGTACATGGAAGAAAACCTGCATGGAGTGTTACAAGAAAACCCATACTAAAAACAAAATAAGCAGATCAATAGAAATGATGAGGATGTTGTCTGTATTCATTTTAGAAATTATAAAAAAAAAAGTTAAATAATATAACTTTTAATGAAACATTTATTAGTTACTGTCTGTAGCCCACAGTAAACCTGACAATACCTCCTTGCCTGCACATTATTTATACTCATGTTCTCTTCAGGTAAAGCATCGAAGAATTTTACAGTAAGTTTGAGGGGAAAAATTATAACATGAGTGTCTAGCAATTTGATGAAAGGGAATCATGTTACGACATTGAGAAGATGAAACCTAGTGATTCATGTCTTTTTTTTTCCTTTTTCACTAGCCATGGAAGATGATGATGCGACAATCTCCCCCATTTACTTGGTAAGGGGTCTTATTTTATGAATAGATTTTAATATTAAGGTTATATTAAACATATTTCATCAAAGAGTTTCTTTATTTCTATTCTTACCATTTTCTATCTATTTTCATTGTCAGGATTCAAATAAAAAAATATCAGCACTTGAATTTTAATTATATTTTCCATTTTATACGTAATTGTAGAACATGGATATGATCGTCAAAGAGGGCAAATGGTAAATCAATCATAGAACATTTTAAGCAAAGTCCTGCAAAATAAGTCTTGTAAGTGTATCAACTGTTTAATCTCGTGGATGGAAATTTTCGTTGATTTGTATAGCTTCTGATATATTATTATTGTTAGTCATGGTTTTTTTTTTTTCGTTTCGTAATGTTTCATATGAAATATTTTTGATTTTTGTCATGTCAAAATGAAACCACATACAAATTGAAACATTCCAAGTTTTGATCTATTTTTTTTTTTTTTTTTAAATATATAGATCTCTAACAGGGATATTTGGGGGAGAGAGATCTTCCAAAGACATCTGAGGGAGGGATTTACGAGAGCAATCTGACCAAAGACCTGTGAGAGGAGTGGAATCTGCGAGAGGAGAGAGAAATCTGTTGAGTGATCTATGAGAGGAGAGAGATCCAGAGAGAGATTTGAGAGAGAGAGAGAGAGAGAGAGAGAGAGAGAGAGAGAGAGAGAGAGAGAGTACCTTTTTTCTCTTTCTTCTCTTGACGTCTCAAATTCCTTGACTTACTTTACAAGCTTTTAGATAAAAGTTGCTCTACCCATCCTTCACCAACAAGTAGAACACCTTTGACCTTGGTCTTGTTCAGAGGACTAGGACATATAGACCGGTTCTCATATTCTAGTAAATATTTTTTATACTAATATATTTTCAAACTGTTGAAATACCCTTTTGACCAAGGTCTTCTGGGAAATATTTTTTTTATAGAAATGTTATTAGTATTTTGAATGTTTCAAATATTTCGACAATGTTTCAGTTTCGTTTCGATTTTTGAAGAAATTGAAACATTGGATCGAAACAAGATTTTAAACCATGGTGTTAGTTTTCAAAGTTAGTTAAGATTTTAGGTTACATGATACATAGCAAGTATTCACTTATCCCTCACCCCACTTTGTTGTTGTTTTTTGATAGATGTCCTATACAAAAGTTTAAGTCGGAAGATTTGGGATCGGCTAAATGAGTCATGTTCCTTCATCCTGTTTTGCTTAGAGCCAAGTCTTTTGTTATTGATAGTAAGTTTGTATTTACTTTCACTATCTTCATTTTTTTTAATATTAATTTTTAATAGATCAATGTACAAAACATATGTCATTGAATGGTAGTTCTTTGTCTTATTTGTGTGTGAATGCACCATTCTATACCTATAGTGTTTGTGCATAATGTGTTTATTAGCGCTATCATAATAAGAAGGTTAAATCTATTTTTTAATTTAATAAATATAATAATTTAATTTCCTAGAAAATTATCATTTATTTCTTATTGTTCTTGATCTACCTTTGGGCATGCGCACCGCACATGATGTATGAGTAATGAAAGTGAATTTAGGAATACTAAATGGTATCTATTGAGAATTACATTAATTATTTTCTTTCTGGCTTTAGTCATAATAAATCTACTATATTTACTATATAATTTTAAATTAAAATGAATATGTAATTTATATTAAAAAAGAAAATGATTTTCAAATGATATACTAAACTACACATTAGTAGACTGTTCTTTTTAATATGTTGTGAAGTGTTTTAATTATTTTCAAAGTATTAAATTTATTTTCCATTTAAATTTCCACTTCAGTAATCTATAGTTAGATGGGTCTAATCCAATTTGAAAGTAAGATATAAAATATATACACGATCTACCATATCACTTCATTTTGAGTAATGTGTCCTAACGTAATTATCAATGACTATTTTTGGCAATTAAAAATAAAAAAAACCAAATCTTCTCGAAATCGCACTAGGTGAAAATCTCATTGAAAGATCTTGATTTTGATATATTGAGTTGTTGGTGTGAGCTCAAAAACTAGTAAAATGAGTGGGAGCACAAATTAGACAATTTTTCATTTCAAACCCAATTTTTTTTGTTTGTTTCTTGAGACATTTTCCCTTTGGTTTTTTTAAGTTTCTTCAACCTTTGTTGTTCATCTCTGTATAGACTCAGATAGAATTTCCTCTAAAAATTTCTATTTAAACCATTTTCTAGCTTTTCCCAAATAGGACTTAAATAGACCCATAGAAGCATTTCCTCTAAAACTACTTCTTTCTCACCAAGTTGATACCTTTAGCTTCTGATTTCATGGACAATCTTCAAATTTGTTCACAAAGCCTAGTAGGTTCTTAACCGAAGGCAGCTTATTCCCACTCTTCTAGTTGTTTTCATTGGCATCTAATCCTGACCCATTGTCAATTGGCGAGGACCATTGTCAAATTTATCCCACAATGGTCCCTTAGCAGATGAGGATGACAGTTATCAATTATTTACAGAGGATAATTAGATACTATCATGGAGGTGTAGTGAGGATCTTTTTCCCTTTGCTTGATTTTGTTTTGATAATTTTGTCATTTTTATTTGTTCTGTAATTGTTTACCTCTGTAGCTATAAAGTTATGTTTTTTTTTCCTTCGGATTTTTACAAGTCTTAAATTGTACACCAGATTCATAGTAACAGTGTTCGGATTCAGTAATTATTCGATAGGTGGTTAATTTGGATACATTCATGAAAGTTTCGACTAAAAATTGAATTTTTTTCTAGAAATATAAAACAATATTTTAAGATTTCTAACCAAAATCCATCATCTTCAACCCCTTAAGAAAAACCCTATCTTGTTATTGAGATTTAAATGTTGAAAAAAATAAAAATTTGAGGTTTTTTACCGTATGTCGCGATTAATCGATAAGTTATCGATTAATTTGTTGAATTAATCAGCTAGTCCCTCATTCGGAGAATTTTGTGACTATGTCAGGATCTCGTTTCTATTGTTTTGTTATAAATCTTTTGAGTTTATTATTAGATGTCTCCTAAGTTTCTTGGAGAAACTTCTCTTTAATTGTCGATACAAAAGAAGTATAGAGGCATAGTATTAGTTAGTTTAGATGCTATGTTGATTTCTTTTGATGACACAAACAAAAAAAGAACCTAGTTGTCTTGTCTGTTTGAGGCGTGGTTTTAAATCTTGGACAAGACCAACTTTGGAGAGTCATCTCGGTCTGGGAGGCATCCGAGCGAAATTTATCTATTATTTAGTAGGAATAAGCTTATATTTAAAAATTGGAACACTAATTATTTATTTTTCTTAATCTTTAAGAGTTCAAAAAAGTTGGGATTAATCTAGCAGTTAAGTTCCATTACAGTAGTTTATACTTTAGAGATGATAGCCACAAGCCACCTAATAAGAAAAAAAAGTGTGGGTGATATGTGATAGGGATTTCAGACTGAATTGCATTTTCTTTCTTTTAAATAGAATACTAACCCTTCTTCTTGAAGGAGTGGTTTCTTTAAACTTGAATGTGACACCCCAGTATGCACATTCTATTGCTCTAATCATGGAAAAGAATTAACTCTCATCTCATTGAAGACGAGGATTTCTTCATTGATTTTTATAACTTCTCTTTTTTTAGTTCACGTTTGGTTCGGTGCCGTTGAAAATGTATCTACCAGATGGACTAGTAGATTTGACCGCACTTAGCAGTCCTAATCTAGTGTCTGCGTTGGCTGATGATGTTTGGGAGGTCCTTCAAAGAGAAGAGAAGAACGATTCTGCTGAATTTGAAGTGAGGAACATCCGATGCCTTAATGCAGAGCTTAGTCTACATTCCTCTCAAAATTATAGATAAATTATTTATAATTTATTCATCAATAGTTTACCATACCATATGAAGAATTATAAAATTTAGAAATCATGGATAAACGTATCTCAAAAAGGAAAATATTAGGTTATATTACATTCCACTGGTACGATTTATATTCTATAATTTCTCTATTTTTTTAAAAAGGTTTTAGCACATTATCAGATGAGCTTACTATTTATTTAGGCTTCTTGAATATAAACATTTTCCTTTTATTTTTAAGGCACATGGTTTGACATTTCTGGCACTTTTTGTTTCAAAGGTTGACCCCATTATTGGCAAAGACCACCTCTTTAAGTGCAGCACCTTGCTGATTAAAGCTTGGTGCTACTATGAGAGCCAACGGTGCTCATCATGGTTTGATGTCTTCATATGCATTGGAGACATTGGTCTTGTATGTCATCAATCTTTTCCACTCATCTCTATAGATGAACCTTTATTGGCGAGTCAGATAAATTCTAATTTTTTTTTCTTTTATTTTTTCTATGTATAAATAAATTTTATTTACTAATCTAAGTCACCCCTCACAGGTCCTATGTAGATTATTGGAATACTATTGCAAATTTGACTGGGACAACTACTGCATCAGTTTAAATGGCACAGTCTGCGTGTCTTCACTGCCAGAATTATTGGGTAAGCGATACTCTTCTTGTGCATAATGTTTTTCTTTCATTTTTGTTTCTCTCTTAATTATTTTGCTACTAGCCAGTAAAAATGAAAAAAATAATAATAAATAGAAGTGATTAAGCAACATCCCTCAATTTACTTTATACTATTGGCTAGATTCATTTCTTGTTTACTTGTAAGCCTAACCTGTTTCGTGCTTTAAAAGAAAACAAAAACCTTGGGTGCAATGTGAGTAAAGGTATGCAATTTTTCTCCATTCAAATATAAGATTCCTTCTCTATAGAGATATGTATCTAATTTCTTGTGTAACTTAGCTTCTTTCATGCAATGTAAACTTGGAAATTAGAGTTCCATTTTTTTCCCTCTTTAATTTAAGCAATATTCTTTGCAAAGATCCCCCTTAGAGAAAAGCTTAAAGACACCAAAATTTTCTAGCTTAAACATTTTTATGTTGCATAGATTTAGTATTTTATTTTTATTCATTTGTGCTACTTGTTAATCATCTAATGATGACATGACCACTCTCAAACAGGAAATTTCTTTCGGATATGTAGTGCTTTTACATGTGGAGAACTAGGCATTCTTTTCCAAGACGGTAAACTGATTTCAAACCTTTTTTTTTTTTAATACTATACGGTCGATCTTCTGGTCTTTTTGTTGCATGTTTTTATTTATCTTTCATACTGTGACATGCCTTCACCTGGATGGGGAAGGAATCCAGCACTAGTGACTCATGGTCAGTTGCAGAGATCACATTGTGACAAAAGACAATCCTGAGCCCTCACAACCAAAACTCCCAATTCATCTCGACTTTGGGGCTTTCAAGCATATTCCATTGCGTGCACCCGTGTCAGAAGTGAGCAGGCAACCTTACTCCAGTGCTTCACATGGCTCTATATTGGGACCTCCATCACTGGCGACACATATATCCCGACCAACATGGAGTGCGAATTAGGAAAAGTATGGGAATTCTAACTCATGAAAAATTTGATTTGGTGTTCTACAACATACCTAAGATAATGATTTTGTTTTTCTTGTGCTTGGATCTGCAGGGTTGCAATGCAGTCACATGGTCTGACCGATGAAAAGGACTTCCCTGCTCTGATTGTACATAGATAGAAAGGATTAAAATCCTCACGACAATGTACAATGAATGCTGAACCGAAAACTTTTTAGTACATGCACCTACTTTATTTTTATCGTCTGTATTTCTTTTAACAAACTTGACACTTATATTTTGAGTAAAGATGGGTTGCTTGTTTAGTTTTTGTATCATTAAGTCTATTGATAATAAATTTTATGATCTACCTTGAGATGTGTGAAATAAGATTATAAATTGATTTGATGATGAAATGGATATATAATTCTTGATACAGTGGATCATTGGAGTGTTATCCTTTTGATTAATAGTCACTTACAAAACAATGACGTGTAACTTTTTTCTCTCTTGGTTTCACGTTTGATTGGTTGAAAAAGGGTTTCGTGATTTGTGGATGATTGCTTGAGAAGTTTGCTTTTCTGTATAGATTTTGTATAAGTTATTTATTCTTGGGACTTTGCACTTGATCGATAGAAGGAGTTATTTATTTATAGAGAAGACTTTACACTATGTGAAAAAAGCCCATATTTGATGGTCTCAACCCATCAAATTTTTAGAAATTTGATGGACCCTCCCGTCAAATATTCTCTTGTAGATTTTTTTTTTTTGTGACGGCCCTGAACTATCAAATTATTGGAGAATATGTTTTAAAAAAAAATTAAAAAAATCCATAGAGTATGACCGTCAAATTTGGAGGTTTAACAAACAATAGCATGGTCCTTTAATTCACCAATCACAATGAACGAAATAATAATAATAAAAATCAGAAAAATAAAAAACAAAAGAAAAATTATAGAACAAGAACATGATGGGCATCCATATTGATTGAAGAACAAAGAAGAGTAAACTGAATCAATATTCATGAATTAATATTTTGAAATTGAAATAGACCCAGCTTCACATTAAATCAAAGAAAAAAGACGAAAAAACTGAAGAACAAAATCTAGAAAATCTGATTAAGAGGAGAAAATAGATTCAGTGGCCCAATTGATTTCCTTCATTGACATGCACTTGTTAATTGCTTCTTTGCAGCTATGACCTTCTTCGCAACTTCTTTTAGAGCATCCATTGCCACATTATAAATATGTACAGATTTTACCTCTTCATCCATTGCTTAACCAACACCTGTATGATGGTAGATGTATTCACATACCCATCAAAAATTGAGTTTACGCTATCACTCCCTTGGGTTATAGACATTTCCCCAAAGAAAGTGTCCCGCATGATGGTAGTTTTTGGTGTAAAACTCTAATGGAACACCATTTAACAATAAAAAATACCTAGGATTTAGCCACATCGACAGCTTCATCTCGGCCTTTGAGCTCGATCGTCTCACGATAATCACCTTCCACCTTTGCAATTTGGTTTATAGCTGCATGGAAGATATGGTCTACAAGCAATGTGATAACAAAGACCCCAATTGATGCCATTATTGTTGTCCAAGGTGGGGCAGGTTTCTGCTTAAATCTGCAATGAAAAGAAAACAACTTCAATTCATCAAGAGTTTATGGTGCCAAAGGAGAATTTGTAGCAAAATAAAACATCCTAGTGTGTAATAGTTTTCTAAATTTCAGGGGAGAAGAATAGTTAGATCTGGGTCTACCCAAGAAACACCCCCCCTCCAAAAAAAAAAAAAAAAAATTAAGGAAAGATAATTCTGTTAATGGAGCCCTTTTTTTTTTTTTTTCTCGACGAAATGTTCTTGCAGGCCTCACTCCCCAAGTGTGGTCTGCCTTGCATGCTTGATTGGGTCCATCACGTACATGTAGATCAATATCGATGCCCAATATAATTAGTCACAATGAGAGTCGAGATAAAAACCAAAAGCAAAATAAAAATTAAAAATTGCGTAGGCCCATAATTATTCAGGAAATAAACTAACACAATAACAAAGATTACAGGTTTTGAATGTCTATTTTGTTAGTTGAAACCATGGATTAAATTGATGAGTTTACAATTACAAGATCACAATATAAGTGATCCAACTAGAATACAAAATTGAAGCTCACCTTTGTCGCCTACATCAGATAATGTCGTTAGTTACTTTAACCCCTCACTGTGGCCTTGTGGCATTCCTAGGCTTTGGGCAAGATTACCCATCCTCTATTTCATGGCCTAAGAAAATCCGATACCAAAACTTCCGATTCAATAAGAGGCATAGAATCTATCTTCTCTAAAAGATGGAAAGATCCTTACCTATACACTCTTCTGGTGGGCTTCCATGTATGCTTCTGTAACCAAGAGTAAGAGCTCCTGTACGAACAACAAAGGATTTCAGTAAAACTAAAAATCAAAATTAGGTTGTCTAGAAAATGAAGTTCAATAGTTGCACATGAAACATGATTATATGCCATCCAAGTGAAAATTTTTGAGAAAAATAACTAAATTCCAAGTATAACTAAATTTTTATACTTCATTTCCATGCATCAGTGGGGAAAACATCTGAGATTCAAGTGGGAGGCCTCACTACTTAATAGGTGAGATGATTTTCCCATAATCAGATATTTGTAACAAATCTAGAGCATATATAACCATAAATGGAGAGTAAGACATATCGAGGTTTTTGTAGTACTGGACTGTACATGAAGCATATATGATGTGGAGACAGACCACCAAATCATTGCCATGTACAATATGCCATGATACTAACCCATTGAATCCTAACTCCTTCATCTAACATTGTGGAAAAATTGAAATAGCAAAGTTCACACAATCCCATAAAACACAAGGATTTACGACATTGTGCCTATATCAACGGAATAGAACAAGAATCCGAATTAGTGATGGCAGAATCAAACCACTAATACCATCAAACCCTGTTATTAGAAGAAAATGTATCATAACAAGACTATCAAGAAAGAGAAAGACCATTGTTAACCTGACAAGCTCAATCAAGATTAGAATAGACTGATTTTTTTTTTCTTGTTTTGATGATCATCATGATATTTAGAACAACTAATTTACAAACTTAATTCATTATTTGCAAACTCAATTCTGCTCAATCAAGGCCTTGTCCTTATTTGCAAACTCAATTCATTAAGAAGAATGAAACCTATTAATAGTCCATGAAAATATTTTTTTTCAAAATTAATCTTATAGAACTATAGCAATATTATCATGTGAAGTTGCAAACCTTCTCTTGGATCTATAATCCTTAACACATGTATGTCGCAATGTCAACATCAAGCTGCCAAAGAAAAATAAAAATGTCAATAAGTCTATTTATGTTGGTACAGACACTAGGAATGGAAGTAAACATGTGTCTACACTCTACATTAGTCTATTGTCCCATGGAAACACCTTACATAGAAGAAAATTCAGTTGAACCATGATCGAAGTTTAAAAACACAACACATGAAGGTGTTCTTGGGCACTCAAATCCGTTGCATTCTGGGCATGATATGGATTAATGCAAATGTTGACACATCAAGAATTACTTTCATTAAGTGTAGCAATAAATTTAAAACATAAGTAGGATTCGAGACAGACACAGTCCCATCCTTCCAATAAGTTATATATAAACAACACAAATTTAAGTTGGCACAAATCACACAAACCTTAAAGCTTTAGTTATTAATATGAAGGAAAATGAGATGACCATCATGCTGCTTTCATTAAGCTATGATAAAACAGATTTCCTCTTTTTGTTTTTACTTTTATTCCACCAGTAACTTGTGTATAGTTTCTCGAACTATATCAGCTAATTTTGAATATGGCCTTGTTTAAGCTCATTAATATATTCATAATCTTTCAAACTAGAAGACAAATGAGAAAGGAAAATCTAAAGTTTTTTTGTCAAGTTTTTTCACCAGTTTAATGTTGATGAGATCTTTAATGTCACCTATGTGCTCTTTCCGCTGTGACACCAACAATGAAATTAAAAATCTTCAGTATCAAGTTTCGTTCCACAAGAAGAAAAAGTTTCAACGAAGTTTCTATTTCTAGAATGCAGAATATCATCTCTTACTAATTACAACTCATTAAGGATGTCATCAATGACAACAAAATATGCCTCTAACAACATTTTGAGCTGTTTGATGTTGAAGAACTCACTTAGGCTTCCATGTTAGCTTGATGATAAAATAGTACTGCTCGAAGCCCTTTCCGATTATTGAACGCATAGGTGAGAGCGGTGCAAAATTATTTATTGGTTATTGAATAAGCCTCCATTCTCTCCTTTTGTTCCGTCACGGACCTGAAAAGCCATTCCTATAACTAGAATGTATGAGGCAAAAACAAGAGGTAGCTGTGAAGATGACAAGTGGTTGCCGAGTATACCTTCTTAACTTGTTGAGTTAATACAAGGAGATGACCTTTAAATCTATGGACACGTTCCAGGTTGAGGGTGTTAATTTTTTATTTTTATCTTTTGATGATGGGTGTCTGAGGGTGCTAATTGATGATGCTAGTTCGTCCAAGACTGGATATATGTCCATTTTCAGTTCTTTTACCTGCCACACCAACTTTTGCTATCGCCATCCCAATTCACACCAACTTGTGTAGAACCAAGATCATGCATGTCGAAGGAGCATCAATGCAGCTATCTAGAAATTTAGTACAAAAATATACCTCTTGATGGCTTATTATAAGAAGTTGGATCATCCTTTTCCCTCCTCCTTTATCCGGGCTTGGGATCGGCAATGTAAAAGGTTTAATTTTTTCATTGGCAGAGTTAAAAAAGTTTACCTAAGAAGAAAAAACTATTAGTTACTAATTAAATAATATAAAATAATGTGAAAGTCTTAGAAGACAATAAATGAGTCAATATAAATTAGTATCAAGTAAGTCTACCATTGTAATATGTAATGAATCAATCAAAGTCATATAGAAATGCATATGTAGTACATATCCAAAGACAATAGAAACCCCCTTTTGCCTCCATGACTTCTAAGAGAAACCCCCTTCAAGTCTTACAGTATTCAAGAAACTGAGATGGTCACTCATTAATGAAATATATTTACATTTACATAGGTTAGAACAATCAATGCTTCTGCGCCTAAAGAAGGGAAGCAATATGTACTTTCAAATTAAATGGAAATCATAGAAGCAAAACAAAAGTACTCTTACTCATCCAATGAAATGAGTATTACAGAAATAAGTATTTCTATAAGAAAAAAACTTTCCTTACCATCATCATGGAAAAACTCAGATTAAAAAAATGGGTAGCATTGCTAAGTAAGGAAAAACTACACTAAAATATACACTTCATTCTTAACTGTCACTTGGAAGCATAGCCACAAAATTCGATGTTTTTTTCGATTGAATTCGGGTAAATCTGCCATGTATAAGAATTTAAGAGAAAATTACTTTAAAGACCATGCAATAGGGAATTCCAAATTACTTTAAAGGCCCCATAGTTGGGACTTTCTTCTAAATGCACATGGCTTGTCAATCTTTGTTTTTTCCTTAATTCCCTTACTACAATCTATTGTGCAAACTCTAATCAGTTGGTTTTAATGACCATCACAACTCGTCTACTTTTACCAAAAAGCCAACCCCTACTTTCACAAAACAACAAGTAAGCTAAAATATAAGAAGTAGACAGAGGTCTTTTTTCTATTAATCATATCCAAGCTGAATTTTTTTTATTTACTTGGATCATGAGCAAATGTCTGAATAGTGGACAATCCATCCTAAAGTCAATATGAAAATTTGAAATGCTAATCAACATTTGAAACACATATTGAAGTACATCAATTATATCATGAATTAAAATTTATAAGGCTATAAAGGAGTATAAGGTTGGTTTAAAATTAAGTTTGCCTCCTCAGGACCGGGTTAAGGCTAAACGAAACCTGTCCAAAAAATTTGCACAGAAAACTGTGCTCACAGAAATCTGGGATCCACCGATCACGTGTACCCACATGTATTAATGGCATTCCACCGATCAAGTAATTAGGATTCTATATGGCCTAATCCTCAAAGACTCAACAAAAGGGCCTGACTCCGGCTTGGCTTGAGATGGATAAAACAGATGATGGGAAATAGGAGTTGAAGAAGAAATTGGTGAAGCATAAAGCTGCATGTGTGATGGGGTACAAAGTTCAATAAATTCAAGTATTTTTCGTTCAAAATGTCTTTGAAAGCTACCTAAGTGTTAGTAATACTCTGCAATCTATTTTGAGTTGGTTGTAAACAAAGCTGGTTTCTTAAGAAAAAGTTCTAACAAGGCCATCCTCAAGATTACTATTAAGATACAGAAAATTGATGCCTGATCTAACCTCTTGAGAATGTCCACAATTATACTCACAAAATACTAATAGAACAGATTTGTGTTTGGTTGAGTAAGCCAAATTGAAAGACTAGAACATTCATAGAAAAGGCTTGTTGAGTGATCTAATCCAATTTAGTAAGAGGCATAAAGTTATCTAGGGTGCTAAATAATTCAGATAAAATATTTAGTAAGTTCAAAGTTATTTTGAACTTACATCACAGATCTGATAAACATCAACTCTAAAGTGGCAACATTGCAAACAAGCACTAAAACTCAAAAGAATCAGATGTTTCCATGAATAGCAATGGTCGCCTATATTATCACACAATGATTGGCCCCCCTTCCATGAAGTCCATCCTTGCAATTGCTTTACAATAGAAATCTTCAAAACACAAGGTAGATCCCCCATATTATGAATGTTGATACGCATGCCAAACAAATATAACAAGACAAAATCAATCTAAAAAATTACTTCATATATGCATGTAGACTTAATATCAATGGGTTAGAACATATGCTTAATTTAAGATATGCTAGAAGTAGAAGATTATGAACACCAACCAAATCCATCTAGAATGGAAGTCTCCACAAGGGGGGCGTTCAATGGCAAACTTTTTAGCAAACTTTTTGGCAAAACATTTTTCAAAACATGGGTTAGAGGTTTTGGAATGGGCTGATTTTTGGTGAGGATGATCTCTACGGTGAGGAGATCATCCTCACCAAAAATCAGCCCATTCCAAAACTTCTAACCCATGTTTACAAGCTGAAAACTCGTGGACCGTCCATTTTTTGTAAACTGTTTTTGATGGGGTTAGAAGTTTTGGAATGGGCTGATTTTTGGTGATGATGATCTCCTCATCATAGAGATCATCCTCACCAAAAATCAGCCCATTCCAAAACCTCTAACTCATATTTTGAAAAATGTTTTGCCAAAAAGTTTGCTAAAAAGTTTGCCATTGAACGCCACCCGTCTCCACAAACCTGAGCGCATTTAAGGTACACACCATCCAACCACTTTACGGATTAAACAGGTCATCCTCACTTGCAATGGGCTCAAAATATATATATATATATATATATATATATATATATATATATATATATATATATATATATATATGGGTCCCGTTCGGCACCCTAAGTTTTACCACACTTTAACAAACGTGTTTTGTCCTACATGGGTTAGAAGTTTCGGAATGGGCTGATTTTTGGTGAGGATGATCTCTATGGTGAAGAGATCATCCTCACCAAAAATCAGCTCATTCCAAAACTTCTAACCCCATCAAAAATGATTTACAAAAAATGGACGGTCCACGATTTTTCAACTTGTAAACATGGGGCTAAACATTTCGGAATGAGCTGATTTTTGGGGAGGATGATCTTCTAATCATAAAGATCATCATCACCAAAAATCAGCCCATTCCAAAACTTCTAACCCATGTAGGACAAAAAACGTTTGTTAAAGTGTGTGGTAAAACTTAGGGTGCTGAACATTTCCCTCTATATATATATATATATATATATATATATAGGGAAATGTGCAGCACCAAACATTTTGGCAAAACATTTTTCAAAACATGGGTTAGAGGTTTTGGAATGGGCAGATTTTTGGTGAGGATGATCTCTACGATGAGGAGATCATCATCACCAAAAATCAGCCCATTCCAAAACTTCTAACCCCATCAAAAATGATTTACAAAAATGGACGGTCCACGATTTTTCAACTTGTAAATATGGGGCTAGAAGTTTTGGAATGGGCTGATTTTTGGTGAGGATGATCTCCTCATCGAGGAGATCATCCTCACCAAAAATCAACCCATTCCAAAACTTCTAACCCATGTTTTGAAAAATGTTTGTTGCTGAACGGGACCCATATATATATATATATATATATTGAATGTACAAATCCACCTTAAAAAAGATCTAAAAGTGAAGAGAAGTAAAGGAATATTGCTCATTGCTATTCGGCGAACTACTTCAAAGCAAGAATTTGAAGACTTTCAAGACATTTGTGAGGAAAATGCAAGCTGATCAGGTTGGACACATTAATAATAAAACAATGTGATATGTCCAGATCCAAACGGTGTGACATCGCAGATCACTTCCATCTTCAAGTGAAAACTAAGGCCGGGATCAGAAAAAAAAATTATGCTAGCCTAAGTGGTTTTGGACTCAATGAACTTAAATAAAGTTGCATAAATTGAGATTAATAAATAAATGTACTTTTATCTATGGAGAACAGTTTCAGCTATCTATCTACATTTAAAGTAAGAGAGATGTATTTCCCTACTTTTTGAATAATAAATAATTACTCACCCATGAATATTTAGATCTATGAGCTTGGACAGAAATTTGAACAAACAAAACTCCATTAACAACCTCTACAAACAAGACAAGACCCAAAACTCCAATAACAAGGACAAAGAATAAATTGATTCGGAGGCCCAAAAACTCAATCCAAGAACAGATGAGAGCTCCTTCATAAAATTCATAAAATCCCATGAACCAACACAATTGAAGGCAATCCATCAAATGTTTTTGGTATTTTAGGCTCATATTCTCTAACCCCAACATTCATATTGGGTCCAAAACATTCATTTAGAGCTAGTCTAACAAATAGAAATTTCATTTCCGTCTTGTATACAAACACGTCGAAGACCATATTTTAGATCTCTTTGAGGAAACCCAAGCAGTCCAAAACAGATCATCTTTCATATATTAGTCCATCTTCATTCATAATTCTCTAAACGCATCTTAAGCATCCCAACTTTGTGAGAAACAGCTAGACAAAACACTCCCAAGCATCCTTCATCGACTAGTTTAGCTAATTTTTCCCAACTAACCGAATGAGTTTTCATCCTATAAACACGGTCACCCCCAAAAATATTTTGCAAGGTACTGTTTGTAACATATTTAGGCAAGGGAAAAATAAAGAGCAAATAAATTGGAAGAGCGATCAATCTGATCAAATAGAGTGGGATAAACTGATGCGCTAAAATGTATGTGGTTGACATGGCAAGTGCATAGAACCATAGATCTTTTTCTTCAAGATATACAAGGAAAAAGATCTAGCGTTTTGTGCACTTGCCACGTCAATTGCGTACAGACTGCATATGTTTTAATGCGTTAGTTTATCATTAGTCTTTACTTCCTAAAAGACCTTCAAAAACTTTCTTTATTTCCTAAAATTACCTCAAAAGATTATTTCAGAAGTGTATCAAATGCATCTTAACATGTGTCCTTAGGGAGCCATTAGCCGAACCTATCTTTGCAATATTGTTAAGGGTATTTCAAACATTATAATATTGTTTCGACGAAAGATCTATGTCGTTGCTTCACGTCAGTTGCGTGTACACAAAAAATCATCTCTACCATATGTAAGGCACATGGGAAAAAACAAGAAAAAGAGGTAGACGAACGAGATGAAGAGACAAACATGGGAAAAACAGGAGAGTATGCTATAAATCGCTTAAACAACACAGTACAAGTATTAGGGACAATGTATTATTGGCTTACAGACACTAAAGATGCCCTGTTTCATGGATCAAGAACCCAAGCTTCAATCTCTGCTTGTATATGACTTCCTGATGTGATACATTTGGCCATTAATCTGGACCATCAAAATGTGCCTTTGAATTGTGTTTCAACCATACTTAAACCATCTGATTGATAGTGTTTTATGTCAAGAGAAAATATGGATAAACAATTCATATCTGGACAAACTTACATTTCTCAACCACGAAATATACTTCAAAATAACAGTAAAAATAAATAAAAATGATTTTATTGTCTCAATCAAAAGGTTAGTGCAGTGGAGAAAAGACATCAAACAATAGGTATGTAAACCTGTTGATCATGAATGAAAACCAACAAACAAAGAATTCAAGAGACACAAATAAATCTCAATTACCAAAACTTTGAATACATAACTCAGTTTCATGTGATCAAGCATTCACCTTAGGAATCACTCTAAAGGAATCCATAACTTGGCGAAGATCAATTTCCTCTTCTAAGAATACATTTTTAGGTGTTTGCTCTCTTGTTACCAATCTGGTCACTTCGGACAGGTAGCGAAATCAATAAGTCACTTCAAGCTATCGGATTTAGATCGAGATCGATCGATCAAATAGAGTGGGAGATGAGATCTATCGAGAGAGATCGATCGAGAAAGAGACTGTGAGAGAGAGATGGAGAGGTCGATCGATCGAGAGAGCGAATGAGAAAACTAGGTTGATCGATCGAGAGAGCGACTATGAGAAAGCGATGGACTGTGAAAGAATGATCGATGATTGTGAGAAAGAGAGACAGAGAAACTATGAGAGAGGCAGAGAGAAAGATAACAGTGAGAGAGAGTGATCGACCGAGAGTTGATAACGTGGTCCACGGGCCGCGGATTTTGGATTTTAAAATTCGACGAGCTAGGCCAACAAAATTTTTTATACAAATTTGGGATTTTCACGTAGTGTTAGGCTTGATCTTCTCCAGAGGTTTTGTAGATGTTTATTGTAGATTTTCTTCTCTTTAAGCGTCGCACTTGATCGGTTGAGAATGACTTCTTAGTTTCTGAAAATGATTTGATCTTCTCTTAGAGTTTTTTTTTTTTTTTTCTTTAGATGAGGGTTTGTGAATTTGATCTTCTTTAGAGGTTAAAGTTCTAAGTCTTCTTTAGAAAAAAATGATTCAAGCTCCTTTTATATGAGTGAAGTTTTAATATTTATAGATTTAGGATAATTTAACTTTTCAATTATGACAATGATTTAATGAGTTTTGATTAATTAGTCTAAAGGTTAATATGGTCAAATTTCAATTTTAAGAACTCTATGGATCTTTAGTGGGTTTTACTTATTGGTTTGTGTGTAAAGCCTTTTAATGTGGATCACTTGAAATTGGACTTCATTGATTCATGGGCTTATCTACGAAAAGTTAAATCCAAACAGTTGGAGGCTCGCTCCCAATATGGACTCCAATTTAAATTTATAAAGCCTTTTATTAATTTTAGGGGTTTCTTGTGATTCATACAAACTGTAGGGATCAATTTAAAATTTCTATGCCTACAAAATCTTTACATATGTTCCACTTTTACAATGTTATTTTTCAATTTTGTTTGTTTGTCTGTTTGTGATTTATGTGTAATTTTTATTTTAGAAGACAAATCCCATTCTGTATTAAGTGGATTCATCTGATATTGTAGTGTTGGGATGAAAACAACAAAGAAAACTACAATAAACTCCACCGAAAGCACATAGTTAAACAGACAATAACCAAGGGATAAAGCCCTTAACAATCAAAATGTTACATCAACTCTTAGAACTTATGTACAAATAAACCAACAAAATGAGAAATGGTACCAGAAGGCACATCTCCAGGAATAAATTCCAACCAGGGAAACCCAACAGGAACCTTATTTCTTGTAGGTCCCATTATATAGAATTCGTTTCAGTTGGCTTGGGTTAGACGAAAATTTGAATTCGAATTTGAAAAATCGGATATTATCTGAAAATTTCGGATACCGGATTTGAATTCGGATAGTTTTTATATATTCGAATCCTTATTGGATACAGATTCGGATATTAACATTTCAAATCCGATAATATCGGATTCGAAATAATATATAATATATATTATTTTATTTGATTAATTTTTTATATAAATAATGTAATATATAATAAGTTTTTTTTAATAATGAAAAATCGGTTGGCTAAGGAAAAATAATGTTTTTTTTTTTTTTTTTAAATATACAAATTGTTCAAATTCTAATCGGATATTATCCGATATCTGATAAGATAATTGGATTCGAATTCGGATATCAGATACAAATTTTGGATATTACTGTATCCGAACTAATAAGCATCCGTTGACAGCCCTAGGTTAGACCTTCTCCTTGATCTTCCTTTTAGGCTTTGTTACTACTCTATGAACTATGAACCTTTCCTTGTTCAGCCCATCACTACTGCAATCTCTCATTGTTAATTACTTGGTTTGTTGGTTCGTTTTGTTCGAATTTGGGTTTGGGATTTGTACTTCACTACTTTTGAACGAACCGGATTATTAGAGGTAGTTCCTAGCGGATATTTAAGTCATTTATGTTCATCTCATAGAAGAAGACTCAGGTCAAGGGGGCATATGATTAATTTAAAAAAATAAAGAGGTATCTTTCATAGCATATCAAATGTTATTTGTATTGTACCCAATAAATTATTATTTTTAGAATATGATATCATGATATTAAAGTGATTAGATAGGAACAAAAATATTTTTCTAAAATGGGAACAATCATCAAAATTGGATGGATAGTAGATTTTATATGTTTTTTTTTGGATAAACTATTGGAATCTGGATCTTTGTTTATGCAAATGGACTCTATTTCGGCTAATTTTTTTTTTTAAATATTCTTTATTTTTTTTTCAAAATACTCAGAACACAAAACTTTTAAGTTTATGTGTTACTTTTCCAACTCTACTGACCATTCGTGAAACTACTGAGTGTGTAATCTGAAGCAACCATTTTTTAAAAATATTTCTGTTTTGTCTACAATGGGACAACACACATTTGCTAATTTTTTTTCCTGAAATTTTCTCTCATATTTTCTTCTATAACGTGTGTCTATTGTATTTTTTATGAAAAAATGATTGAGGTTAGAATCTAACAGTTTAGAGAATGCATTATAATGAAGTATTTTGATAATCAAATAAAATCATACATTTTGGGTTATCGATATTTACTTCTAGTATTGACTGTTATAAAAAGTTTTTAAGTGTTAATCGTGAAATCTCCTTTACCAAAATCATAAATATTTTTTTATATTTCTAAATAATTAAAAAAAAATTCGGATCTACATCTTGACTCAATGTTTTATGTGTTGGGTCGTGAACTCGAATTTTGGGGCGTCACAACAAATCCCTACTAAGTTGTAACACAGTGGTAACATCTTACGGAGACTCTTTAAATAAAATCTCCAAAGGCTCCCACAACTCACCTTGAGTTGGAGAGTTTATCCAAATCTAAATTAATTTTCAATTTTCTTTACAAGTATGCCACCTCCAAACACAAATTAAAGGGGAAAGATAAAATAGGAAATTTCTTGAATATGGATTACTAATACATAGATATATTTGACAAGTTATTAAATCTTTCCAAATTCTTTTGTAATTAATTTAATTACCGTAACTATGTTACTAAAATTGCATGAAAATTTTCCTATATGAACCCCTACTCATGCCACTAATGCAACGACTTTGGTTGTTTCTAGCATTGCAAGTAATTCGATTATTATTCCTGTAATATCTCTTTTAAGATATTTCTTCATTTTGAGCTTGTCTTGTCTTGTGTAGTATTGGCTTATATTTTTAGGGATATTCCATTGATGGAACTCCATTGGTACCATGGCCTTGAAAAATACATATGAGATGCGTGAGATATTCCCTTAAAAGAGAGGTGATATAGGCTAGAGACTTCAGGGGAATCAACTCATAGAGAAAAATAACTCATTTCATCTTTGCCATGTTCATGATTGCAATACCTGAAAAGTGGCTAGAACTTTGTGGTTCATCCTAGGAGAGAGACCCCCTTTTATCATGATTCTCTTGAATAGTGGTCATGTGAAAAGTGTATCAATGTGACAAATATGATGCGATGGCAAAGGAAGAAAGGATTTCAACCATCACCCTTTCGGTTAAACCACTTTGAGAATTCAATGCACAAGATTTAAGTTTAACCAATTGGGGATGAAGGAGGATTTTCCATTACATCTTAAAGTTGTCTAAAATAAAAAAAATGAAAGATTGGAGTGAGGGGGGAGAAAATGGATAGGAGGAGACGCAATGCTTGAAATAACCCTATTCTAATCCACCTCATTCTTCTTTTTTAATCGTCTTCTTGTTTTCCCTTCTAGGCAAATCTTTATTATTATAAAGAGAGAAGGCGGAGTAGAAGTGGTTTTGACACCAAAAATTTGAGCGGTCATAAATGCCCTCACTTTAATATTTAAACTTAATATAATTATGATCATTTTAGTCAAAATCAAGAAAATTGCAACTCACTACTATACAATCACATTACTTAGTTTTCAAAATGATGAAATATCCTTTTTATCAATTAATCAATAGAGCCTTGCTAAGCTAACTAAAAAATCTATGGTTCTTTGCACATGCCACGTCAATTGAGTATTTCTTTAGTCAGTCTAGTATTATTCTAATTAATATTTTAAATTACAAATAATCCTTTTTGTACATTCCACCTTCTAGTTGGATATACAAAGAGAGAGGGGGCTTGAGAGGGAAGAAGACTTTGTATGAAATGAGGGAGAGTTAAAAGGATTTGAGCACCATTTTATAGAGTTTTGATCTACTTTTGAGAGTAGAATAGTCCAACCCTAAGAAGATTGGAAACTGACATGAATTTTTAAAAAGGCTACACCTTGATTTTCAACTTTGTTTAAGGGGCAAAGAAGACAATGTTATGGGTTTTAAGAATCAAGGCATTTGACCAAGTTCATGCAGGTTATGCCATGTAACAAGATTATCATGGTTGCGAAAAATAGAGAGTGATAGGTGAAAAGTTATTTTGGGAGCATAAATGGCGCGGAGACATGTGAAAATGTGTTCTTTGGTTCTCATGTAAATATTTTAAAAAGTATGGGTAAATGAATATTTTCAAAATAGGCTCTTTCTTCGAAAGTGACATATGGAAAGAAAGTTTTTTTTTTTTTAAATTTCTTTTAGAGGGAAAATGGTTCATTTTCCCCATGATTTTTAATATATTTACATAGGTTTCAAGCATATATTCCCTTAATTCTCAATCTTGTTGAGGGGCATGAAGGAGATTTCTCACCAAGTGGTTGACCCACCAATGGGCCGGCTTTGAGTAATTACATATGTTCTCAATGTTTTAATGCATAATGATCCAGCTTGTTCAGTCAACATGGGATAATCAAGTTTTGTAGCTAATCTAATGGGAAGTTGTTTAATGCCTATGAAAACAAAATCCCTATCTAAACATAGCAACTTGAAGAAACAGATAACAAAGATCAAAATAGAGACAAAAGTACGAATTGAGATTCCTCTATCTTAAGTTTGAACCCATGCGACAATCTTCAATCAATGCCAAATTAGCAAAACAACAGTAAATTTAAGCAAGCATTTAAAGAGGACAAGTACAGATCCCAATACAAAATTCTATAATCAAGCTTGATTACTAAAAAAATCTTAGAAAAAGTATTAAAAACCTAGAAAATGAAATCTAGGGTTTAGGGTTCGATTACTACACTGTAATTAAAAATATCAATTTCTTTGAAACTAAATCAAAAATTGAATTAAAATTATAGAAATTGGGATTTTGGTTTGAAATCGAACCAAAATTTGAATCAATACTATAGAAATTAGGATTATACAGAGAGAGAGAGCTCAACCTCACAGATCCAAAGAAATAACCAAAAAAATAAAAATAAATAAATACTAAGTGAGACTGAGAGTTCAAACCCTATGATAGAAAAATCTAGGGTTTCTATTTCAAAGGAGATCGGATCGATAGAAAGAGAGAGATCGACAGAGATAGACCTTAATTTGAAGATCTGTTTCAAAGGAGATCTTAAGTTCGACTTTGAGATGAGAGAGAGACGGAGAGACTTCGTTTTTGAGCTTGAGATGAGAGACAGAGAGATCAACTTATGTAATCGAGCTTGAGATGAGAGATAGCGAGATCAACGTATGTAATTGAGCTTGAGACGAGAGAGATTAGACTGTTTAATTTTCGAGTTTGAGACGGGAGGGTGTTTAAATGACTCTTCAGCGACGGTCAAAATCTGACTATCACTAAAAGTCGTTGTTATAAATCGATTTTCCTATAGTGTAATGTTCCACCAATGATAAACTTCCTTGGAAGTTGGGATCATTAGATATTGCCACGCATTGCTTTTATGAGGAAAAAGGAGAGGATGCCATATGTCCTTGGTCCCTTTGGGCCTTTTTTGAAAAAGTGTCAAATAGTCCAAGTGGTCTTAATTTTGGCTTTGTACTAAATTTTGAATTTTAATAATATGGGTTTGATCAAGTATTTCTCAACCCTTGTCATTGGGTTTTGCACTAATGTGCCTCACTCAAACCAATATAAATGAGAAAGATTTCATCACATTCAAAGTCTGTGAAAAAGTATGTGACCTCCTAAAAATTTGAAGGAAAATAACAAAAAAGGAAATTTCTTGAATATTGGTTGCTTGGTTCAATGTATATTACAATGATTAAAACAAAAAATGGTTAGTAATAGAGAAACATTAGACAAGTTATATAATCTTTTTGAAAATCTTTTGTAGTTAACATACCATATTTTCATCCTAGCTTCAAATTGGTTCAATGTATTTTACAAATAAAACAAAATAGATTATGTAAACAAAATATTGGACAACTTGTGACATCTTTCCAAATTCTTTTGTAATTAATTTTCCATACCTATATATTATTAATGTAAAAATATTTGATAACTTGTGAAATCCTTCCAAATTCTCTTATAATTAATATACTATAAGTATATTACTTAAATTACATGAAATTTTTTCTATATAAACCCCAGCCTCACTACACCTGATGTAGCTTGAAATGTCGAGTTCTCAATGATTTTGTTTCTTTCTTCCCATCTACTAGGTATTTTTTCCTTTCTATTTAGGATATATGATGCATACAATGTATTATACTTCTCAATCTCAAGCTTGATCATTGTTCTTGGCATTTCTTAGCAATATAATATATTGCAGCCATCCTACACCCCTGGAGCTATAGACCAATATTCATATGGGCCATATTTCATGAGGCAGTGAAGGGCTGTGACTGAAATCGCCTCAACCTGTTTTCCCTAAATTATGGATAAGGGTCCGATTTATTCAATGGCGACTTTTAGGGAGTAAGGAGTCGCCACCTAGTTTAGGTCTAGGAACCAAAAATAACTCCAAAATGGATCGGGTCGGTCCACAGATCAGAGAATTGGGTAAGGGGTCCGATTACGGATTTCGGAAGGTGTTAGGCACCGAACCCGCCCGATCGAGATGATCGGTCTCTACTACGATCCAAACTATCCTACGGTCAACGGGTAAAGATTAAAGTCAAGCTTACGGTCCAATCATCATCACCATCATCATCAAATTATATTGAGTGTGCTAAACGAATCTCAAGGCCAATATTCCCCAAATATCATATAATTTCTCGAATTTCGCATAGAGATGGAAATATTTGGAAAAAGCCTTAATTCCGGTCTATGCTTCAACGTCCACGTGGCACCATTTCAATTACAAATCCAAATATGTGAAGATTTTCCAAATCGACCAAACTAGGAATTTGTGAAAACTTCCTAAAGTAGAAAATTGAGAATATGAAACTTCTAATTTGGGAATTCACAAAATTTCTAAATTAGAAATTAGAAATTTCCTAAATTGAGAGATCAAAATTAGAAATTTGAAAAAGGGGTTTTCCAAATTAGAAAATTATCAAAATTGGATTTTCCAAATTAGCAATTTACAAATATCAACTTTCCAAAAATAGAAAATCATGATCTTAGAAAAATCATCAAATCAAAGAAAAATCCATAAATCCCCAAAGTTAGCAAGTTGTGAATTTTCAAGAATCCGTTTTTGCCACGTGAACACAAATCTGCGAGTCGACTCATTGACCACATTTTGAAAAATAAAATAAGTTTCCATACTCCGATGTCCACCTAAATCAGTGAGTCAACTCAATGTCTATTTTATGGAAAAATTCGACTCTAAACTCTCAACGTGCATAGAAATTAGTGAGTTGGCCACATTACGAGTTAATGAATCAACAATCCACACATATATGAAAGTCATGATCACGTGGAATTAATTACCAATATGTAACATCTCAAAAACTAATACTCCATGAAATCATTCTCAATTAGATGCAAACTAATCACAAGATCACATGCAATCCTAAAGTCGTTAAAAATCCAGAATATGCAAATACGTATTGAGATTCATATCAAAGTACCAACACCAAGTCGACTCATCATAACAAAACATCCAGTTCACTTATTTTATGAAAGTTCAATATTGAGCCTAAGAGCAAACAACACCTACATTAAAATTCAGCCTCAACACATACTCAAAATTCTTTACCAATCATTCGGCATTGAAAACAAATTTAGAGCAGGTACACATCAATTTAAAATTCAGCATATAATCGAATTCACCTTGGATTTTTAAAAAAAAAAATAGAATTGGGAACCTATTTAATCCAATTTGGATTCGACTTCAATCCTTGCAAAACTGATATGAAGCAATTATTATGAAAAGAGACACAAAGAATTACCTGCTACTAAGTCGTGCCAAAGAAGCATAGGAAGTAAAAAATCTGAGCGGTAATAATCCAAACACGATGAACGGATTGTTGTCGATTGCTGCGATTCCTTCAGGAAAACTCAGTTGCTTCTGTGAGAAAGTCGAAGACTGATAGGGTGCTAATAGTGAGAGGGGTCTAGATGAGGGTGAATGTAATTGAAATAAATCTGTGGAGGGAGCTCGACTGCTGCATTAACGCTTAAAGGAAGATGACTATGGAAGTTTGTAACGAGGTGGGTATTGGCGATGGTAGAATATGAGTGAGAATTAAAGATGGAGTGAATGTAGAGGGCTGGTTTTATTGGTGAAGAGGTAGGGCTGCTGCGTGGGGCCTGACAGAGTTGCAGCAAGGGCTGCAATGGAATGGTGACTTGGACGTTACAGGAAAGACTGCAATGGAGTGGGGTTGAGGGATGTTGCTGTGCTGAGAGAGGAAGAGAACAAATTAAGGAGAGAACAGAGAGATAGAGGAGGACGTTTCAGCATCAAGGACATTAGAGAGACTCCTGAATCTTTCTTCCTTCCTTCCTTTTCCTTTGTTGCTGTCCAAGAGGACGTGAGGGAGAGAAGAGGGAGATGGGGGCAAGAAGAAGACGTCCAGCCAGCAGAGAATGCAGAGAGAGAGAGAGAGAATCCTTCCAAGGACGTTCTAGCCAAAACGAAGAGAAGAAGAAGAAGATAGGATTGGATGAAACAGCAAGTTGCTGTATTTTACAGCAATGGAAAGAAGCAGCAAGTTGCTGATTTTTTGCAGCAATGGAGAGAAGGCATTCTATTATTGTAACAGCACTGCTGTGCTTCAAGTTCAGCCCAAGAACATTGATAGAGAGAGAGCCGAGAGTCCTCAGCCAAAACGAGGAGAAGAAGAAAATCACCGACGTCCCCCCTCAAGAGAGAAGACGTCTTCTCTTTAATAGAGACCACCTTTCTATTTTCATTTTTTTTCTTCTTTCTAATTCTTTTTCTTTTCTTTTTTCTCTTTACACGTCCTTTCCTTCTTTTATTTCTTACCTTTTTTGGGAGAATGGTAGTGGGGAAATCCCATGCTACTCTCATTACAATAATCATCCGCCACTGGGTTGTGATTGGTCGATTTTGATTATTTTGATTTGAGTCTTATGGATCAATTTTTTGTTTGAAAAATTTTTATCGATTAATTTTAGTATTAATTTAGTTGGTTGATCCCATTTTAATCCGATTTGTTGGTTGTGTTTTGATTTTGATTTGGTTAGTTGTTCGATTTTAATTTGAAATGTTTAGTTATTTAATTTTAATTGTTTTTTTTTTATTTTAATTTTAATTGTTTAATAGTTTAATTTTAAATTTAAGTTTTATTTGTTTAATGGTTTAATTTTAACTGTTTAATTGTTGGATTGTTTGATTTTTAATTATTCGATTGTTTGAATTTTGAATTAGATTTTAATTATTTAATTATGAATTAAATTATAAGTTTTAATTGTTTAATTTTAAATTTGAGTCTGAATTGTTTGGAATTGTTTTATTTGAATTCTTTAATTTTTTATTTGAATTTTATTTTTTAGTTTAAATTTGATTTTTAATTAGGTTTGATTCTTGTTACATTTTCCTAAGGATCGGAATCTCTAAGTTGAATTTGGAGGTTGAGGGGCATTTCGGTCATTTTTATGATTTTTCTTAAATTTCTCTGTTTTCGTCGGTTTGGATCCCGTTAGGCTCGAAATCATGTTCTGAGTGCAACGGAAGCACTTTCGAAGTCTTTCGGAGGTCCGAAATTTATGAAAGGTATCTTCGTCATTTTGCCGATTTTTATGAGTTTTTACGAATTTTAACGTGAGGTTTCTTTTAGTTACAACGTGATTATTTCTATGTTTCATAGTCGTATTTTCCTAGCGTAGCGAGGTCTCTAAGTTGTCCAAATGTGTAGCGAGCCTAAGTGTACGTGCTTGCTAAGTTGAGCGTATGGTGTAGCGATCCTAAGCGTGTGTAATTCTATGTCGCGTGGCAAGGAAAAAGAATAAAATTAGAAGGTGGAAGGAATTGGAAGGAGACTTCTCATAAACTTTCGAGTTCTTTGCGCTCATCATTAAGAATCCACAGCAACCGGGTGACGAATCGCCAAGTCAGGCGGATGCAGAAATGGGGTGTCTACAGTGACAATAAGAGCTCAAGAAGCATTGTAGAGGAGATTTCCAGCACCGACGAAGCACAATGTGAAAATTGAAAATTTTGGCAAGAAAATTTGGAATGGCCAAAGCCCACAAAATTTGTTGAACAATGTTTCAACTGATATTGAAATTCGGATTAGTGATTTTTTTCGTGTTGTTTAATTGATCAAGTTTCATATAGATTATTTACCATATACAAATTAGTTATGGTTTTCTACGTACCATTGCAAGCAAAATTAAAAACTTTTATTTGTTGCTGCAAGTAAAAGCATATCCTCGATTGCCTCATGCTTAATGGTTCAGATCGATTTTCCAACAAAAATAAACTTCATTTACCCTTGTACGGTTAAAGATACATTGAAATTGATGACTTAATAACTTAAGGATTTTCAGTTTTGGACCATAAATCAATTACAACTGGGCAACTGGTTATGCTAGGTAGAAGATTTCTGCAACTAAGGTGGTCTGGGGAGTCTTGTGTTTTTAATAAATATAGGCTCAAAATCATAAAATGTAGATTAAATAAGATGTGTTAGTTTTAGTCTTAAAATGGTTTCAAGGCTCTCCAATGTCTTATTTCACGTTGGGTTGTATTCATATTTATTTAATGTTGATTCAAATAAAATTAATTTAATTTGTTTTGAACGGCAATATGAAAATTACATGAAGTTTGCTGTGTTTTTGTAAAGTCAAAAATATGTGATGTGGAATGGATCAAAACCCATTGGTTATTGTTGTAGGCATCAAACTTTTGACAAAATCCCTACATCTTTCATAAATCACAAGAAAGACCTTAAAAATTTTAAATGGGCCACACATTTAAATTGAGCCTATTAATTGATTGGGAATGACTCTCTTATAATTTAAGTTCTGGATTTTATAGATAAAGCACATGATCTAACAAATCCAAGTGATCCACATTAAGTATTGGACTACACCCAAATAAGTGAGTTTGGCCCACCAACAATTCATAGAATCTTTAAAATTGGATTTAATCTAATTTAACCTTTAGATGAACCAATTAAATCTATTTAAGTCAATGTATAATTGAAAAATTAAATTATCTTAAGTCTATAAATTCCAAAGCTTACCTCATTTGGAGGGAGCTGAGATCATTTTCTCTCAGAAGACCAAAACTTTCCTTTGAGAGACAAAGAATCTCTCAATCCCTCCTCTATAGACGAGCCAAAGTTCTTCAAGAGACTCTGACTTCAATTAAAGAGAAGATCAAGTTAATAGCTTTTCTCCAGAAGTCAAGAAATCCTTCTTAGCCAATCAAGTGCAAATCACGGAGAAAAGAAATCCTCACAAAGACTTTACAAAAAATCAAGCACAACAAAGTCGTCATCAAAGCAAACTTCTCAGTCGATCACGCACGAAGTCTGGAGAGAAGAAAGCTACACACACGTCACCATATTTATTTTTGTACTTGACTACTAATCAGAGGATAATACTGAAATCTGTATATCCCATTTTCATCAAAATCAATAAAATCATTTGCAATCTTGTTTCACAAATCTTGGGAGAGAATTGTGAAATTTGTTGTTGATAGTTGTCATTTCATATTGATTGAAGTTTGTTTTATGAGAAAATCATTTTGATGCTCTTTTTCAATTGTTTTGTCCTATATTGTATTTGTAAATCATTTTGAAGGAGATTGATACATATAAATAGGAGTCTCTTCCCCCATTCTTCATTCCGTGACTTTTTCCTTGAAAGTTCCTAATGGCTAGTTAGCTATATGGAAAAAATAAATACATTTTGTATTATATATATAAGAATATAATTTAAAAGAAATGGAGAGAGAGAGAGAGAGGAGCTTGTCTAGATTTGGATAGGTTCCTAACCTGCAAAAAAGGTGCCGAATGAGCCCATGGGTTCTTGGATCCGAATGGGTGTAACTACCAACGGTCTTCTAATGAGTTTTTATCTAATGGGTTTTGTACTAGATTGGTTTCCTTTGCCTAGTTTTGAATTGATGTGACTTTTGAGATTGTTCTTATAGATACGTAAGATTCAAAGAGCTTTGAACTCATCTACTTGGGTTTAGGAGTCTTAACCCTTCGTCACAATGACACATTGGGAGCTAGTCCCACGAATATTCTAGGGTGAAAATGAGTTTTCAAAAAAAAGAAAAAAAGCTGCTTTTTGATGGCACTCTCGAGCGATTGAAGGCATGTTTTGTTCCAAAGGATTTAATGAAGTTCCAAGGATATATTTCATTGAAACCTTTTCCCCTATCATTAAGCCAACAACAATCTATGTCGCACTTCCTATCTCCTAGGTTCATAACTGGGACACTCGCAGATTAGTTTTCCAGAACAATTTTTTTACAAGGAAAGCTTGGTGAATCAGTTTACAAGGAGCAACAACCTAGTTTCAAAGACTTACTTCAGCCAAATCATGTTTATTGCCTAAAAAGGGCTTTATATGGGCTTCGACAAGCTAGTTTCAAAGACTAAGTCTCTTTTTTTCTATCACTTGGGTTCTCGTGCAGTTCTACTGATTCATCTCTATTTGTTTGTCACAATCACTAAGGTACTCATCTCTTAGTTTTGTACATCAAAGTCATCATTCTCACCTTCAATAACTCCTATTTTTACATGAGTTTTTTGGCCAAGAATCTCCACAAAGGATCTCGGAAATTACATTACTTCCTAGGTGTGGATGTTCATTAGTTTAATTGTGGGAAATTTCCCAATCAATTCAAATATGCCACTAATTTGATGAAATGAACCCAAATGACAGGTTGCAAGCCCATTGCTACACTAATGGAGTCCAAACTTCTGTATCCAAGACATAGAAATGAGCCTTTTTCTGATCGACAATTCTATAGAAACATAGTGCTGGACTTCAATATCTTACCTTACAAAGCCTGATATATCGTGTAGTATCAATGATGTGTGCTAGTACAACCACCAACATACAGATTTTCATTTCCAAGTAGTTAAGAGAATTCTCAGTTATATCCCAAGAACAATTGATCATGGTGTAAACACCCCAATTTGCACGGGCCCACTTCAAAAAAGGCCCCATAAAATGTGTTTTAGATTGAGTTGCCAATTAAAGTCCTAGGAGCCCAAATTTCCAAAAAATAAAAATATTATTTACTTAAATTACAAGTCATAAGGCCCCCAATAAGCCTATAGGTCCACCATAAATGCACTTCTAACGCCTACCAATCTCAAACCCATTATACCTCCCAAGTCAATTACACCCTTCTAAACCCAATTGCCCTACCTACTTAAACCAATCCCCCAAATAAAATTCTAACCTAACCATACCCCAACCTAAAGTCATAGTCAATCCCCAAATCCAATCTACAAAAAGCCCATTCACTTTAAACCTCTCAAAGCCTAAGCCCATGTGTCCATAACCTTGCCCAAGCCCGTATTCATATCATTTAAAATCCAAATCTACCAACCAAATATGTCCATTGACTTAGGTCAAGATCCAATAATACTCAAAAGCCCATTATCACCAAATGGACATGTGTCACCACCACATTTACTCTCTTAAATCTATACCCACCAAACCTCATCATCAATAGCTGCACACACCACTCCCTTACCCTACCTATGTCATAACACAATCTCATGAGTTTCTCCAAAAACATATCATAAGTCACCTCTTTATTACATCACTCTCCATTTCCTTAATCAATTACTCACTAAATTCACACCTTCATACTTCTTTGCTACATGTCATCATCATACTCACCCTGCCAAAGTAAAACCACCTAATCTCTTACATTAATAATTTTCTCAACCTAATAACCATATCTCCTAACTTAAAGATTATTCAATTTAGGGTATGGATTGTCAAACCAACTCATTTGGATCTTACCATATAAATAGGTTAAAAAAGACCCATTTATCTTTATTTTTATACATACCATATTTACCCTCACTAACCTCAAATTCCTAGCACTTTATTCCCAAATCTTATGGCCTTTCCCCTTCACAAACTACCTTGGACCCTTTTGACCCCAAAAGCTATCCTAAACCTCTATAAACCCCCCCCCCCCCCCCCATCTCCCATTATAAATTTATATGCTATCAAGCCCACCTCAAAACTACCTTAAACTCTTATAATTTTCTAACTCAAATCCCTTCCTACTCTCTTACTTTTTTCTCCATATAAAAAATCGCATCTCAAAAGGACATAATTAAAAACATATGAAGAAGAAGGAAAAAAAAGTTAAAGTTCACAAGGTGGATTAGAATTCAATTTTAATATTGTTTTCCCTTCTCCCCTTCTCTATCTCACTCTTCTATCGCCTTCCTTTCTTTAATTTCTGTTTAGAAAACTTTAGGATGCCATGAATACTCTCTCTTATTCCTGGTAGATCGGGTATCGGCTCAGCCGAGAGTGTAGGATTTGAAGCCATTTTCAAAAATTTATCTTCTTTAAACTTAAACACTTTGTGCAACAATGGATGGATCTTGATGAGCCAAAAAATAGATTATGGTTGCGAGATGTAGTGCGAAAGCTAAATAAAAGGCCTTGGCTTCTACAATTAGTGCAGTTTCATAGCTCACATTTCTTCTACGAGAAATTAGTCTTTATTTATATCAGCCTCTACCACTCTTCCATGAAAATATCTCTGCTCTCTACCTCACAAACTATATGATGTTTCAAGCTTGCACAAAACACATCAAGGTTAATTATCATTTTATTTGGGAAAAGGTTGCATCAAGATATTTGATTAATCTTTTTTTTTTTTTTTTTTAATAAAAATCAAGTGCTTGATATCTTCACTAAGTCTTCTCCATGTCAAATATTCCCTGTGCTTTGATGCTCTACAATTTGAGGGGGAGTTTAGAGTATGATTCACCTTCCAATGTTACAAGCAAGTGTCTACCCAACTTGAAAGAAAAGGTGGCCCACATGCCAACGGTTCTTCAAAAGATTTAGTAATGAACTAATATCTTGTATTCATGTGTTGTTCTTATCTTTATTTAATATTTTTGAATTTGAATTGTAACTATATTGAATGGGTGGTCCACATGCCAACGGGTCTTCTAAAGATTTAGTAAAAATCTCGTATCTTGTATTTCTGTGTTGTTCTTATCAGTATTTAATATTATTGAATTTGAATTGTAACTATCTTGTTTTATTTGTCTGGAAGCTATTATAGAGTAAGAAACAAATGTAATACTTTGAAAATAATGAAGTGTGTATAAATATAATATTATATGTATAAATGTATATTTGGTAAAACATAGTTGATAACAAATAAATATAAACTTTATTTCTATCATTTTCTGCACTTATAATAGTTTTTTTTTTCTCTTTAGGGGTAAAAAATGTAATTTCACACAAAAATAGTTTAGTCACTTTGAAAATATCATTATGAAAAAGTATTTATCCTTTTACATAAGTTTGATAAACCCTTGAATCCATAATATCAAAACTTAATCGAAAAATAAGAATTTCTTTATATTAGGGACGTAATCATCATTTTTATTCAAGCAATTTGTATTTTTGGATGCCCAAATGTCAAAATATCACTTCGGCCAAAATGTAAAAGATTCTTAGAATAAAATTTTATAAAACATATCAGATTTCCTAAATTTTAGAAGACAACAGATTTTTGGATTATTTTGCCTTTCACGTATTTTTTATGACTTCTTTGTTTTCTATATGATTTATTTTGTTATAATCTTATATTTAACATGATATATTATATAATAAAGTTTTAAAAAGTAATATGATGATATTTATGGTATAGACACCCCAAAAGTCACTTCCAAAATCCTATAAAATCCCCTCCATTCTTAACACAATCTCGCCTAAGACTTGAACCTCCTACCAAGTCTCAACACTCTCTCAACATCCCTTCAATTCTCTCAACTCTCTCACTTTTTCTCCCCCTCTCATAACCTCTTCACTCATATCTATCAACCATAAGACCTCTACTCTATAAGCATATCAAGACTAAGATCAAGAAGCCTACTTTGAAGGTCAATAAAAAGACTCAAAGGAAATCAAGCCAAGAATGGTAGAGTAAGGATTAACAAAAAGAAAGAAATAATTCCCTTTCTCTCCCCTTCATATCTCCCCACTTCTACCTCCTAACTCTCCTTTTATTTTTATTTTTATTTTTTAGACTAGTCTTAAGATGTGATGCAAATGCTCCCCTACTTTCAGTAGATTGAGCTTCGGTTCGGTCGAAATGGTAGAGGATAAAAAATATTTTCAAAATATTTTATCAAAAAATTCCTACACTAGTGCACACACAACAGAACATTTTAAGACTAAGGCATTGGGCCCTTTCTTTATGGAAATAGGCCTTAATTGAAGAGTCTACATTTTTTAAGATTATCCAAAGGTATGGAACATAGAAGGCCCCTTCTTTAATAAGGAAATCTTTAATATGATCCCCCTTACCCAGATCTTGGGTGGACTAAATACCGTTATTCGTACGAGAGTCACTACAATCAAAATGATTTTTCAAAACTACTTTCTTGGTGGCTATTTACACATTTTTATAAAAAAGAATAGTGGTGACTCCAAATCCAAGTAGTAGAGATCATTGGAAATAAAAATCTCACGTCTACAGATGGTCTTATTGGTTAAGAGTTGAGAAATTTTTGAAAAAAAAAGTATTTTGGTCTTTTAATGCGAATTCCAATGAGGATGGATTTTCCCTAAAATTTTCAAAATTCAAAGGGTTCTTCAAAATATTCTTTTTGAATTTTAAATTGTTGTTAAATTGTGAGAGAGAAAATGTGGTGGTTAATTGATGCTTATCCCATAAATTTGAGAATTTTGAATTTTTAAAACTCTCTTAGCCCACGTGTCACTTTCCTATTGTACAAAATTCTATTTCTTTTGATCCAAAATGTCACAGGTGTTTTAATTTTATTGGTTAATTACATTGAACTCTAAGATTTTTTCATGTGGTTCAAAACAATAATGATCAATGGCCATGATGAGGCAGGGAATATTTTAGCCTAAATGGGTACAAAATGTAGGATCAAGGCCATATCACTTTGTTGGGAACCTATGCTACTATTGGGGAGTGAGAAAACAAACTTTTGAAGTTTTAGAAATACTAGAGGTCTCCCTAAATTTGTGATCACCTCACCGAACTCAAAAATACTTAAAGAAATATCATTATTTGCTTGAAAAACACTATCGAAGAAACCCCTGGAACTTTTATTTACTAAAGTCTTTTGTTCTCGACGAAACATGAAAGTTTTTTATTGAATAAAGTTGTAGAACACACTTCAGTTTCAGATCAAATTATAAGGTAGGTGCGTACCTATACTTTTTTCTTAATCTTTTCATTATAATAGTGTTATCTTGTTTTACTGAGGTTTCTTATGCATCTTTTTTTATTTAAGAAAAATTATGTGTTTTTCTTTTCTTATGTATTATTTATGGGAGAAGAATCATTATTGATGAATAAATCATGAAAATGAGGTTTGAAAATTGATATTGTTGGATTGGCATAATAGATAAGTAAACACTTTGATCAAGTAAGAAGGAGCTAGAGTACCCTAGGGTGAAATGCCTCAAATGTCCCGCAAAAGACTCAATGTTATGTGGGTGTATGACCTAGTGCATGTATGCCCCATGTTATGTAGGTGAGACATTTTTATAAGTTATCATTGCATGGCATATGTTTTTTATTTAATTTTTATATTAGTTGGATAATAGAAGATTACTATATTCTTCATTTTTTCAATATGATTTTATTTCGATTAAATCATGAATGAGTATGGTAGTAACTATTGAGATTTTTTTCACGTTGTTTATTCAGTTTTTTTTAGATGCTTATCACGAGGAGGTGCCTTAGTCAAATTTTTAGAAAGTTTCATCTTTACATTCTTCTTATTTCAATTTTATGTTGAAATAAATGGTGGAAACATTGATAAACATGTCGTGGTTTATTTTATTTGTGAACTCTATGTGATGAGTCATCCAAGAAGAATGTTTTGGTTGTTTTATTAATTTCTTTGAATAATGAATTAAAGTGATGATTGATTATTTTTTTTTTTTTTTTCTGAACATTAAGCAGATCAATATGATATCATAGTGTGATTAGATAGGAACAAAAATATCTTTCTAAAATGAGAACAATCATCGAAATCAGATGGATAGTAGATTTTATATGTTTTTTTTTTATTGATAAACCATTGGAATCTGGATCTCTGCAGTCTTTGCAAATGGACTCTATTTCGCCTAATTTTTTATGGAAATATTATTTTTTTTCAAAATAATCAAAACACGAAACTTTTATGTTTCTGTATTAGTTTTCCAACTCTACTAACCGTTCACGAAACTATTGAGCGTGTAATCCGCGGCAACCATTTCTTTAAAATATGTCTGTTTTGTTTACAATGGGACAACACACATTTGCTAAAAAAATTTCTGAAATTTTCTCTCATATTTTGTTCTATAACGTGTCTATTGTATTTTTTATGAAAAATTGATTGAGTTGAGAATCTAACAGTTTAGAGAACACACCAATGCATAAATTTTAAGTTATCGATGTTTACTTCTAGTATTGACTTTCTATAAAATCATTTTAAGTGTTAATTGTGAAATCCCCTTTACCAAAATCATAATTTTTTTTAATATCTTAAATAATTTAAAATTTTCTGAATTTCAATATTTGGATCAACATCTTGACTCACGGGTTATGGGTTGGGTCGTGGACTCGAATAATATGGTGGTAACATCTCACAGAGACTCTTTTAAATAAAATCTCCAAAGGCTCCCACAGCTCACCCTGAGTTGGAGAGTTTATCCAAATCTAAATTAATTTTCAATTGTCTTTAAAAGTATGCCACCTCCAAAACCAAATTAAAGGAGAAAAATAAAATAGGAAAATTCTTGAATATGGATTAGTAATACATAGATATATTTGACAAGTTATTAAATCTTTCCAAATCCTTTTGTAATTAATTTAATTACCGTAACTATGTCACTAAAATTGCATGAAAATTTTCCTATATGAACCCCTAATCATGCCACTATTGCAACGACTTCGGTTGTTTCTAGCATTGTTAGTAATTCGATATCTATTCCTGCAATTGTTGTTGAAAAAACCCCACTAAGGAACATCCTGCGTGTAATGGTAGTAGCTTGTCTTTTGAACGAAAGTCCATTCTTCCTGGTGTAGCATAAAGCAGGGAATGCTTAATGTTTTTTTTTAAATCTCTTTCCATATCTCTTTTATTTCTTTTTCGCTATTTCAAGTTTATGGTGCATCATACTTGTCAATCTCAAGCTTGATCGTTGTTCCTGACATTTCTGGAAAGCAAGATTTTGCAGTCATCCAAGGGATCTGAAGAAAAAGACCAAAGGGCCTTCTACTGGTTGACAAGATAATCAAACCTGGAGAGAAAGTAATTCTCTTCTATTTTATCGAGATCAACCTCTTATTTAATTTTTCAGAGGTGCTGGATATCCCTGGATTCGTACAAAGTGATTTGATTGGGAACCGAATGCATTAACAAAATTTCATAATCCTAAATTTTAAATGATTGGGCATGCCCTTAACATGATGTCTATTATTCAGTCAATATAACGGCTTTGCTTGCTGAGAAAAATTAAAGGGTGGATGACAATGGAGTGCTTGAGCTTCCTCTTGTTATGGTTTGTGGAGCCTAATGGTACCTGGTCATTAAGGGGGTTACTGTTCATCAACCCACATAGATCGCCGATTGACCTAGAGGGAACCACATGTATTTTTTTCTCCCTTAGGGGTATTTTTCTGTATTTTCATTGTATCATGTAAAACCCTCGTTAGATGGGTATATATTTCTAATTTTGGTGAAAGGTTGTAATCCCTAACTGCAAATTTTCTCTTCATAGTGGAATTGGTGCGATCTGTGGACGTACCTCAATCCCGAGGGAACCACGTCAAAAATTCTGTGCTATTTAATTTCTTTGTTGTTCTTGGATATATTTCTCTACACTAGAAGTAGGTTCAATTTCTTGTTTAAAGATTTTTTTTCAACTTCAAATGCTTATAGGGCATTACTTTCATCTGAAACAAAACAATACCGATAACTAGGACTCCATGTTGGGTGGGTTGGCCTGAGCTCAACCCAATTGATAAGTGAGTCTGGGCGAGTACTGTAGAACATGTGTTGAACTTGGGTTAGAATAACTCAACCCAACCTCAATTCGGGTTGAGGGGTTCGGACAACCCATCTCAACATGAACATTTAGTTGTATAGTAATATTTAAATATTTTTATGTTAAAAATATAAAATTTTAATTTTGAAGTATTTTTAAATTATTTATTGCTTAAGATCTAAAATTTCTTTGTTAATCAAAATAAAATTAGGCTTGTTCATGAGTGAGCCAATCCATACAACCCACTCAACCTGCCCAAAACTACCTAAATCAGGCTATCTTGAACTTACCCAGAGTTTAGAAGCTCAAGATAGGGTTGATCATGAGCTCATGCTCAATGGTTGGGTTGGTTTGATCGGGTTGAAGGCTCTGCCACTTGAGTTGAACATGATTCTACCCTCCAACCCATCTAGGTTGTTGTCCTACAAATGACAAGAAATCTCTTGATGTAAAAAAACCCAAATAGATTTCTAAGACATGATCAAGGAGTTTCTAAAGAAAAATAAATGATCCAGCTATAAAGGTACATCTTAACCGGTTTTACACGCATGTTGATTAATTAGTTCCACCACCAGTCACTAATGCTTTTCACACTCATTGGACCTCTCTGTCTTTACCCACCCTCATGATTAATGGTTCAAATAGATTTTCCAACAAAAATAAACTTCATTTACCCTTGTAAGGTTAAAGATACATTGAAATTGATGACCTAATAGCTTAAAGGATTTTTAAGTTTTGAACCATAAATCAATTACAACAGGGCAACTGGTTATGCTAGGTAGAAGATTTCTGCGACTACGGTGGTTTGGGTAGTTTTTTGTTTTAAATATAAAGGCTCCAAATCCTAAAATGTAGTTTAAATGAGATGTGTTATTTTAGTCCTAAAATGGTTTCAAGGCTTTCTAATGTTTTATTTCGCTTCGGGTTGTATTCATAAGAAAGACCCTAAAAGTTGTAAATGGGTCACACATTGAAATTGAGCCCATTGATTGACTGTGAATGAGCTTCTTATAATTTAAGTTTTGGACTTTGCAGATAAAGTCCATAATCTAACAAATCCAAGTGATGTACATTCAGTATTGGGCTATACTCAAATAAGTGAGTTTCACCCACCAACAATTCATAGAATCTTTAAAATTGGTTTTGGATGAATTTAGCTAATTAAAATTTTTTAAGTCGGGGTATAGTTGGAATACTAAATTATCTTAAATTTATAAATACTAAAGTCTCAATTTCTCTTAGAAAACAAAAACTTTCCCTTAAGAGAAGAAGAAACTCTCAAGCCCTCTTTTAGAGACTAAGCAAAGTTATTCAAGAGATTCTTACTTCAATTAAAGAGAAGATTAAGTAAGAACCTTTCTCCGAAAGTAAAGAAATCCCTCTCAGCCGATTAAACGTGTTGCACACAGTAAAGAAATCCACACAAAGATTCTACAGAAAATCAAGCTCAACAAAGCCGACTACAAAGCAACCTTCTCATTGATCACAGGTGAAACCCAAAGAGAAAAAAATTACACACACATCATCATATTTATTTTTGTACTTGATTTTTAATAAGAGGATAATATTGAGATCAGTATTTCCTATTTTCATAAAAATCAATAAAATTATTTGCAATCTTGTTTCATGATTCTCAAGGTGGATTTGTGAAATTTTTTGTTGACAGTTGTCATTTCACATTGATTGAAGTTTTTTTTTTTTTGAGAAAATCTTTTTGACGCTTTTTTTCAATTGCTTTTTAAAATCCTACATTTTATTTGTAAATCATTTTGGAGGAAATTGATACTTATAAATACGAGTCTCTTCTCCTCCCATTCTCCATTCCATGAGTTTTCCTTGATAGTTCTTAATGGCTATTTAGCTATATGAGAAAAATAAATACTTTTTGTATTATATATATAAGAATATAATTTAAGAGAGAGAGAGAGAGAAAGAGAGAGAAGGAGGAGCTCACCAAGATCTGGATAGGCTCATTCGACGCCTTTATAAGAATATAATTTAAGAGAGAGAGAGAGAGAGAAAGAGAGAGAAGGAGGAGCTCACCAAGATCTGGATAGGCTCATTCGACGAAAAGGCGTCAAATGAGCCCATTGATTCTTTGATCTGAATGGGTGTTTAGTGGTTCCAAATGGTGCCTATTGGATTTTAGTGTAAAAGGTGCCTACCAACGGTCTTTTAATGAGGTTTTCATCCAAAGGACACTTCCATACCTTATTGGATTCCTTCGTCCATTTTCAAATTGATGTGACTTTTAAAATTGTTCTTGTATATACTTAACATTCAAAGAGTTTTGATCTAATCTATTTGGGGTTATGAGTCTCCATCATCCAAAGGGTTAAGGTTTGAATGGACACCGTAAAAGAAGATTTAAAAAATAGATTTTTCAAACAAATATTGACTCAAATCTAATTTTCACCTAGAGATTAAGGGTAAAGAGGTTCGGTTATAGCACACGGAAGATCTTATACACATTGTCTCACCCATCAAATTGGTGGTTACCAAAGATTGGCCAAATATGAAAGTACATGTTTGTTGAATGTTTTTTGGGCTTGAGGTTTTGGTATAAATCTACATAGATTTCATCCCTTTGGGCCTCAAGCCTGATTTCACATATATACCTATTTGAGAATATATTTTTATTGGTCAGGTTCTAGGGATATGTCAATAGGTTGAGCATATCATTGAGGGGACCTTCACTGTATGCATGTAAATGTGTCATCTAGGGAGTGTATTTTTGGTTTAGAGTTGTACGAATGAATCTAGGTAGATTTCATACCTTCAACTCAACCTTTCTAAAATAAAACAAAAGGTGGTGTATGCTAAGGTGTATGCACGTGATGTTTTATGAAGGAACTTATTCATGGACATAGAAATGAGAGATTACTTCACATTGTGAAGATTTACTCTCTTCATCTTTAGGCCATTAAAAGCAAACCTAAACTTGGAATATAAAGTACTTATAAAATAAAGGACTTGGAGTAACTTAATATGAAATTAAATACTTTTTAAAAGTTTATTATAAACTTAAAAATGAAAGATTATTTCACATGATGAAGATTTACTCTCTTTCACTTTATGCCATTATAAATAAAACAACTACACTACATTGCAAGGATTTATTTGTGCTTGAAATTTAAAGAATGTGAGAAAATAGAAGTGGGATTTAAGGGGATTAATGCATAAAAAATAGAACTATAAATGGTTTTCCCCACCTTGGACTTCTTCTCTTCTTATTTGTTTTTCTTTTACTTGCTTTAGGCTTTTAGGATCAGTAAGAACTCAATTGGATATAATTGTGTTACTTAAGAAGGCTTTAAAAAAGAATTTTGACAGAATTTTGAGGCTCTAACTTCCTTATCCCCTTTTCCTTGGATGGGTCTTCTATTTATAGGCTCAAAGGAGACCATTGTGATTATAAGTATCCAAAGATCTTAACATCAAAATATTTCTAAGAAAATCTCAACAAATGACTTCAAATAGCCTCAATCAAGTTGTCCTTGATGGTCTTTGCACCTCCTTAAATCTTACCAATCATGATCATCAAGGGGTAGGGGTGTCAAAACTTTTAAAGTTCTAGAGAATTCTATTTGAAGGATAAAAGTATCCAAGTCCTTAAAATTTGGTCAAACTCTAAAAAACTTATGAGCAATGGCATGTAGTTTGCAATGAAAAATTAAGACTTTTAGGACAATTGCATTAGGTAGGCTCTTAACAATTTTAAGGTAAAAGTGTAAAAGTCCTAAAGATTCTAGAGACTTCTTGTGGATGGATAAAAAGGTCAAAGGCCACTACTAGAAAAGTCACTTATACCGACGGTTAGATCCGTTGTTATATGCTCATAAGACCATCGCAAAATATTATACCGATGGCTAGGTTTTTCGTCGGCACTTGTTGGAGATGAATGCGTCGATAAATGTTTTACTGATGGTCACATAAAGTACCGTCGCTATCTCCCTTATTTTCTGGAAAAATTTTGGTATGAAAAATGTTTTTTCGGTAGTTGTTTACACCTTTACTGACAGACTTATTACCCGTAGCTATATCTAATACCGACAGACTTGGTAAGTTGGTCTGTATATGCTATTTTGTTAAAAATAAATTTCTAAATTAATTCAATAATTTTTCAATAGCTTCTTTTTTTGCAACTTTAATAGACCTGCCAATTATAGCACAGCTAGGTCACATGGAATGGGAATAGGATAGTTTAAGATGAGATGATGGTTAAATTAGAAAGTTGATCTACTAGTCTAGACTAGAGTTGGCATAATTATCAATTGATACAAACATGCTCCATGTGTTCCCATTAACAGTTTTTTAGCAAATCAAATGATATCTCAGTTCCACAAGAAGCCATTAGTAAAGATTCAGAGTACACTAGAACAAAGGTCTACTTCAAGTTACATTACACTTTATGAGGGTGCCTAGATACCCCAGTAAACAGGGAACTCAGGCCATTAGTACATGCTCTAGCTTTGTCCATACCCTCACTTGTGATTCAAGTGGTTCAATTAAGGGAAAAAATGTAACATACAATGTACTAAACCTATATAAACACATAGCAAACTAAAATCAAACCTCAATCATCTACAACTCCCATTCTAATGTTCAACCACTTTTGAACAGAAAGTTATGTAATTGGACTAGTTGTAGCATGTTTCAACAAAACGACAGGAAACCCATTTGACTTCAACCATCAATAATCAGATTAACCAACCTCAGTTTCCTCTAGAAGTAGAGAAATCTTACAAGATTGTACCTCATATATCACTTTCCTGACATACATAAACATAGCCTAAACAATGAAATCTCTCATGTCATCATTCACATATCCTCCCTATTTCCCACCACAAAACCATAGCCACTAAGGAGCAAACGGCAAACATCCATACAGAACACAAAACTGCAAATGAATAAAAAACACAGCATTTTCAAGGAAGAGGGAAAAAAAGTCAAAAATAAAAGAATGTGCTTACAACTTTCAAACAATCACCTTAGCCGACTCTTCTCATAACCACGCAACTTTACCCTGTCAATTTCATCGCCAGCATCATCATCATCATCATCACTCTTCTCTTTTTCACTGTCAAACAGACCATTGGGGCCATGAACATCTTCCTCTTCCAAACGCTTAAGCCCAAACTTAGATGGATACACAGCCACAGCCAAAATTTGTCCACCTTTAGGGAGAAATGAGTTCATCAATACATACAAGTCGACAGCCTACAAAACAACACAAAACATTCAGCCAAGACTTCTCCAACTAAAATACTTTACCAAGAACAAATATCACCTACCACTAATTGGATGGTCTAATGGAGGGAAATGGTATTGAGAAAGAATTGGTGGGTCACATGTGTGTATAAAGATGTTACCAGGCCAAGGGAGGCAGGCATCCATCTACCAAGCGACACTTGCCCTCAAGGCATGAGCAATCTGATTGGTTGGTAAGAGTGTCAGGAGGGGAGAGGTCACCCAGACCAAAAGATGACAAAGGAAAGACTAATGTACCTGGAATCTATAGAAGGATCTTTTCCTTGCCATCCCATCTCCTTCCATTGCTAACATATTAAACCCTGAAGCTTCTCTCTAGGATAGGCAGCATTCCACAAAGCCCTCAATGTTTCCTACAATAATCTACCAGTAGTTAGTAACAGGAAACAATAGTCCTCACCACACAAACTTGTAGGTTGCACCAATGTCCTGAAACTTGGACCGTTCAATTGAGCCGGAAAGGTTATATATGGTCACACACACAATATTACAAATATAAAAAGTTAGAAAAAGAATCATTTATAAACAATAGCAAAGATAATTTATATAACACAATATCCGCCAAAATCATACCAAGCATTGGCAATATTGGACAGCCCAGATAAATTGTGCTGCGAATGCCTCTCATGGAACTGAAGTCGGTGTGCTTAAAGGAGTACATGGGGAGGTAGCTACCAGTTGACACAAGAAATGAAAGATTTGATTCCTGCCCAAGTGCACAACCACGAAAAAAAAGTTGATGAAGTTATCAACACCCTTAAAATATAGATCTTATATAAGCTGCCCAAGTAGAAGCCTGGTTTGATAAAGGATAGTGGATTTGTGCATAATCAAGACCAGTAATTGATGAGTCATCATCCAAGATTTTACCTGTTTGGATGCTTATTGTGCTTCCAAGAGCATTAATTCTACAAAAAAATAAACCAAAGAAAAATAAAACAGAATTGACCATTCAAGAACAAAAAGGAGCAAACACTTGGGCCACTCCACTGAAGTAGTTTAACTATTTTGAGAAATAGCTGATGTATTGGACTCTTGGCATGGTCTGGCTTGTATTACTTTCTTGTTATGGGCCACAAAATAGCTTGTCCACCATCTAGACATAAAGTTTAATGCATATATCTGTGTCTGACACTAATAAATTTATCTGCATCCAAATTTTAGAATTTCAATTTCTTGGGCTATTAGTGGTGCTTAATTTCTATGAATGCCAGGTGCTAGTCCTCGATCTAGATTATAAACTAATACATTTAATTGGGATGATGTGCAGGATGCGGAGGCAATTCTTGAGAATATCAAGCCAACTCCTTTAAAGGTTGTTGGGTATGGTGTAGTAAGACCTCTATTGTTCCTATGGTACTATAAACAATGGCATCAACTTTGTTTAGTTCTACTGATATTGTTATTTGTAAGGTTCGTTGGCTCTAATCCTAACTGTGATAGGCGAAGACTTAGGTCAAAATGTATGGTCCTAGGTAAACAACCATCTTTCCTTCTTGTTCCATACATGTGGAAAACATGCAGCAGAGTTGGACGCCATTCATTAGGTCTACAAAAGGAAATTTCTAGATCTATTTTTATATTGCAGTAAAAGTATTCTGTTGTGAGAAAAGCACACCAATTGCATCTTCTACTCATTTCTTTTTTGGGTTGTTTTGGACAGGAATTTATTTTGGCCATCTATGCATTTTCAGGTGCTGTATTTACCTTTTAAAAGTATTTTATTTTAAATTAAAAAAAAAAAAAAAATGACATTGGTACCAAAATAATGTTGAACTGGAACTTGCAAAACACTCATTCTATCCTTCCAAAAACTTCATATAACTCGTTTTTATAACTCACATTTGCAAGAGCACAGAGGTCAAGTACTGCTTCGAACAAGGTTTCCAACTGACTATTTCATTACTTAATTGAAACAGACACATGAAACACATGAAACACATGTCAGTTCATAAACTTTAATAGAGCACAACATTTTTAAAATAAACAATAGCAATATATCATATATAATAATGTCAAACTAACTAAAAAGTTGAAATTTTGACACATGGGAGTTTTACCTATGGCATATTAATTCACAGTGATGAATCCATAGCATATCTTCTCCCTCCTCCTTTATCCGGGCTTGGGACCGGCAATGTAAAACGTTAATTTTACATTGACGGAGTTAAAAAGGTTTTACCTAATACATACAAAGTTAAAAAGGTTCTACTTAATAGATGCAGAGTTAAAAAGGTTTTACTTAATACATGCAGAGTTACCTAATATAGTCAAAGTATTATACAAAGATAATATAAAAAAGTTAAATGTCATGGGAAAGACAAACAAGCATATAGAAAAAGTCTCATAATCCCTGGCTAGGAGAATGACCGTATGGAAATATGGTACAGAAGTACTGCGCTATTTGCACCTGCACCTGACTCTGGATTTGACTCTGCATTTGATTCAGCATCTCAACAAACTTCTTCTCATGTTCTCGATTACTTTTCTCTAACGTTGGTTGTAGATTGATCAACTGAGATTGCATCTCGACATAGCTAGTACAAGATGAGCGAGAAGAGGAGCTAAAAATTAAACTCGGTGTTGGGCCTAGACCATAAGTACACACTCGACTATGCCCATCTAGTCCAAATGCGTTAGTGAATATGTGTTCTCCTATAGGCATAGAATCTAATCCACCACTTTTTTCATGATCCATTTTCATTTTAGCTTATACAACAAAAAAAAAAAAAAAAAACTAATTAGTATGAACTTATTCAAATTTATTTATTTGGCATTATATTAAAATTTATTGAAGATTACATATCATAAGCTCAGTCGACTTAGGATCAGACGGTGACCCACTTTTTTTAGTATGGGTTTTCTTAAAGATTTCAGCTCGGGTAGGTAAATTACCCAGTTCTCTACCCTGAGCCTTTAGTAACACAAACATAATCATATTAATATATGTCATAGATCACATTGAATACTAGAAGATAGTGATATAATCAAATGATTGATATTAGATACACACCAATTTATGATGATATTGAGCACAACTTTTTGTCCCCCCAACATGTTTGATTAACTAATTTTTCTTATTCTCATTGTTCCTTTTGGATACAACCTGTACAAATTTCATAAAATTATAATAATATCATTCATTTTAAAAGGGTTGTTAATTAACAAACTATTAATAAATTATACCTAAGCCTCAGGAGTACTCCAATAATGGACGAACCAGGTCCAATTGGTTTCTGAGACATCATTAGGAATATTGAGCACTCTTTTCTCATCAGTATCGAATTGTAAGTACTTCTGTTTTAATTCATTCTTCCAATCTTTAAATTTCATTGACATGGATAACATTACCCAGTCTCTTTTATGATCATCAATTTCGATAAATCTCTAAAAAATAAACATTACAATAAGAACAATAAGCATATATCATATAGTTAAGGCAAACGTGAAACAATACCTAAAATATAAACTAATCTATATTTACTTGAACCTCTTGCCACAAGGAATCCTTCGCACGCTCTGAAATCTCAGTGCATGTCTTGAATTGCAATGGGGCATGGCTAAAGTGCCTCACAACGTATCCTAAGAAATGTGTAAAATGGCTAGTATTCTTTCTTGTTGGTTGACAAAAAGCATTCCAATCCACTAACATCTTCTGTCTTGTTTTTTGCCCAAAATTATCTACACCTCGCGTAGGCCCTCTCCTCCTAGTGTTGTTAAAGGTTGTTTAAAAAGTTAAAAAATATAGGAAAATAAAAAATGTCAATGAACTGTAGACACTTTAATTTGCACGAACCCGTTAGAAAAATCTAAATTTTCTCAAATTGATTCCAACTAAGAACTCAAGCCTTTCAACGAGCCCGCATTGCTACTTAGCATCACTTTCTTGCAAACCTACATACACGCATCATGTCGTATAATTTTGTATGCTCAACCTTATCTCTAATCCACTCTACTTTCCTACCCCCTATCATGAACCAACCCGAATCCATATCCCTTCCCCATTAACCGGTCCATCACACATACCCTAACCATAGTCTACTTCCTAATCAAATCTAAGCCCAAGACAAAGTCCACATTTTAACCTAAATTCAAGCCCATTTTCTAAGTTCTAAACTTAGTCCATTCTAAACCCATAACACAAATCCATTTTCTAGCCCAACTTAAGCCCAAGATAACGCCCATTCTCTAAGTCCTAAATCAAGTCCACTCTAAGCCCAACACCAAGCCCATTCTCTTACATCCCCTCAAAATGTGACACATGTTGATCTCCCATAAGCCCTCAATACCGAATGCATCATCTAATTGGAGAGTCAACTCCCTTGTGAAAATCCAAAAATACCCTTATCAAAAAGTGTAGTCAAACCAAAAAGGTACTTTGTTCTTTAGTATTATCCATAAAGTTGAAAGAACTTCTGATCATACCCTCAAAAGATGAAAATCTTCAAGTACATACATGAAGTTCTCTCATTAGTCCATTTCAAAAACATACATCCACCCTTACTTTATGAGTTATTTACAAATGAACCAATGTCTACTTTTTACTTACTACTTCACCTTTACATATGTCACTCCCCTATTCATCCTCCCAAAAGTACTTTTATTCTCCTATTGGTTTATCTTAAAAATATACTTCCACTCTTGCTTTATGAGTTATTTACAAATGAACCAAGGTTTACTTTTTACTTACCACTTCACCTTTACACATGTAATTCTTCTATTCACCCTCCCAAAAGTACTTTTTGTTCTCTCACCTCTATTTACCAAAAAATCAAAGATCAAATAATGCTTTTTAGATTTATTTACAAATGTCATCTTTACCCTCATACAAATGAAAATTTTAAAAAGAATTAATTTAAACCTCATGTCCATTCTCTTTATTTTTAGGGTTGGACCACTTTATCCTCAAAAGTTCTTCAAAAACTCTATAAATACCCTCATCTCTCAACCTAAAACTCTACCAAAATCCTTACTCATTTTCCTATCTTCTAATTTCAACTCACTCAACCTTTAACCATCTCACTCAACTCTCAAATCTACTTTTCAAGGTTTAAGTTCATCAAGGAACAATGTGGGGTTTAAGATGTAGTTTATTTATTTTAAAGTTTACATCTTCTTCTTCTACCCCCTCTTATTTTCTTCTTTCTAAAAGCCTTAGGATTTAATGAATACCCTTTCCTATCTCCGGTAGATTGGATTAAGGTTTGATCGAAAGGATGGCGGTTGAAGCCTTCTTTACCTTAAACTCATACATCATATTATACACAATACACATTCACCTATGTATGACAATGATGAAGAAATGTGTTACCCTCTTGATGGGGGGGTGAAACACTAAGTTTCTAGCCATTCATACATTGATCAAGGTTATGACCTCAAGGGAACTCCATCATGGAGTCTCTCTAAAGGCTCAAACCTACACTCATACTCCTAAATTTAATGTGACTACGTAGGCCATTCTTTTCCATAGAATATCCTTAATGTCACTTTGAAATCAAAATCCTTTGTAAAGAGGACATTTCACTCCAGTGCACACACCACCTTTATCAAGCCTTCTCATGTATTTTAGTATTTTATTTTCTTAAGTTTAGAAAAATAATGGCCAAACAAGGTAACCACCTTTGATGGTGAGGATGGGGTGCCTTACACCTTCCCCATCCTCTAACAGGATGTCCTTTGCTCTTTCCAACACATGAGAGTCACCATAATGCTATGAAAAAAATTATTTTTAAAAAAATCGATTCGTTTACCCATTTACACTTATTTCCACAAAAAAAAAAAATGGCAACGACTCTAAATAATACAGCATTGAGGTTTATGTAAACATTTCATGTCTACAGAAACTTATCTAGACATGTATTATATTAATGATATTACAAGGTATTCAAAATAACTTAATAAAATGACAAGGTCCTAATAATTCGATTTTGGGACCGTAAATTCATAAAGATTATCAACGTTTAAATATTAGTTACTATAAATAATAGCAAATTATATTAATTTTTCAAATTAATGAAGCTAATGAGAATTCTTACTAATTGCAGGTAAATAAAGTATATTTGGAAGTCAACAAATCGTGTAACAAGCTTTATTACAATGTGCAAGCAAAAAGAGAGCGACCAACCAAATTCGAGCAACAAAAGTTGCCACGTCACCGCACCGCAGCTAGCCTTTGGTGCGTCGTAGTCATCTTGAGGAATTTGGCCTCAAGATTTGTAATGAAAATTCAGATGGTTTGGCCATTGTATTTGAATCATCCTTTCGAATAGAATCATCCAAAAATTCGACCTAATAACCTGATTACGAATATTATAAATTAGATGGTTGATTCCGAAAATGATTATCTCTGTTTTCTCTTAGTGTAAATTCCCTATAATTTTTTGTAGTTTCTTTAGTTCTTTGAGAGAACTCTTGATTGTAGTGAGAACATCAAGAGTGATTGTGTTAGTTTTCCTCCATTAGTTCTTTTTGTAATTCTCTGAAGAACCATTCAAAGAAGAAATCAAAAGTGCAACTTCATTTTACATCATCTTCTTCATCTATCATCTTTTTCCTTTTGTATTGCTACAGCTATGAATCTTGCAATGAATGGCTAGACTCTCCTTAGAGAGGTCAAGAATGCCAGATCAAGTTCATCCCTCTAATGTAGTTTTAATTCTATATTCTTGTTTTACAAGTTAATTATTGTGAAAATTCTTCTCTGATTAGATAATCTAAGTTACATTTCTGATTCAAACTTTGATAGCCATTGCTTAGATAAGTTCAAGAAGGCTATGCTCTATGAAGAATCTAAATATAAGTTAGGCAATCTCAATCAAATCAGGATTTTCACGAATAACCTTTGGTTACTTTCGATGATTAAACTGCCCCACCTTCCGATCCATGAGCAATGACTTGCTACATGGAATAAGTTTTTCTTAGAATTAATCTGTATTATGGATGGTTTGCAAAGGTTGAATTGACTTCTCTAAGCCCCCTTTCTTATATCTTCAATCTCTATTTTCTATTTTAATTTCAATTACAAGTTAATCTTCATTTTCTATTGTGTTGCAAATCTATTTTATTTTCAATCAATCTATTTTAAATTCTGTTTTGGTTTACAACTCGAATTTTAAGTGAATCCAAACTATCCCTGAGGAACGAATCCCATTTACCCAAGTTCATATTTTAATCTCTATCTCTCCAATTTACACATCAAGTTTTTACATTTGACCATAAAACATATCAAACATGTATTGCTACTCCCATTTCCAACTCTCATAGATGGTCTAGTTATACTAGATGATGCATCTGAGTTGAATGTGAAAAGATATTTTTCCCATCTGTCTATTGGACTACCTACTTGAATGATTTTCTACGCAACATATCTAACCAACAATTTCTCATAGATAATTAAAATCAATATATTCATCAAAAGACAGAGTAATTTTATTTTATTAAAATAAATTATTATTAAAAAATAAATAACAATTTACACAATCAATCATATACTAGACTTAATCGTCATCACCATCATTAATGAAGCCTTGATTATCACTGACATATCCTTCAACAAATACTCCTAGGATATCATTCCTATTCCAAGTGATAACATCATCATTTGTATCAATTATATTTTGATTCAACCCTGACTCATTATCTTTGAAATGTTCTACTATTACATCATCTTCTCACTCCATATTGTATAAGTCTCGTGGTTGTGTATTTATTACAATACGCCAATCACAATGGGTGTTATCTTTTATATAAAAAACTTGTTGTGCTTGATTTGCAAGAATGTATGATCCGTGTAACATTTACACACTTGAAGTCATATTCATCTTGCTTTAATCCCTCACGGTTTATGACATCCCACCAATGACATTTGAATAGTATGACCCGATTCCCACCTGGATACTTTAGCTCTAAAATATCATTTAAGATGCCATAGTATCCTACATTACCTATCACCACATTAGTATCCTTAGCTCTTGCAAAACTATGTGTTTTTGCAAAGACAAATACTCTACTATTTTGAGTTTTTCTTTGGCTATCTCGTTCTTTGGTGTGATATCTAAAGTCATTTACAATGAAGCTTTTAAAACAAATCACATTATGAAAAGGACCGAGAGCTAACTGATAGATTTGTTCATTTATGTATTCACTATTTAATCGTATTTGTGAAACCTATTAAGATCAAAGAATGAAATTAATACATTTACCACTATATTTAAGTGGGTTTAATAAATTTTGATGATATTTATCACATAGATGATGTTTAAACCACTTGACGAACTTCTTCACATGTTTTTGCTCTACATCCCTAATACTCATGTAATTATGAATGTCTTTAATCATTTGTTTGTGTTATCTGTATAATAAATTATTCCATTAATTAGGGACTATTATCAATTATGAATAAAAATAAAAATAATTTATCTTATTGAACAAATGAGGCAATTTATCACAGTTCTTTAGCTTGTATAGAGGAGCTTGTTCCCACTCACTCCAGCCCAACATTTGTGAGATTGCTTTTTCTATGACATGGCCATTTTCTTTGAAAATCGATAATTTTTCACTTAAACTATCATCAATAACATCGTTATTATGCACTGGTCGATTGAAGCTCGTTTCAATCCCATGCAAGTACCTCGAGCAAATTGTCAACGATTCTTCACAAAGATACCTTTTAGTAATGGAATCCTTTGGATGATTTTTACGACGCACATATGATTTTAGCCTGTGCAAGTATCTTTCTATTGGATACATCCACCTATATTGCACTGGCTCGGCCAACATGGCCTCATTGGCTAAATGAATAGGTAAGTACACCATAATATTAAAGAAAATCAGCGGAAATATCATCTCCATTTTGCAAAGTGTTAGCGCAATCTGAGATAAAAGGTGTTCTAACTCCTTTATCCTTAGAACCTTAGGCAAGATTTCTAGTCAATTGTACAATGACTCCTAGGATTGGCTTAGCAGTAAAACTAATGATAGGGTTTGCTTCTTCTGATTATGTGTTTGAAATTGAATGGCCGTTGTAATTCGACTTACTTTGTTACACATTGAGAAACTTCTATGGGGTTGGGGTGTGCGATTGTAGGATCTAATCACATCCCAAAAGAGTATTGTTCCTTTGCCGGCCATATTAGGATAAAAATAAAATTAAGAAGTTATTCAATTTTTTATATCTTCTTATGTGGAGTTTGATGAAGTACTATTACACCCTGCATCATGTTCTACTATATCTATGTTTAAGACCACTTCCATGGTCAACTCATTTGACATATTGACCAACCCAATTCCCTCATTTCTTGGATCATGTTGGGTCAAAATTGGAGTAGAGACTCAAAGATCCCTCCCCTTCTTGACCTAATTAATACTTTCCAAAAATAGGGTTTGACATTTTTGAGACTATTTGGCTGTCAACGAAAATGTCCCATAATTAAAAGAAGCTGATTTTTGTATGAATTTAATTCTCAAATATAACTTTCCCCTTCTATGGTGCAAATTTTTTTTTGGATGGAAATTAATTGCCCATCATAATATTCTCATCTTGGTCCTCTAAAAACTCTGGGCCCACCCATATCTTCTTGGCCAATTGTACACTAACCAATCACATTTAATAATATCTTTAATTCAGCAAAATTTGAATACAATTAGATCGCCTATTTCCACATCATCAAATCATGTTGTTGAGGGGAACATCCGACCTAGATGGGCCAGGCTGATTGGCCATCTTGGATTCCATGTAAACCTCATTGGTGAATATACAATCGGATTGGAATTTTCATCTTTCAACTAATTAGAGTTAAAAACATAATAATCCGTCATATGTTATCGATAATGACTGTGGAATTACTTATAATGAAGATAACATCAATTATCTTCATTTAATTATAGACGAAAAATATTCGTGCTCCATCCATGTGCAGAGAGTCCTACTTTGAAGAAGCCCTCTTCGTCACAAAATACCACTACGTGAAAATTGGAAAATTCGTTAGAAAAAATTGATAGGTCAAAGTCTAGGAATTTTAGAAACTGAATTTTGACAGTCTAGGACCGTTGAAATTCTTGATGTTCTCATATTTGATGGCTCAGAGCTGTTGAATTTCTCCCATCCTTCATTAATTTGATAGTTTCGGCCCTTAAAAAAAATGTATATTGGAAAATTCAACGCCAACTCGACCCCTTGGTCCGTCAAATTTTATGAAATTTGATGACCCAAGGCTGTCAAATTTGGGTTTTTTTCACATTGTGCATGTGGCATTTTCAATTTATTTCACATCCCTCCATTTCCTCCAAAATTTGAAATACCTCCTTGGGAATGCCAGATGTATTCCAATGGGGAGGGTTTCTTCAAAACTTCGCAGTCCCATGTGGGGATGGTCGATTAGTATAATATCAGATATTGTAGATTGCATGTGAATATAATATATATTACATTGCATGATGATAGGAAAAAAGCTTGACGTTTGCGGTATTATTTTCACACTACCACACCTCCCAACACAATATAATTTAAAGGCGACAAAAAAAGGAAATTTCTTAATTGTTGCATACTTGGTTCAATGTATATTATAATTAAAATAATAAAAAGGGTTATCAATAAATTGAGTTGGCAAGCAGTAAGATCTTTTAATATCTTTTATAATTAATGTTCAATATTTATATATCATTCAAATTTGTTCACTGTTTGTTACAGACAAAATGGATTATTGATAATAAATATTTGGTAAGTTGTGAAATCTTTCCAAAATCTTTTGCAATTTATTTACAATAATTTTCTTACATAAATTGCAAGAATGTATTCCTATATAAATCGAATCCCACTCCACCAAATGTAGTGCTCAATGATTTTGATCATCTCTTCCCATTTTGTATTTTTTTTCTTTCTATTTTGGATTTATCATGCATTACATTTATCAATCTCAAGCTTGGTCATTGCTCTTGGCATTTCAAGCATGTAGCCTATTGCAGCCTTCTAAAACCTGTGGCGTGGCCTAGGATACAGTTGAAAAACGTTGATTGTAGAAGTGCTGTAGGTGAAAATTGGCTCAATGGCTCATGTGAATCTGTCTGTGAAGATACAAAGAAAGTTGAAGGAAGCTCTATTCATGAATAAAAAATGATTTTATGAGGATCTTTACTTTCGCTAACAGCCCTTAAACTTCGCTCTTTTAGAACGAGGGGACTTATGTTATATTGTAAAAGTGGCTCAACACATTTTGTGTATTTGAAATGTGATTTGGTATTTGCTATTTATCAATCTCGAGCTTCATCATTGTCCTTGGCATCTCCAGTTAGGTAATGCAACTCATTGCAGCCTTCTAAAACCTCTGAAATGTGAGTCCAACCCTTTTTATTGCTTATTAATTTTAATTTTTTCTTTCATTTTTTAAAGAACCTTTTTCTTGAAAAGTGACCTGATTATTGATAAACTTTCTCTTATACGTAGGACATATAAGTGTGTTCGGAGTGTGCTACAGCATTATCACAGAAGTCTTTTGTTCTTCTACTTGTTCATATTGTTCATCATGTGTGCAACAAGCTTCAAGATGGAATCCAAGTAATTAAAGACGTGTGCAAAAAGGATTGCCAAAAGTAATTTTGAATCGCTTAAAGCCAAGGACATTTGGGATTGAAGAAGAGCTAAAAGAATCATGTTGGATTGATTGTGAAAGAAATATATTGGGTTTGGTATTTTCATAATCAAGAAAGTCTTGTAAGATCTTTTATCTTTCTTGGCCATGTTGATTTTAAAAAACTTTTACTATTTTTTATTATTATTAGTGGAGTTTGTTAGAGAATACGATGCATTGTATTAAGGTTCATACGATACACGGTATCATTGTCAGTGCATCTCATCACAACAAGGAAGATGATATATTTAGAATATATCAATTAGGATATTTTAAAATATTTATTTGCTTTTAAAATATATCACTAAGGATATTCTAGAATATTTATATTAGGTCAGTTTCCATATATCAAGTTGCATGTAATGTTTATTAATACTCTATTGGGGTTTATGTAATATTCATTCTAGAAGTCTCAATAAATTGTTTCTTTCCACATGGTATTAAAACCTAAGTTTTTATTTATTTATTTATTGATAAGCTGGGGTTAAAGGGACCCCTCCCTAAAAAACACTGCTAACTAGTGTATTTAAAACCTAAGTTTTATTGAGAGTTTGATCTTAATGCATTATTTTTTTGACGATGGTCAGTGGTGGGGCTAGGGGGCGAGAGAGGGCTGTTCCCACCCTCCGCCCCGCACCCCCAAAAAAAAATAAAAAATAATATATATATATATATATATATATGGGTCCCGTTCAGCAACAAACATTTTGACAAACATTTTGGCAAAACATTTTTCAAAACATGGGTTAGAGGTTTTGGAATTGGCTGATTTTTGGTGAGGATGATCTCTACGGTGAGGAGATCATCCTCACAAAAAATCAGCCCATTTCAAAACTTTTAGCCCCAGTTTACAAGTTGAAAAATCGTGGACCGTCCATTTTTTGTAAATCATTTTTGATGGGGTTAGAAGTTTTGGAATGGGCTGATTTTTGGTGATGATGATCTCCTCACCGCAGAGATCATCCTCACCAAAAATCAGCCCATTCCAAAACCTCTAACCCATGTTTTGAAAAATGTTTTGCCAAAATGTTTGTCAAAATGTTTGTTGCTGAACATTTCCCTATACATATATATATAAAAGACCCTTTGAATATTGTTGTTATTTGAGATACCCCAATATTTTTAAACTAATGCCCCCTCCCCTTGACCTGACTGCGTTTGCCCCCTACTGCCACACGATTCATTTTTTACTTTAATCAAGGGGGCCATGTCAACAAGAGGTTGAACTGATTGATTTCCCATGAGGTCAGTTTTCATTCATTTATGAGAGAACATTTTTTTAGTGAAAATATGTTAAATACCTTGCATCTTCTCTCGTAGACTTAAATGAGAAACAACCTAAATAACCAGTAGGTCAACAGGAGGTTGAATTGATTGACATTGGCCCTTTACTTAGGTCTTCTCTCGTAAACTAATGAGAAATAACCTATATTCCCTTTTCTTCAACCTCTAATAAAAAAACACTTGAATTTTCTTTACAAAACCTGTTATATCCAAGTACTTCAACCTTGTTTCTTAAGGTATGGTCCCCACTGATGTAAATCCTAGCTCCACCTTGGAGATGGCACCACTGGCATCATACATTCCACTATGTCTTTATAACCTCCATACTCTACTCACTTATGTCTCATGATCTCTATTATTTTTATATTAGGCCTCTCTAACAAGAGTTCTTAAATAAGTCGCACGATCCATCTCCGTATGCTTCCTAAAAGAATCATAACAGATTAGATCTAGTGAGCCATTAACTCTAATAAATTAAAAAATGAGTGGGATGAGATAGTGATGGACTTCGTAAACAAACGACAACCACCAACAAACACAGTTGAATTTTTTACCATAAACAAACATGTTATTTTCTAAGATCAAGAACAACTATTGAATGCAGTCAATTGCTTATTACTCCTTCAAAGGACCATGCATGCAATTGAGCGAGAGTAAGATGCATTGTATTAAGGTATATGAGATACACCGTATCATTATTAGTGTATCTCATCACAAACAGAAGGTTGTGATGGAAGATGATATATTTAGAATATATCAATTAGGATATTCTAGAATATTTATATTAGGCTAGTTTCTATATATCTTGATTGGTGTAATGTTTATAAATATCTTATTAGGGTTTATATAAATTCATCCAAGAATTCTCAATAAATTATTTCTTTCTATAGAATTTATTATTGACTTTCAGCGTGTGATTTTTTTCTTCGATTATTAGGAAGCTTTTCGCAAGAAATTGGTGTGTGTTCTTGGTTATCTTTCTCTATAATATTTTTTATCGAATTGAATTCTCATAGAGACAAATATCATTGTTGCGACTACACCATTTCAAACCACTCAATACTAACATAGTGGTATTAGCGCCAAGGTTGCTCTAGGTGGTTGTTTGTGTATAGAAGCACAATCTGGTTGTGAAATTGGGTGGTCACATGACTTACTCCGTTGCACATTGGAAACTTCCGTGGGGTCGTGCTATGTGACACTAGGGACTAACCACATTCCAATAGTGTGGGAATGACCATGCAATATTGAACAAAATATCAGAAGATCCTGGTCTCTTCTTATGATGAATTCAACAAAGTAACAATTAAGCACGTGCCAACTAACTTAGTTGGTAAAATCTTTGGGTGATGATACAAAAGACCTGGGTTCAAATCCCACCAATATTTTGCTGAACTCATTGAAATGTCTTTGGATGATTATACCAAACATCTAGGTTCAAATCCCGTCCACATTGAGTTACTGAACTCATTAAAAAGTAAAAAAACAGGCTTACCGATTAAAAAAAGTGATATTAAACACTACATCCAGTAATATTATAAAATATCGTACAACATTCAAGGGCATATTCTCTCTGCTAGTACAATTTTGAAAATCTACGCATCAATATGTAGAAATATGATTTTATTGAGAATTCTTGGATGAATATTACATGAACCCTAATAGGGTATTTATAGACATTACATCAACTAAGATATGAAAACTAGCATAATATATAAATATTCTATTTTATTAATATTCCTAATGTAGAATATCCTAATTGATATTGGTACAAATATTGTTTTCCATCACTACCTTCCTTTTGTGATGAGATACATTGATAATGATACAATGTATCTCATGCATCATATTCTCTTACAGGACACATGAAAGCCTTTGAAATCGAATTAGAATTAGAAGCTTTATAAAAAATCAGCCTAGAAGTGATATAAGAGCATCTACACAATGGATACCATTTCTATAAACAAGAGATACCTCCAAATTCCTATTATTATAGATCTGTTATTCCATAAACCACATGTATCATATTTCCTTTGGGGCTCATTTTCTTGATGAGGCCAACATAGAATTTGTCTCAAATGGAGGGCCTAGTTGTGGGCTAGATCCTCTCCTTAATCTTCCATTTTTAGGCCATTCTACTACTCTATGAACCTTGCTTTGCTCTGATTCAGATGCAAATCCCATCCATTGATCTTTTTCGAATAGTCCATCATTGCAGTTTCACTCTTTGATTCCTCCACTAACGATTTGGCTTTTACGATTTCCATATCAAGGTGTGGATTTCACACACTTGACAATCCACGTGAAATAGATTCTATTTGCCTTGAGTATTGACCTGATCCTGATATCGTGGTTGATTTGTATCTTTCATTAGTTTTAGAACGTTTGGTAATTCAGTAGTACAGTGACTCCAAGGATTGGCTTAGCAGTAAAACTAATGATAGGGGTTTGCTTCTTCTGATTGTGTGTTTGAAATAAAGTGGATGTTCTGATTCGACTTACTTTGTTACACATTGGAAAACTTCTATGGGGTTGGGGTGTGCAACTATAGGATCTAATCACATCCCAAAAGAGTATTGTTCATAAGCCTGCCATATTAGGATAAAAATAAAATAAAAGAAGGTATTCAATTTTTTATATCTTCTTATGTGGAGTTCGATGAAGTACTATTAGACCCTGCATCATGTTCTACAATATCTATGTTTAAGACCACTTTGATGCATGGTCAACTAATTTGACAATTGGCCGACTCAAAGATCCCTCCCCTCCTTGACCTAATTAATACTTTCCAAAAATATGGTTTGACATTTTTGAGACTATTTGGCTGTCAACGAAAATGTCCCATAATTAAAAGAAGCTGATTTTTGTATGAATTTGATTCTCAAATATAACTTTCCCCTTCTACGGTGCAAAATTTTTTGGAAGGAAATTAATTGCCCATCATAATATTGGTCCTCTAAAAAATCAGCGCCCACCCATATCTTCTTGGTCAATTGTACACTAACCAATCGCATTTAATAATATCTTTAATTCAGCAAAATTTGATTACAATTAGATATCCTATTTCCACATCATCAAATCATGTTGTTGTGGGGAGCATCCGCCCTAGATGGGCCAGGCCCCTTATTGGCCGCCTTGGATTCCATGTAAGCCTCATTGGTGAATATACGATGGGATTGGTATTTTCATCTTTCAAGTAATTAGAGCTAAAAACATAATAATTTGTCATATGTTATCGATAATGTATGTGGAATTACTTATAATGAAGATAACATCAATTATCTTCATTTCAATATACTTGAAATTATTCGTGCTTCTGCCAAGTGTAGAGAGTCCGACTTTGAAGTGGGCAGCCTGCTTCAAAATTTGAAGAAGTCCCTTCGTCACAAAACACCACTACGTGAAAATTGGAAAATTCAACAGAAAAATTTGACATGCCAAGGCCTACGAATTTTAGAAACTAATTTTTGAAGGTTTAGGACCGTAAAAAATTCTTGATGTTCCCAGATTTTATGGCTTAGAGCTATCGAATTTCTCCCATCCTATATTAATTTGACAGTTTCGACCCGTCGAAAAAAAAATTTGACAATGAAAAATTCAACCCCTTAATCCATCAAATTTGGGCTTTTTCACATTGTGCACGTGACATTTTTAATTTATTTCACATCCCTCCATTTCCTCCAAAATTTGAAATACCTCCTCGGGAATGCAACATGTATTCCAATGGGTAGGGTTCCTTCAAAATTCCGAAGTCCCACATTGTGGATAGTCGATTAGTATAATATCAGTTATTGTAGATTGCATGTGAACATAATATATATTATGTTGCATGATGTATCAGAAAAAAGCTTCACCTCTGTGGTATTATTTTCACACTACCACCTCCCAACACAATATAATTTGTAGGCATAAAAAAAGGAAATTTCTTAATTGTCGATGAATTAGTTCAATGTATATTATAATTAAAATAAAAAAAGGGTTCTCGACAGAGTGATTTGACAATCTGTAAGATCTTTTAATATCTTTTATAATTAATGTTCAATATTTATATATCATTCAAATTTGTTCAATGTATGTTACAAACAAAATGGATTATTGATAATAAATATTTGGTAAATTGTGAAATATTTCCAAAATCTTTTGCAATTTATTTACAATAATTTTCTTACTTAAATTGCAAGAACATTTTCCTATATAAATCCAATTCCACTCCACCAAATGTAGTTCTTAATTATTTTGATCATCTCTTCCCATTTAGTAATTTTTTTTTTTCTATTTTGGATTTATCATGCATTATATCTATCAATCTCGAGCTTGGTCATTGTTCTTGGCATTTCAAGCATATAACCTATTGAAGCCTTCTAAAATCTGTGGTGTGGCCTAGGATACAGTTGAAAAGCGTTGATTGCTGAAGTGTTGTAGGTGAAAATTGGCTCAATGGCTCATGTGAATCTATCTGTGAAGATACAAAGAAAGTTGATTCAGTCCGAGGAAGCTCTATTCTAGGTAGATTTGAGAGTCCATAGGCTGAGTCAAGGTATCAGACTTGATTCAAGCATGAAAGCCAAGGCATCAGTTATTCTGAATGGTCCTGCATTCTGTCCATTCTCTATTGTTGCCTGTAAACAATAAAGTGGGCATTAAGGATCCAAAGTGATGAAGCAGACTGAATTACCCATTTATTTTGTTTAAAAAAAAAAAAAGTTTTGTATCTCAAATGTATTGTATAGCAAGGTTACCCATGTAAATACAGAAATTGAATTACCACATTTGTAATCCAACACCACAGCCTTGTTGATTTCATGGGAAAATTCAGAGCAAAAAAAAAATTCTTTTTTGAGCTTGATTCAAGGTGTTGAAAATGTATAGGAACCTGAACTCCCAAAATATAAAAACAAAATTCAATGGTGAAATTTTTTTATTTTTTCAAAGTTCTTAGAATTTTGTCTTCCACAAACCTATGGCTTCGAATCATGTTTATGGATGCCACAAGATGATGCGGTCATGAAAATTTCTTTATTAAGGAAAGTGTTTTTTAAAATAAAAATATTTTTATCTTTATTACCAATTACTTGTATATTTCAAATCGATGACCCCTTGACCTTGGTCTGATAGCTTACTAGAAAATGACCTTAATACCAACCTCCTCTTCTTCCCCACCATTATCACCGTCACCATGGTTATCATTGATTTTAAAACTCTGGATTCTGTCTTTTCTCGTCTCCTAACGACATCCAAGTTAACTCAGTTGAGTCATCTCTCATATCAGATGAGAGAAATCATTTAATTTAGTTTATAATTATTTTTTAATATGTATTTATATTAAAAAATTTAAAATTTTCAAATTGATTACATGCCCCCTTGATCTTGGTCTTCTCTTATAGACCATTAAAAAATAAATTGAATGCCCTCATCATCATCACCATTACCACTGTTTCCCTCTTTGACATTTTTCTTCTCTTCTAGACCAACAAAAAATAATTGAAAAACCCTAATTTTCAATTTGTAACCAGTTATAAATTCAATCAACTTCAGGCATTTCAAACTCTATATATAGAAAATTAATTTTGATTTACTTAATTTCCTCTTCAGTTAATCTATCCATTTGAACATTACCTTAATCCCTCATATAAAACCTTCAAATTTTCTATCAAGATGATCATCATCTTCTATTTCAAAAAGCCTGTCTTGTTCTTTTGTTTTAAAGGACAAAGTAAATTAAACTTAAATTTGAAAATCAGGATAAAAAAAATTTGTCCAACAAGTTGAATATGACGAATTTCGGGAAGATAATGTAAAGTGCTTCAGAGCATCTCCAATGGCAATATATATTTTTCTTTTCAATTCTATTTTTTGAAACAATAAAGTGAAAAATTGTCATATTTGACATATGCCTTTTCTAGGCTTGGCGTATTTCATTTTTGAGAGTTCATATGGCAATTGCAAGGGAGACCATTTATAATAGACAATTCCAAAATTTGGAATTGCCACCAAAATCTGAGAGACCATTAGATGTACATTTAGGTTTGTGGTTGAAGATGAGGGTAATGAGGTCATTTTGCATTTTTTTATTGAAAAAGACCAAGGTCAAGGGAGGCATGTAGACCTTTTGGTGAATATTTGAGATGCATGTTTTTTAACTGATGGCATCGCCTACTTGACTTGGGCTTGACTTGGGCTTTCTTTGACTAATGAAAAATGACCTAAGTGGCCATTTCTTGAGCCTCTAACCAAAAGCGTGTGAATTTTCTCCTCAAAATCAGTGTTTTTCAAGCTTTTCGATGTCAACATAAACTATATATGGTTTGGCCCCCATGAGAAAATCCTGACTCCGGCCATGGATTGGAACACATTTTATTAACTAGGCTCAGATTTTCAAAATATTGGATGAGTCATCTTGATAACAAGTGAGACAACATGGGGGACAAATCCTCGCTCTGTTCTCGAATGACACCAAGATAATCCATCCGAGTCATCTCGGTCTTAGACAGAATTTAAAATCATGTCATTACTAGCCTTATCATTGCCATTAGGGTTTTTGTTATCACGATAATCATCACCATCGTTGTGTTGTTATCATCACCATCATTGCCTTCATTATAGTCGTCATCCATCACCATTATTATCATCGTCACTACCATCATGATCATCTTCAACAGGTTGAAGATTATTGGGAAAATAACAAGGGTTTTTAAGTTATTTTTTTATTAGACTATAAAACGAACAACTTTAAAGACCGTTGTCAAGGGCCAGTCACCATTTTAAAAGTATAGGATTCATTTCTAAAGAGAGTTGCTATTGGCACCCAACTTTGCTTATTACACTCCAATTAAAAATAAAAATAAGCGAATGGTTGAGAATAAGTAGAAGTTGGAGTGTCAATAGAAATTCTCTTTTTTTTAGGGACAATGACCGCAAAGATCAATTTTTGAAATATATACTAAAAAATCCCTTCTAAAAAAATATAAACTCTTTAGTATCCATTTTATGAAGTATTTAGTCTAAAAAAGATTGTTGAACTAAAAATGTCGTAATTACCTTTTCAACAGTTTTTTCAATTTAAAGAAACATGTTTATTTCAGAATATTTGAAGTACTCCTATGTTTTAAGATTAATGACATGTCCCTTGATTATGATCATCTCTTATAGAATAATGAAAAAATGATCTCAATGAAAAAAAAAATCTTTATTTTCTTTTTTCAAAATTAGTTATTTTTAATTCACATAGATGATGATGATGATGTTGATGGAGATGAGTATGGTCATCATCGTCATTAAATGATTTGATATATGTATATTAGATTTATTAAAATATATAAATAATTTTAAATAATTAAAATATAATTTTAAAACTCAATTTGAATGTTTATCAAATTGATTTAACTAAAAAATTAGCAAGTCGACTTAAATGAGTCAAATAATATTATATTGAATATATAAATAACTTTTAATAAATAAATAAAAAATTTATTTCTTTACAGAAATATTAATAACCAAATAAATTGGTCAAATTTTTTATTTGACTTAGTATATTTTTAAATCAGAATTATTACAAGTTTACCACTATAGTGATTCAACTAGAAAGTGTTTAGAAGATCTTTACTCTTAAAATTAAACAAAATAAATTACCATAATCAATATTCTAAGTCTAAAACTTAGCAAGGGAGTGAGCGGTATTACATACCCTTGATCGAATCCATATCCTTATCGAGGATGTCAACCACGTCATGATACCAATGCCCACAGTCAGCACCATACGTCCATACACGAGAAGCTAGTTGAAAGAAAAGCTGGGTAACATATCAAATATTTTATAATCCAGGCTGAGGCTGAGTGGTGAAAATAGCTCAGACCCAATCAGAAACTGAGCATTAAATCCGGAAAAAATTTTAAAATAAAATAAAAATGCAGGGCTATTGACAGAAAACTATGCCACAAAAGCAACAGCTCCTCAATTAAATGGAGAACCACAAAATTATGAAGAACAATCAAAGAAGTATTGAACATATATATTACAGACCGGCCGAGCAGGGCTGCTGATTGTTAAGCCAGATTTAACGAGCTAGAGAATTATGCGTCCAACCCTTCTTTGCGGGTTCAAAATGAAGGCCATAGCTTTGCACTTTCCCACCCGATTGATAGAAAAGTAAGTCACAAGTTTATAAGTGGCATACTTGTTGAGATCAAGCAAAGCATCGACACCTAAACTAAATCTAAAATTTTAGCATACTAAATTGCTGGTTTTGTATATATTAACAGCAAATATCATTATTTCAATTGTGTTGAGCAATGGGTCGGACTACATATGGAAAGTGCCCCCCAATGAACACCCCCACTAACACTCAGACTCAAGGGTAAAGAAATGATTTAGGTGGGACTCGCAATCTTAAATTAACTATATATAAAGAGAACAGATGAATTACCAGGAACTTAGACAAGGCCAGAGGGAATATCTAGGAAATGTCACTTTTTACCAAGGACCTACCTGTATAAGACACATTCACTGAGTCAGATTCTCCAAACAAACAAACAAACAAAAAAAAAAAGATTTTACTAAATTCATGGAGTGGGGGATCTTGGGTCTCACCAATTTACTTAAAAGGCTAGATGCATGATTTGAATCCGTACTCTTCATCATGATATTCAGATTCATCATCATCATTATTATCATCTTCTGATTCTGATTTGAATTTTGCTTTCAATTCCGACTTGAATCTTTCAACCCATTCAATATCTCCAAAGGTCGGAACTTGGTAGGATGCATTTTGTGGTATTTGAGGAAGACACTTCAAATTTGGACATCCACGCAATGTAATGAATTTCAAAGCATAATTGACAGATAAATTGCCTTGGCAGATGCTCTTTAGACAACATACCGAGGTAGCAAACCCTGATAATTCACTGCTTGGTCATCCTCATCCTCTTTTATTGCAATTATTTCCTCCAATTCATCACAGCTAAGTACCCTTATTCTTCGTAGTTGTTGGAGACCTCATGCTAAATGGAATGAGAAAAGGTTCTTCAACGTCTTGCAATCTTTGATATACAAATCTTCCAAGCTTTGAAAAATATTGAGAAGTAAATCGCCTCCGCAGATAAGCTTTAGACATGAAGTACATCAGTTCAAGTGTCAATAGTGAAGGTAGCAAACCATGATAACCCACTGCTTCCTCCTCCTCGACCTTTCTAATGTTATTATTTCCTCCAATTCATTGCAGAGAGATACTTTGAGAGTTCGTAGTTTCTTGGAAACCTCGTGCTAAACGGAATGAGAAGTGGTTTTTCAACTTCTCGCATTTTCTGATTTCCAAATCGTACAAGGTTTGGAAGTTATCAAGACGTAAACTACAATGGCATATGCTTGTTAGACAAGGTAAGTAACTTAATTGAAGATGCCTTAGTGAAGGTAGCAAACTCCCATGACCTGTTGCTCTGTCCTCCACATTCTCTACTATTCACTACAAAATTTTAGGTTTTTAGCAGGGGTCAAAAACCGCCGTAAATACCAAAAATACCGCCACCATTATCACTAGTGATGGCCAAGGGAAACGCCAGTATTCATGGCGTAGCTAAAAGCCATATGGACCCCTATAGATAGAAATGAGTCCTATAGTGACGGTAGTGGTCGCCGCTAATTAGTTTTAATTACCATAGCTATAAATACAATTTGAGTGCTTACAGTGGCAGTAATGGCCGCCGCTAATAAGATTTTTCTTATTTTTTAATTTCTTTTATTTTAAAATTATTTGTAATTAAATACCTATTTTTATACCTGTTAATTCCATTTCATGGTTCTCTCCATTTATGAAAATAATATGGGTTATATTGATTAAATTTGCAGTCAAGAGCTTTATATATAATGGTTTCAAAATGATAAGGTGTTCATGGTCAAGATCTTACAGTTGGACCAGGAGCAACTAAATTTCTCCAAATAGTCTCCATGTGGGAAGTGTTTCTTGCAATATAATTAGAAATATGTTGAAATCACACTAACAGACAACAACATACACTCCCATCCACTTATATCATCCCCTATCATTCTCACAAGTGCCATCGAGCATGGGAGGAGACTAACAAGCTTCAAACTTTTTTGAGGAAGCCACAACTTATTGCAGAGTTATAGAACATGCATTACAAGAGGACTTCACATATATACAACACTTTGATACATGTTCTCAAACTCAAACGAGGACTTCCAACAAACAAATGACTAAGTTCCTTAGTCTCTCAAGCTGCAAAACAAAGGTCCACTTTCTGAATGCTTCTCTGTGGCATCTCTATCAATTGTCTTCTTAAGCAACAAAAGTTAATATAAAATCAAATCTGCAAAAATTGGCATGGAAGCATCAATTGTGAGTGATTTGTCCACAAAATCAGTTCCTAAATTCATTAGTCCAATAAACAACTTGAAGGGATGGTTTCAAATAAATGTTCAAAGCAAATGACAAAATTAAAAAAAATGGCTGAATTACAAATAAGGAAAGAGCAGAGAGTATGCGCTAGAACCAATCTCCTATCCATCCAAATTCTTCCTCAGAACCTGACCAAAACCAAAACAATGAAGGATGCAGTTCAAGATATAAGTCAACGTTCACAATTCCCAAAACAATTATCACAAGAGGATCAAACCTACAATTATCCAAAGTGAGGTCAGAGAGATCAAAAGAAATTATGGCCATGCTTGTCCTCTTATTCATCCCCTACTACATCATTGTTAGGCATAAAAGCAAATCCAAGTGGCAACTAACTACAACAAGGATTTGAGTTTTTTTCAAGCAACAATTAACAATCCTAGAGAGACAAATCTACTCTTAATCACTCATGCACCATCGAAACTGGGCATTCTATAGTCTATGATGGAAATAACATGAGAGATACGTTGTTCTCTGTTTTTTTTCCCATCGGTTCACATTGTTCTGTGTTTTTCTCTGTCTTTCATGTATCTGTCTTATAAATATTAGATGGTCTTTGACTGATATATAGTTAAGAATCAAAGATAGTCATTCAATCAATCATGAGACTACATTCTTCTTTCTTTTTCTGTGTTGTGCTTTTGTTCTTATAAGAATAATGGGAGGAGATATCAGTAGCACCAGCATTTAGGCACCATGATACTTGATGTTACTTCCACTAGTTAACAATAGAGATACTTCAAATGCTAGGCCAACATTATGACTAATAGAGTCCTAAACTCACAACATTCCATTCAGACAAACTTAACTGTTGCACAGTTGATAGCCAACCTTTCTCGACATGCTAGAATCGTCAACACCATTATTCCACCCACTATTGGAGCATTTAAGACAAGATCCTAGGAAGCATGGGCAATCTTTCTTGGCAATAACGAACCAAATTGATTTTGGCAATGCTAATATTGTACAAATTAAAAAGAAAATAAATTTCTGCGAGACACAAAATTTTCAGAAAGAACTAAAATGTGAATATTTATTTAAAAAATTTATACAACATCAAGGGATTTGTAAAGTTTCAGATCAAATAATTAGATCCTAAGGAAAATAAGAAAGTACCAATACTAGCTAGGAACCAAAATATGAGGAAAGGATACAAACCCGCTAATTGTAGCTAAAGCAAGGGAAGATGATTCCTGTGCTACAGTTGGCTTGGAACTAGTAAAACTGAGTTTTGCTGCACCATTGTTGGATGCATCAGCAAAGGTTGAAAAAGGAACACCTGTAAAACAAGTTGGATGATAAAAAATAAATACTTTAGCAAAGAAGCCTCTATATTCCAGTAGGTCTAGGATACCAGGCATTCCAAGAAATATGCAAGTGATTAAGAAGCAAAGGGCAACACTGAGTAGGGAATCAAACAATCAGACACCAAAGAAAAAAATATTTATATCAAGTAACCAAATTTACAGAAACAAGGTTTCTTTACTCTTCCCAATCTCATCATTTCAAGCATTTCCCCAAAACTTAATACCTTAAGCTCTGCTTCAACAGTCTACAAAATGAAACTTAGTGAGAAAAGTTCCCTACCAAAATTTTAATCATACAGCTAGTTTTACACTTATGAAACTTGTGGGAATTTCAGTATCGAGGTTGAATGCCCAAAGTCCACATATGGTATACCAAGAGTTGGAAATCTATACTTCTATGCTGTTTTTATTAAGTGATTGTGTTTACAAATGTTTGTGTTGTTTCTAGGTTTGTTGTAATAAAAAAAAAGACTCTTAATTGGTTTTAAGAGGATCGGAGTCTAATAGGTTATAGGAGCAATATTAAGGTTCTGTTCTAAACAGGATGCACATGATCTCACAAGTATATGCAGAAATTGAATAACAAAATTGTCATCATGTACCACCTTCATGTCAACTACTAACCCCACCTTGCTTGCCTAGCAAATTAGTCATTCCATAGTCCGATAGATCTTTTGAAGAATAGACTAATCATATGAGAATAAAGATAAGAGTCCCATTCTACATGTCAGTACTCAATATCGACTATCCTTCTAGGGACTAGAATGAGAGGTAGTGGCAACTATAATTGCTTTACCAGGAGCTGCTGTCAGTATTGGAAACGTCCTTAGTTCCTTGATCCATTCTATGGTGTGAAATCCCATACATATATCATAAAGATTTTGTTAGAAAATTCTAGGAATATGCCAATGCCACTTATCATGCCCAAAGAAGTTACTATTTATGTAAAATTCAAAGCCTTAGTCCATGCGGTGTGGTTATCAATTGCATGACTAGAGGCAAAAGTATATATTACCATAAGAATGGCAATCCCAAAATGAAATTTTCCTATAGAATACCTTTGCGGCATGGCAAACCCATCAGATATACATACCATCTGCCAGAGCAAGTTTTGACCTAAACTTTTGTTATCATAGATATTTCAAGTAGAAGGACATCATACACCAAATCCACAAGACACATACTTATTGGAATATGATTGCATTGTGGTTCTGTAAACCTCAGAAATTTTGCTTGCTTAACAACCAAACACAGATTTCAATGATTTTGATGTCACATATTTTATATAGAGGTTTGTCACCTCAACATCTAATACTGTGAAACAGGCTATTTCACTAAATTATTTAAAAGACCATGCAATTGCAAGGTGTTAAGAGAATAAGATGCATCGCAATAGACACATGAGATATTATATCTATGTCAATTCTCAAATATTTATATAGGGCTATGTCAAAATCACCAAAAAAACAAAAAAAAGAGAAGGATGGTTGCACCCAACCTAAGCACCCAATTAAATTTGATACTTTGGGCGTTGTAAGAAAAGTTGATGTGCTTAGAAATTCTCTATTTTTGTTTTAGAAAATAAGACATTATGTTGGAGTAACAAGTATTGAAATTAGAGTCATGCTGGAGTAACATTGAAATTGATATTGTTTCGCACAGAACCATAGATGCTTCTCACCTCGTATTTCAATGAAAAGTATTTATGGTTCTATACACATCCATATCAGCAATGTATGAAACGATGTCAATTTCAATGTTGCTTCAGCATTTTCCTTCAAATTAATCCAATCTGTGGCATGCCCCAAGGGTGTCAAAGGGTACTCAAATGTAGTTGGAAGCAATTATGTGGTTTTTGGATAGTGGATTGTTGTTTCAGTTATAACTTGTTTCTAAGGGTACTAAATGGTCTAATTAAATATTAATCAAGAAGATACTTAGGAATAAATGTACTATTAACTAAAAGTAGAATCTGAGGTTAATGTGAAATCTGTTTTTACTTTCTTCAAGAATATAAAGAGTAACACTATGTGAATTCTTTATTTTTTCATTTCGGCTTAAAATCATCAATCTTACACTGGTTGGCAATGTGGATGCAATTCACAATAAGAAGACAATCACTAAAAACTAAAAAATTTCTTCATATCCAGTACCCTACTTATCAAGTATTTGGAGGATCACTTGTGGTTCCAACTTCTAAGGGTCTCATACCTAAAATCAGGTCGATAAGCACCCAAACCGATGTTATATTTAAGATAATTGAAGTATTTGGCCTTGGATTGACTTGTTATTAGGAAAATGATGAGTCAGACTGGTTTCTATAGAAAGAACATCACCTAATTACATGAGATACCCCAAAAATTGCATAATTTTCATTCAAAGAACTTTAAATTGATTAACTGAACCCATCTCATAAACAAAATCCAATACAATACATAATAACTTACAGAAAAAAGAAAGGAAATATGCATTGTTATAGGAATCATACCTCGTTCTGCGATTTGGATTCTCAAAACCTCAAAGATCTACGAAATTTGCGATTTTGATTATTAAAACCTCAGAGAATGTGAAGAGGAGATGAGACGAACTAGAGAGAGAGAGAGAGAGAGAGAGAGAGAGAGAGAGAGAGATACCTGTTAGAAGGAAAGATTTCCTCCATTAACATCGAAACCTAGATGTAGAAGAGATGGGACGGAGTTTTACAAAATTTCGATGATACAGGTAGAGAGGTTTTTCACGAAATTTCGTTAGTTTTCGCGCGCAGGTAGGTTTTTATTTCTAATTGACCATGTTCTATAGTGGCGCCTATTTTGGCCGCCGCTAAAAATCTGCTGCTAAATGTAAGCATTTTTGTTGTGATTGCAATTATTTCCTCCAATTCATCGCAACTAGATACATAAGAGTCGTAGTAGTTTTTGGAGACCTTGTGCTAAACGGTGTGAGAATAGGTACTTTAACTTATTGCAACCGCTGATTGTCAAATCTTGCAAGCTTTGAAAGTTAATGAGAGGTAAACCACCTTGGTAGATGCTTGTTAGACAAGGTAAGTGTCTCAGTTGAAGTTTCCGTAACAAAGGTAGCAAACCCTGATCACTTGCTGCTTCATCGTCCTCATTCTCTTCCATTGCAAATATTTATTCCAATTCATCGGAGTCATATACATTGATTTCTTCCAGTTGTTGGAGACCTCGCACTAAATGGTATGAGTAGAGGTTCTTCAACCTCTTGCATCTCACGATTTTCAAATCTTTCAATGTTTAAAAGTTATTGAGACGTAAACTGCTTTGGTAGATGCTCTTTAGAGAAGGTAAGTCTTCGAATTGAAGATGCCATAGTAAAGGTAGCAAACCCCAATGACCCCTTGTTTCATAGTCCTCATTCTCTTCTATTGCAATTATTTCCTCCAATTCATTGCAATTAGATAACTTGAGCCGTTGTAGTTGTTGGAGACCTCAGGAAAGACAGAATGAGAAGAGATTCTTCAACTTCTTGCATCCATTGATTGTCAAGTGTTGCAAGCTTGGAAAGTTATCGAGATGTAAACTACCTTGGTAGATGTTCGTTAGACAAGGTAAGTCTCTCAGTTGAAGGTTTTTTTTATATTGATAAGCTGGGGTTAAAGGGCCCCTCCTTAAAAACTGAAACCACTTCTAACGAGTGTAGATACAAAATAAATCCTCTTCTACGATTCTTAACAGATCTGGAGGTACCTTTGAACTATCCTGAAATATAAAAAAAACCATCCGAACCAGCCCCCAAATTTGCTAAAAAACACGCTGCCCTGTTTGCTTCTTTCCATTGGAATTCAAATTCACATTCATCAAAATCTCGAGCTTGGACTGCAATATCCTTCAACATTTCTTCATACTTCCATGAAGGTATAAAATCTTTCTTTATGCACTTGATAGCATACAATGAATCTGATGAAATCAGAATTCGTTTGAATTCTCTCAATCTTGCAAATCGCACTTAATGATGTCCTCTTCCTCGCTATTACTCCAGCCAACAAACTGAATTTTTCCATCTTTATTTCTTCCAATAAACCCAAAACCTACCCCTTGTGTTGATAATGATCCATCAGTATTGATTTTCAACACATTGTCCACTGGAGGTACCCACAATAGGTGTTGAATCACATTTGGTACCAAAAAGAAACCACAAACCCAGTTCTTCAAAATCTGCATCGTTTCCTCTGTATTTTTATTCACAACAATCATCCCATCAAACCGATGCCTCACTACTTCTTCCACCTGTTTTAGAATTAATTATTTTTGAACAGATAAGTCAGCAAACACCTGTTGATTTTTTTCTTTCCAACATAGATAAATCACAGCACAGAACGTTGTGAACATCATCTGCTGAAACAAAACACTTTTGAGTACCTACACTTCTTCCTCAATTGTCCCCATGCGAACTCTTATAATTCCAAACTTTTGTAGATATTGTTTCCAAATCCAACTTGTGTATGGACATTGAAAGAATATGTGATCATTCATCTCTTGATTATTACAACACAAGGCACATCTAGAAACCCATTTAAAACCCCTCTTATTAAGGTTTTCCACAGTCGATAATTTCCTTTGAATCGCTAACCAAGCAATAAAGGAAAATCGTGAAATTCCCTTCTTACTCCAAATAATCTTCCTCCATCCCACTAGCTCTTGATCTTCATCTAAAACTTCATACGCTGATTTCGTAGAAAATAGACCATTTGGTGTTAGTCTCTCAGTTGAAGTTTCCATAATGAAGGTAGCAAACCCTGATGACTTGATGCTTCGTTCTCCATATTATCTTCCATTGCAATTATTTTCTTCAATTCATTGCAGTAAGATATATTGATTTCTCGTAGTTGTTGGAGACCTCGCGCTAAATGGTATGAGAAGAGGTTCTCCAACTTATTGCATCCATTGATTTCCAAATCATGCAAGTTTTGGAAGTTCATGAAATGTAAACTGCCTTCATAGATGCTCGTTAAACAAGGTAACTGCTCAGTTGAAGATTCCCTAGCAAAGGTAACAAACATTGACAGCTCACTATTTTGTCCTCCTCATTCTCTTCTATTGCAATTATTTCCTCAAATTCATTGCAGTTGGATACCTCGAGTAGTTGTAGTTGTTGGAGACCTCGTGCTCTCTTGACCTTACTCTTCTCTTATAAGACTAAAAGAAGATGACTTCAATGTCCTCCTCATCATCATCATTACATTATCACCATTGGTTCCATCAACACTCATGGTTTTAAGAGTTGGTAATCAATGTCGTATCGTCCCCCACCAGAATCCAAGTTGACTTGGTTGAGTCATCTTGGTTTGGATTAGATAAATCATTTTCCTCAATTTATAATTATTGATTAATATATATTTCTATTTTTTATTATTAATTTTTTTTTTTTTTTTGTAAAATACAGTGGATTAGTAGATGTTCAATCACAAAATCATATTTTTAACGTAAACAATAAATATTTCAATGTTAAAAATAATTATTTTTATCAAATATTACATAAACCCTGTTGACTTGGACAAATTTTTGAAATCTTGGATGCGTCATCTTGATATCAGGCGAGACAATGTGCGAGACAAATCCTTTTCTTAAATGATACCAAGATAACTCACCCAAATCATCTCGGTCTCAAATGGTATTTAAAATTATATCATCACTAGTCTTATCATCACCTTTTCATTATCATAATAACCATACCATTGTCGAAGTATGACTCAAAACAATTAGGCCCGGTCCAAGTATATGTGTTTTTTGAGTCGGTCCAAGGTAATTTGGGTTGGACTTGTAATTTATGTAAGTGACCCACTTTGTGGTATTTCTAAAATGATGGGATTTTGTTTTCTTTTGTTCTAAGTGTAATGTCAAGTCTAAGTCTTTTCTAGAGAAGAAAGTAGAGAAACAAAAAAAACCTAAGAGAGGAGAGGTTGAGAGGTTTGGGAAGATTGAGACCTAGAAGAATGTGAAGTTAAGTGATAGAGGTGACTCCTTGCATCAATTTGTCATGTTTTCTTCATAGTGAAATCGAGCTCCAACCCTCATACCTCCGTAGATGTAGCATTTGGGTGAACCACATAAAATATTGTGTTGTGGGTATTGTGTTCTTACTTTTTCTTTGTGTGATTATTTATCTTCTTTGCATTTGCTACTATTAGTTGTGTTTATCCTTCGTTGTCATCATCAAGCAAAGTCTTGAAAGGTGTTGTATATAAGGTGTTTGGTTTATACCTAACAGGTGTTTGATCAAATTACTAAGTGAGCCTGACAAAAGTGTCCACATATACAATAACCATCACCGTCATTGTTGTTGTTATTATGACCAACATATATATCATCATCATTGACTTTGTTATAGTCCTCGTCGTCACCATTATCATCACCATTATTATCATCGTCATTAGCATCATGGTCAACTTCAAAAGGTTAAAGATGACAGCTAAAAGAACAAGGATTTTTAAGTTGTCTATAAGTGAAGAGTGGCATGCTAAGGGGCACATGCATGTCATCATTTTAAAGTGTAAGAGCAATTTTTAAAACATAACACCAATCACATTATAAATGCACAATGCATAGTGAAGATTGAACTTGTGTGGTCTTTCTTTTATAATACACAAGTAGATTCAATAATAGATAAAGGATCACAATCATGTTGGACGTACTTAGAAATTATGCACAATCATGTTGGACGCATGATTTAGTGAAAAAGAAAAAAAAAAGTTAAGCTATAAATTCCCACATGATTTGAATTGGGCAGGGGAAAAAGAAAAAAATTGAAATTTCTTGAACGTACATGCTTGTTTCAAGCTATTTTTTGTTCTTTTTTAATATAAGAAGGGGTTCAAGGTGTTTGAACCTAAGACTTTGAGAACATCCTCCAAAGGTCTTACCACTTAGTTAAGTGGTCCTTCATACATGCTTGTTTCAATGTACCTTACAAAAGTGCTTGTAAAAAAGATTATTAATTGAGAGATTTTACAATTAAAGACATTAAATTTGACAAGTTGTTAAAGCATGGGAGAATTACCAAATTATTAGGTAAAAAGTTGAAAAATTCTTAAAAGAAAGTAGACTATTCGTTTTAATTCTGAAAATGGTAAATTACCACTAAATATTTTACGCGAGGAATAAATTTACTGTTTTATAAAGTGGAATGTTTTAAACCATTTTACTAAAATTAAAGCAAATATATATATATATATATATATATATATATATATATACTATTTTCACAAAACAATAAATCTTTTCCCAGTACTTATGTAAAATGTTTTAATTATGAAAACAATAATTTGCCTTTTTGAAATTAAAATGAATAGTATATTGTTTTGGAAGAGTTAAATTTTCAGCACATGTTTTGGTAAATCAGACTAAAATCTTTACATATTTGTAAAGCCTTATTACTTAGTTCATCTTATAAATAAAATGGATTATTAATACATTATTTGACAAGTTGTGAAATCTATGAAAATTTGGAATTAAATTACCATCTCCATTTTTCTTTCAATTCCATGTAAATTTTCCTATATAAACGCAAGCCCATCACCATGATGCAGCATGATGAACCATGGAATGCTCTCGTCCACCAGTGCCCTTGTATTTGTCTTAATATTTTTCTAGTTATGCTTATGAATCTGGAGTTTGATCGTTGTTCATGGCATTTCTGGCAATGCAACATATTGCAGCCGTTTAATGCCTCTAAAGTGAAAGGGGTTGTTTGATCATTGTTCTTGCCAATGCAACATATTGTTTGGTGGATAGGCATTCCAATGGTCAGATGAGCCAGTGAAAAAAGTCCTGATGGACTTCGTGAGGAATAGGCATCTCTAGGTGAGGGATAAACATTCCAAAAGACAGATAAGTCAGGGTGTGTGAAAATACCCAAATATCGACGGCCCAAAACCATCAAATTATGGATCCATTCAACAATCCCGACCGTCAAATTGGGCCTTGTTGAAAAAAATTCCGGCAGCTGAAAACCATAGAATTTTTATAAATTCGACGGTTAGAGGCCGTCGAATCTGGGATTCTAACCATAATTTCGACGGAATAACTCCGTCGACTTAATTTAAAGACCAATCATAACTCTTTTTTATGTGCCCAAATGCTTTTGTCTTCAACCTATAACTGCAAAAAAAATCACACATTCATATTCACATCGACATTCACATCCCATCCCATCCACTATCATCCCCATCCATTCACATCCCATCCACACCAATTTGCATTCAATTCATAATATCAAAGAATAATAAGATTTTTTTAAAAAAATTACTTATATAAGTCAAAGTTATAAGTCAAAATTTTAATGTCACATGTTGGAAGAATTCCTGAGATCATGTTCACATACATCAATGTAATGAAGTCTAAAAAAAAATCCCACTTTCAATCGGAAACGGATCAAGTTTCTTGAACGGTTCCCACGACATCTTGAACCTTTTTTGTGACCAGCTGTCTTTCCAATAACCGTGATGGTGCAAGAGAAATCGAAGGGTTCCTGCCCTGCTGCTCTGCCAATGGACTCGCTCTGTCAAAGCTAAGGGCACCAACACGACTTGTGTTTCTCCCTCGTAACTACTTAGCTAGTCCAAGCCTATAAAGGACCGAAGCTACAACAACATTATGGGGAGTCATCATCTCTGCTGTAATTTCCTTTTTCTTAGCCTATAGCATGACAAGAGAGAATCCCATAAGAGACATGATCACAACCTACAAATCACAGCAAACACAAGTGTTTTACTCAAAAGAACTCCAAAATATTTCAAACATAAGAGGTTTAAAGCACCAGACAATCCATTAATGTGCATTATGCTACATGTGTATATATCAGTAAGCATATATGGAACAATGTCTAATAGGAATATTAACAAATAATATGTTATAGTCTATATATTTAGGCAGCAACAGATTTTTATTGCTTCAGCATCTGAAGTCAATCGTGGTCAAGAAGAACTGAAAGGATAGATGACCTTATCACCTCTTTTTGTGCTAGATTGTGAATATATTGATGCACCCCTCTTCCAAAGAAGGGGAAGGAATTCGAGGATGATTAAATACGAGTGATTTCTAAGTTTTATTATATTTTGCTTGACAGTTCGAATTCTGGCTAACCATGCTTTATATTAGGATAGTAGGGAGAGTTTTAGAAGATTCAGTGATTTGTAAGGGGAGCAACTAGAAATAGGGGTGTATAGTGAAATTGATTCCCAAGTTACCGTCTTTTTCTTTATTTTCCCTTTCTTCACATTATTTTTCTTGGTAGATTCCTTAGTACTCTATACAGAATTATGCAGGCTTAGGGTTTCAATTGAAACAAGATGTTTAGGAAAACCTTCACCCAAAATTCAGCTCCATAAAGCACATGCAGTCTTATTGCCATCTTATGCAATTTTCCTTTTAATTTGATTACCTTTATCTCCTATTTATCAGTGTCATTACTCATTATTGAAGTTGCACTCCTCATACTTTTTCTAGGTTCTATCTATATATATTAGCTATATTAAGAAAATATTTGATCCTTACAATAAAAGTATATTTATTAGCTATATTAAGAAAATTGATGAGTGTCTCGAAACACTAAATTATACGTACGTTTCCCAAACATTTATATTAATTTTTGTTCATATTTCTCCATGTTAAGGTAATAATAATGATAAGCCTTGAAATATTATGTTGCATGTTATTAGATGATAATTAGGCTTAATTATCCATAAATAATTTTATAAATCTGATTACATGTTTCTTGTGCAAAAAATCAATATTTTGGAGTCCAAATCTCAAGGTAAAAGCATTTGGGCCCACTTTTGGAATGCCCTAATCCTTAACTCATGTTCTTCTCTTTTGTCCTCTTATACAAAGAAAAGTAGAGGCTACTTTCGGACTCTTCTACATACATTTTTCTTTATAAATAGTGCCTCAATCTCTAGAGAAATGGTCTATCTTCTTCTTGCTAATTCTGTGTAATTTTCTAGTTTTCCTTTGAGAGAAAGAATTCTTGTAGAAGTGAGATCTCAAGAGTGTTTTTCTTTCATCTTTGTTCTTTAAATTTCTTTATAATTACATTGGAAAATCAACAAGAGGGAATCGAATTGCAACATAGACTCTTCTCATTCTCTTCTCACCATGTTTCCCTTATTTTACTATTGTTATAATTTGTTCCTCACGATGATCGACTAGACTCTCCTTAGAGAGGTCGATGATGCCGGAGCGAGTTCATCTTAATATTGATGTTTCAATTCCATTATTTCTACTTCAATTGTGTTCTTATGAAGCCTCTTAAGGTAGGATTATCCACTTTGTATTTCCAATTCTAACTTTGATGATTATTAGTTAGATGAGTTCAAGCTTAATTATGCTTTGTGATGAATTTGAAATATAAGTTGGATAATCTCCTCTAAGTTTAGGATTTATAATTGCTATTTTTGTAATTACCTTCAAGTGATTAATCGATTTATCTTCCAATCCACGAACAACGATTTGTTACGTGAATGGAGTTAAAAATGAGAATTATTCAGCAATAGGATAACTTGCAAAGGTTAATTTGATTTCTCTAAGCCTCTTTTACATTGTTTTCAATCTCTATTTTTACTCTCATTTCAATTTTATTTCATTTCTTAGCTGTAATTTTCTAATCTGTTTTACAAAATTCTGTTTTGATTTCAATTCGAATGAACATTTGAATCACGATTGTCCCTGTATAACGAATCCTACTTACTCAAATTTTATTCTAATATTTGTTCAATCTACATTTGTGCAATCTACATAGCATTGATTAAAAATATTTCCTATTTGTCTCAAATCAATTGAGACATGTATCCTGTTCTCATCTCGAAAGGCCCTTGACCTGAATCATCTATTTACTGTTCATCTTCAAGAATGCATGACATAGGTATAATTGACAATTGTATTCATATCCACTCTGAATACTTCCATGCCCATCCTTTTTTAACTTCCTCACTCTTTGTTAGAACCTTCAACTTGCGTGTTCCTCCTTACTTGGGCTGTTATTGGTCTTTGTAGCACATGACCAAATCATCACAATCGAATTTCCTTTAATTTATTATTAGTTATTGAAACTACTAGTGCAATTTCACAAGTTATATAAAGAAGGTGAATACAACACCTTTTTTACCGAAACAAAAAAAAATGGACCCAATATTACCTCCACACCTATACAAGTGGCTATAAAATTGGTAAAACAGTCAAATTATTGACTTACAAACACTATGTGAAAAAGACCCATATTTGATGGTCTTAGCCCATCAAATTTTGAAAAATTTGACGGATTCTCCCGTCAAATATTCTCTTGTAGAATTTTTTTTTTTTTTGACGGCCCTAGACTATCAAATTATTGGAGAATGGGCTTCAAAAAAAAATCCATAGAGTATGACCATTGAATTTGGAGGTGTAACAAACAATAGCACGTTCCTCTAATTCACCAATCACAATGAACGAAATAATAAAAAAAAATCAGAAAAATAAAAAACAAAAGAAAAATCATAGAACAAGAATATGATGGGCATCCATATCGACCATAAAAATCAAAAGTAAAATAAAATAAAAAATTGTGTAAGCCCATAATTATTCAGGAAATAAACTAACACAATAACAAAGATTACAGGTTTTGAATCTCTATTTTGTTAGTTAAAACCATGAATTAAATTGATGAGTTTACAATTACAAGATCACAATATAAGTGATCCAACTACAATACAAAATTGAAGCTCACTTTTGTCGCCCGCATTAAATAGCGTTATAGGCTTTGGGCAAGATTACCCATCCTCTCCTTCATGGTCTGAGAAAATCCGATACCAAAACTTCCGATTCAGTAAGAGGCATAGAATCTGTCTTCTCTAAAAGATGGATAGATCCTTACCTGTACACTCTTCTGGTGGGCTTCCATATATGCCTCCGTAACCAAGAGTGAGAGTTTCTGCATGAACAACAAAGGATTTCAGTAAAACTAAAAATCAAAATTAGGTTGTCTAGAAAATGAAGTTCAATAGTTGCACATAAAGCATGATTATATATATGCCATCCATGTGCAAATTTTTGAGAAAAATAACTAAATCCCACAGTATAACTAAATTTCTATACTTCATTTCCATGTATCATTCGTGAACAAGACAAAAAACTGTGATTGAAAGCCGTGATTTGAATTGGTTTGGAAGTGTTTTAACTTGTCCGATACATGAAGAGATCTCGGTGAGTACTAAGAAGATCCGAAAACCCAGGTTTTAAAATCATGCTAGCTAAATCATTGAACTTATCATAATATACATGGATGTACAAATAACAAAAATATGAAAGATTACCTGTAATCATTTGCCAAGCTTTTCCTTATCAATAGAATCGAAGATACAAAATAAATTTCCATTATTTCAGATAGAAAAAGTACAACATTGGTAGAGGACCCACTCCCAACCTTGCAAACTGCAAAAAAGAACTGCATACAAACATATCAATAAAAAAAAAAAGAACTGCATATAAACAATAATTGTGAGGTAAAACATAGAACAATCAAATTCACGGGAACAATCTCTTTTAAAATTCCTATCAAGTAACTTTTCAAAAATAATTTTTGCCCCGTGATTCTTCTTTCTAATATTTCAAATTGGATGAATGAGCCTTCTTTAAAAAACGGAGTAAAAGGGGGTATTGTATCTTAAGAAAACTCTTCTAATTCACATAAATAAATAAAATCAATGAAGCAACAGAAAATCAAGTCTACCTTCATTAGATTTGTTAAGAAGCCCCGGACAGAGATCACGACCAACATCCTAATGAATAACAGAGAGATATACTGCAACAACAAGAAAAAGTATAAGAGAAAAAGAAAAAATGATACTTGATAATAAAAAAAACACACCTCTTTGAAAACAACACTTGTGCAGGCTAACACAAGTATTATCTTTCTCCATTCCAAAGTTCTACACAAATGAGAGTCTAAGCTGAGCCAGCTAAAACAGATCTTATGTCAATAGAACATAAATTCCAGAGTAACCAGGTGGAACACTACCAAGCCATGCTAAAGAATTGGATTTCATTCCAGTTTACTATTGAACTACAGAATATAAATTTTTTAAACCAATTAGTATTAACTTCATAATTTATTAAGATCAATACCTCAGAGTTTTCATCACATTCAATAACAGCATATCTTTGAGCAAGAGCACTAATATCATTCCTTATGTTGTCTGCACCATGTGTTGCATCATTCATCTCCTCTTTCAGTTGTTCAATTTGTTTGTTGTAGTCCTCCAGTGCTGAGCAAATTGCCTCCTAAAAGAGCATTGAAGAAATTCAACATTTAAATATATATATATATATATATATATATTGAAAGATAAATAATATTGAGAGGTGGACCCCTAGCAACTGAAAAAGGGATTCAAGTGGCACTGACTAAAGTTACTCAAGCATTATGACTATCACCTGGAGGGCAAGAGCAACAGCCTCTTCATGCATGGACATCATGCTGTATATGTGGACACAAGCACGCATCCACTTTTCCTTGAGCCAAAGGCGCAATGCATACTACGGATCATAAAAGAACTTTGGACCATTTGCTTGCCCTTTGCCAAACTTGCATTGTAGGAAACACAGGAGTGCACTATCATCCTCCTGATTGTAATCTCACAAGATAAAGTACCATGAGAAACCTTATAAGCATTACAAGTTTATCAGTGATAAAGAGATGCACATAGATAGACAGATCCTACATTCTGAAGTTGCAGCACAAAACAGCTGTGTTAAAGGTCATCCATTCTTGTAAAAGGTATCATATTGGAAAAAATAATCAAATATTATACAATATGAGAAGATATCATGATGTTCATTATATGGTAACGGCCAAGAACCATAAGATGAAGCATTATTTTCTCAAATTCAAACTTCAAACCTCTGGGGCACTCTCTGATGCTCTGAGGCATAAATGCTTCCATCTCCCTGGATGTTCTTGCATCTAATGTTTTCATTGTTTCATACTTCAATTCAAACTGTTTAAATATGCTGCTGACTCAATCAAAAAACATCCTTTTTAGTCTTTGACTCACTCTTTTAGAACATTCGATCTACATGTTCTATCTAATTGAGCTGTTATCGGGCTTGGTTGCAATGACCAAACCAACTAAATCGACTTTCCCTTAGTTTGTACTTCCTTTTTTTTTTAAAGTATGGATTTAATGGTCCATATCTAAATTTTCTGTGTTTTACAAGCAGAGAGATAAAAGTAATTTATAAGTAGAAATTACTCTCTGTGCTTGTATTCAATTCATTTACTATTTCATCAACAGAAAAATCATTCCTGTATGAAAAGTATGGTTTCTCAGCCTTCATAGTGAACGTTAACATAAATCAGCACATGACAATAAAACCCTATGGGATACCCAAAAAAAATGATTACCAATCACCGTATATAAAACCACTAATACTCAACTAACGTGGAATGTGCATAGAACCATAGTGCAACTAGTAAACTAAATTCATTATTCTACATGTTGAAGAATCTGGATTATTTATTCTGGAGATGGAGGTTACAAAAATTTCACAGAATAATGAAGTGGATGAAATTAGCAGAACCTATCACAACTACTACTCCAAATAATCAGGAATGCAAGTGTATCATTAAGGCCATATAGTGGAAATCTGGAAGCTTAGTGAGTGACTGGATGTGAGTGTTAAAGGAGAAAGAGAGACGTGGATACATGGAGTTGTTGGAATGACTAGAGAGACGAGCACACTTCATGGTGTGGTTTTGATGTGAGTACTCTGAATGGATCTTGTGATGCTATGGATACAGTAATACAACTAAAGGTATTCAGAACTTCTTTAAGAGTTGAGCATTTTAGGAAGGCCAAATACTTAAAATATATGTTAAAAAGATTTGCAGAATAATATAAACGTCAACGGGCATCACATGTACAACACCATAGAAACCAAAAAAAAAAATAGAGTTTAATGATCAGTTGAACAGACAAGAATAATGAAATCATTTGTCTTCATATTTTCACTGTCAATGTCCCTATCCAAGCTGTCTCCACGATTTGCACTGCAGTATAATATTTAAGACTTGGTAAAACATAGAGTTGTGCAGATCCCATGACGAGATAAGCATATAATTTTAAATAATTCCCAGAAATATTTCTATAAGATGTAAATAAATGAGACCTTCCTATTACAAATCGTACAATGATGCCCTTCTCATCTTCCAGTTTTTTTCAAAGCTGCACCTGCATAGATTGTGCTTTAGCCTTAACACTTCCAAAGAAAATAACTTAGAAGAGAGTTACTCAAATATTTCTACAAGCTAAATACATTTGGAAAAGCATTTGACAACGCTAAAGATAACATCCATATTTATTTAAAACTAAAGTATGTCAATCTGGAAGAATGCGACACAACACAAAAGGTAAAGCAAGTAAACAAATTCCAGGCATTAAGATCTCCTTAACACCAAGAAATGATAACTCATCAAGAGATAATTACTGTTGTTTTTCCATACTTGATGTTCATGGAATGCGTGATTTGGATTGAATCTTCAAATGCGGCTTCCAATACTAGAAACCAGGGTTACTTTTTTAGTCAGAATATGGACTCCGTGTTCCTTCATGTATCACATGACTTAAATACTCGACACAACAACAAGCATGCACAAACAAAAAAGAACATGACAATCAACAATTCCATAAATAACTGAATTTCACCCTAAAAATAAATAAAAGTTACCTGACCAGTAATCCTATCAAGCTCTTTGATTGATAGTATTGTTTCTCCCCTACCCACATATTCATAGAATCTGTTGGAAAAATTAATGGCCATAACATCAAAAAATTATCATCAAATCCCACATTAAAATTCATCATGAATCACCAAATCCTATATACACATTAAGCAATATCCTAATAATCCAATCAAGGTTTCCCAGTTTTAAAACACTTATTACTTTATAAGAATATGATGACTCAAAGGAGTTTGAAGGAAAATGCTCCCAACATACCCTACAGTGAATGTGGCTTCCCAACTTAATGATCTGAAGTCTGAACTATTCAATTGGTTGGCCACTCCTCTAAAAGCTCTGAATTTTTTGCCCCACAGAAACAAAAGACCAACAATATCAATAATGACATAAAAAGCTGTTTCTCCTTGCCCTCAAAGATTCTCCCATTTCTTTCCCTCCACAAACCCCAACAAATAGCTAAGGGACTATTTTTCTGGTTGTGAAGCCAACCAAGTTTTAGCTCTAGACGGGCATTTAAGATCATCTTACCAGTTCAACATTTAAAGTACAGCACCCAAGCTGTCGCCCACCAGTTGAGCTATCTAGGTCAGGCCATATGTGAAATACAGCATACGGGAAGGGACCATTCTTATAGCTCATATGAAGCATCTTATATGCTCTCTTAGTTTATCTGTCTCTTCTATTACAACTGAAAATTGATAAAATTGCAACAAAATTTACAGCTAAGTCTTAGATGAAAGCCTTAGATAGTTATTGTAGACTCACAAAGCATCAAAATTAAATGATGCATTTTCTATTTGATATAGTCACCCATCTGTCTGAAGTCTAAACATAAGATCAACATCATCATCATTGTTGAAGCCATATCCCAAATATTTGGGTTTGGCTGAACAAATCTTGTTAGTCCACTCAATTCAGTCTAAATCCCTTCATTGCACACAAGTACATGACCAAACCATCGCAAGTCAAGAACAAATCATATTTTCCCTCCCAATGACTTTACATGAACCATCTCTAATTCTTTCCATCAAATTACAAGTTAACTGTTTCTTGATAAAAGTGACATGATCACAGAAAACAAATTCTAGGGATCACAAGTTTTAAGTTCAGTACGGACAACGGATTTGTTTAATTTATACAAAAGGAATGTGTTCCTCGGAATGCACCAGCCAACATTTCACAATGACATGCCTGTCAACTCCCTGGACATGGAAGGTTAATGAAGGGAGATCTTATGTGCATTCCAAGCATTTTCTTTTCTCTTTTATTTATCGAAGTTCACCTTTACCCACTCTACTCAAGCTGCTGTTAAGTCTAAAAGGATATGAATTCTCAACCACACTAAAGGTCTCATCAAAATTAAATCCAGATTTTCCACAAAAAGTTCATAATATTCTACCACGCTGAAGTTGTTGGTAGCATTGAATGAAATGCCATGTCATAGAGAGGTTATTTACAAGACATGTATAGGTGTATATATTCACCACATGCATTAGTAATGTTTCATATAATTGGGGCCTCATTTAAATAAAGGAACATTGCTTAAGTTATTGCATGCCCCTCTCCTATGTAGAGTACAGACATAATTTGGCCCCTGGTTATTGGCTTCCAGCACTAAGTCCTGTCCCTCATATGCTATTCAACGAAGTTACAAAATGGCATCTTGTTTATGTGTCACAGATGCCAACTTTGGAACCTGAAGAGTTTCCATAAAATAAAGTGCAAGGAGCATAAAATTCTTAACCCATTCATAAAAACCAACATACCTCACAAGAAATGATCATAAAATCAGGAAAAGAAAATGAATGAATAATGAAATATGACAAAGAACATAAAAGATATCCAAATAGTGTATGACAGGAACAAAAAGGAAATAATAGAAAAATCACACATGATAACTTTGCTTCAACATGTTTCCACTTGACGAAAAGTAGATGTTTTTTTCCTCATCCATTTGCCAAGGGAAGGTTCATAA